>NC_135349.1:25102554-25408441 GCF_023851605.1 Tamandua tetradactyla
GGGGGTACCACTGAGTTTTCTTTTTTAAAAAATCATTTTGTTTGCACAGTATTTATTTATTTATTTTATTAATAAAAAAATTACAGGAAAGAAACACATTCTTAATATGTGATCATTCCATTCTACATATATAATCAGTAATTCACAATATCATCACATAGTTGCATATTCATCATCATGATCATTTCTTAGAACATTTGCATCAATTCAGAAAAAGAAATAAAAAGACAACAGAAAAATAAAACAAAAACAGAAAAAATATATATACATACCATACCCCTTACTCCTCCCTTTCATTGATCACTAGCATTTCAAACTAAATTTATTTTAACATTTGTTCCCCCTATTATTTATTTTTATTCCATATAGTCTACTCATCTGTTGACAAGGTAGATAAAAGGAGCATCAGACACAAGGTTTTCACAATCACACAGTCACATTGTGAAAGCTATATCATTATACAGTCATCATCAAGAAACATGGCTACTGGAGGGAGAGGGGGCCAAGATGGCAGCTTAGTAAGGTGCGCGCGTCTTAGTTCCTCCTCCAGAACAACTACTAAATAACCAGAAACAGTGCAGAACAGCTCCCAGGGCCACGGCAGGGATCCGACACACAGTGTACCCCAGTCTGGATTGGCTGGTCTGGCTGCAGAATCCGCTGCGGTGAGCTCCCCGAGCAGCGCGCGCTTCCCTGGGCCGCGGCGGCTGGCGCCCCTCCCTCCCTCCTTCCCGGACGGGCTGAGAGTCTCAAAGAGGCGAGTTTCCCAAGTCGCAGCGGCCAGCGGCCGACACCCCTCCCTTGTGGGTGGCTTCCCTGACCAGCTACGAGTCTCAGATCCGCAAGTTTCCCAAGCCAAGGCGGGCGACCGGTGCCCCTCCCCCACAGGCGGCTACCCGGAGGGGAAAGAAAGAGTCTCCAAACAGTAGCAGGGACTGAGCCCAACCAAACACCAATAGTGGCGTTAATGGGCAAATTCTGACTACTAGAAGTAGGCCCCCAGCTCAGTTGAAACTTAAGGTGGAAGCCGCCTATTGGGCTAACTGAAAAAGAGGAAAGGGGGCGAAACAGAGCCTTCTGCAGCTGTTTCTATGGAGGCTCGGTTGCCTCTGGGCTCAGGGCTGGGATTACACAAGGTGCAACTGCCCCAAACACAGAAACAGGCTGCTTTCAGGGCTCTCTACCATATGAACTTTCCCCACGGGAGGGGTGAAACGCAACTCAGGTGGAGTACCTCTCTCAGGGAATTCAGATCCCAGGACTTCGCAATTTGAAGCCATTAAAACCAGCCTACAATCTTTCCTCTGTCTCCACCACGCACACAGCAGGGAGAGCCTTTCAAAGTTAAAGGAGCCACAACATCTTTTGCTGGTGGGACCCACAGACAGACGAGCGCCACATACTGGGCAGGATAAGAAAAACAGAGCCCAGAGACTTCACAGGAAAGTCTTTCAACCTGCTGGGTCTCACAGTTGGGGAAATCTGATTAAATGTCCAGACGCCAGCAAAAAATAACAAATCACACCAGGAAAATTGAAGATATGGCCCAGTCAAAGGAACAAACCAATAGTTCAAATGAGATACAGGAGCCGAGACAACTAATTCTGAATATACGAACAGAAATGGAAAACCTCTTCAAAAGCCAAATCAATAAATTGAGGGAGGACATGAAGAAGGCATGGGATGAACAAAAAGAAGAAATGGAAAATCTGAAAAAACAAATCACAGAACTTATGGGAATGAAAGATACAGCAGAAGAGATGAAAAAAACAATGGAAACCTACAATGGTAGATTTCAAGAAACAGAGGTTAGAATTAGTGAACTGGAGGATGGAACATCTGAAATCCAAAAAGAAACAGAAACTATAGGGAAAAGAATGGAAAAATTTGAGCAGGGGCTCAGGGAATTGAATGATAATATGAAGCGCACAAATATACGTGTTGTGGGTGTCCCAGAAGGAGAAGAGAAGGGAAAAGGAGGAGAAAAAGTAATGGAAGAAATTATCACTGAAAATTTCCCAACTCTTATGAAAGACCTAAAATTACAGATCCAAGAAGTGCAGTGCACCCCAAAGAGAATAGATCCAAATAGGCGTTCTCCAAGGCACTTACTAGTTAGAATGTCAGAGGTCAAAGAGAAAGAGAGGATCTTGAAAGCAGCAAGAGAAAAGCAATCCATCACATACAAGGGAAACCCAATAAGACTATGTGTAGATTTCTCAGCAGAAACCATGGAAGCAAGAAGACAATGGGATGATATATTTAAATTACTAAAAGAGAAAAACTGCCAACCAAGACTTCTATATCCAGCAAAATTGTCCTTCAAAAATGAGGGAGAAATTAAAACATTTTCAGACAAAAAGTCACTGAGAGAATTTGTGACCAAGAGACCAGCTCTGCAAGAAATACTAAAGGGAGCCCTCGAGTCAGATATGAAAAAACAGAAGAGAGAGGTGTGGAGAAGAGTGTAGAAAGAAGGAAAATTAGATGATATATATAATACAAAAGGCAAAATGGTAGAGGAAAGTATTACCCAAACAGTAATAACACTAAATGTTAATGGACTGAATTCCCCAATCAAAAGACATAGACTGGCAGAATGGGTTAAAAAACAGGATCCTTCTATATGCTGTCTACAGGAAACACATCTTAGACCCAAAGATAAACATAGGTTGAAAGTGAAAGGTTGGGAAAAGATATTTCATGCAAATAACAACCAGAAAAGAGCAGGAGTAGCTATACTAATATCCAACAAATTAGACTTCAAATGTAAAACAGTTAAAAGAGACAAAGAAGGATACTATCTACTAATAAAAGGAACAAGTAAACAAGAAGACATAACAATCATAAATATTTACGCACCGAACCAGAATGCCCCAAAATACGTGAGGAATACACTGAAAATACTGAAAAGGGAAATAGACACATCTACCATAATAGTTGGAGACTTCAATTCCCCACTCTCATCAATGGACAGAACATCTAGACAGAAGATCAATAAAGAAACATGGCTACTGGAACACAGCTCTCTATATTTTCAGGCAGTTCCCTCCAGCCTCTCCATTTCCTCTTGGATAACAAGGTGATATCTACTTAATGTGTAACAATAACCTCCAGGATAACCTCTGGACTCTCTTTGGAATCTCTCAGCCATTGACACTTTGTCTCATTTCACTCTTCCCCCTTTTGGTTGAGAGGATTTTCTCAATCCCTTGATACTGGGTCTCAGCTCATTCTAGGGTTTTTCTCAATCCCTTGATGCTGAGTCTCAGCTCATTCTAGGAATTCTGTCCCACGTTGCCAGGGAGGTCCACACCCCTGGGAGTCATGTGCCATGTAGACAGGGGGAGGGTGGTGAGTTTGATTGTTGTGTTGGCTGGAGAGAGAGGCCACATCTGAGCAACAAAAGAGGTTCTCTTGGGGGTGACTCCTAGGCCTAATTTTAAGTAGGCTTAACCTATCTTTTGTTGGGTTAAGATTCATATGAACAAACCCCAAGACTGGGGGCTCAGCCTATAGTTTTGGTTGTCCGCACTGCTTGTGAGAATGTCAAGAATTCAACTTGGGGATGTTGAATTTTCTCCCGTTCTCACCATTCCCCAAAGGGGACTTTGCAAATACTTTTCCGCTCACTGTTCAAATCACTCTGGGATTCATCGGGGTATCACTCTGGACAAACCAACAAAATCTCATGTCCTACCCAAGGTTCCATGTACTTATGTTGTTCAACCAACTATCTACAAAAGTTATATTAGGAAATGCACTAGTCAAAATATAAATTTTATACCAAATAAACATTTTTTGCTTTAGTCTCACACATAAGTTGAAATTTTAAAATATTAATTACCATCTATTTTCAGCACCCTGCAGTAATGACATTCCTTTGTTCTTCCTCATGCAAAAACATTTTTAAAATTTGTACATTTAGTCACTGTCATTATACACTCTAGGCAATCCTAGATTAAACCATCTCAATCTTTATCGTCTCTTTCTTTCTGAATTCATTTGTGCCCCCTGCCCTCCTCCCTCTACCATTCTCACATTCAGCTTCATTCAGTGTTTTAACATAATTGTATTTATAGTTAGGTAGTATTGTGCTGTCCATTTCTGAGTTTTTATATCCAGTCCTGTTGCACAATCTGTATCCCTTCAGCTCCAATTACCCAATATCTTACCCTATTTCCATCTCCTGATGGTCTCTGTTACCAACGAAATTCTCCAAGTATATTCACTAATGTCAGTTCATATCAGTGAGACCATACAGTATTTGTCCTTTTGTTTCTGGCTAATCTCACTCAGCATAATGTCCTTAAGGTCCATCCATGTTGTTACATACATCACAACTTTATTCTGTTTTACAGCTGCATATTATTCCATCATATGTATTTATCACAGTTTGTTTAGCCACCCATCTGTTGATGGACATTTTGGCTGTTTCCATCTCTTGGTAATTGTAAATAATGCTGCTATAAACATTGGTGTGCAAATGTCCATTTGTGTCCTTGCCCTCATGTCCTTTGAGTAGAGACAGCATATAGATGGGTCCTGTTCCCTAATCCATTCTGTCAGTCCATGTCCCCCGATTGGGAAGCTTAATCCATCAACATTCAGTGTTATTACTGCCCAGGCAGTACCTTCCTCTACCATTTTGCCTTTTGACTTTTTTATGTCCTTCTAATTTTCCTTCTTTTTACTTTTACTCATAATCTTCCTTTCTACACTCTTCTCTACACCTCTCTCTTCTGCCTTCATATCTGTCTCTAGGCTCCCGTTAGTATTTCTTGCAGAGCTGGTCTCTTGGTCACAAATTCTCTCAGTGATTTTTTGTCTGAAAATGTTTTAATCTCTCCCTCATTTTTGAAGGACAATTTTGCTGGATATAGAATTCTTGGTTGGCAGTTTTTCTCTTTTAATAATTTAAATATATCATTCCACTGTCTTCTTGCCTCCATAGTTTCTGCTGAGAGATCTATACATAGTCTTATTGGGCTTCCCTTGTATGTGATGGATTGCTTTTCTCTTGCTGCTTTCAAGATTCTCTCTTTCCCTTTGACTTCCGACATTCTGATTAGTAAATGTCTTGGAGTACATCTATTTGGATCTATTCTCTTTGGGGTACGCTGCACTTCCTGGATCTGTAATTTTAAGTCTTTCATAAGAGTGGGAAATTTTCAGTGATAATTTCCTCCATTAGTTTTTCTCCTCCTTTTCCCTTCTCTGACGGAAAAAGGGAAAAAAAAAAAAAAGGGAACAGAGGTTTTTGTGGCTGTGTTTCTACAAAGGCTTGACTACCTCTGGATTCAGCAGCAGGACTTCTCAGGCTGCAACTGCCCCAGGCATATGCAGAAACAAACTCGTTTGAGGGCTTGTCTGGAGCCTGTGCCTTCCCCAGGGGAGGGGTGAAGCCCAACTCAGGTGGAATCCCTCCCTCAAAGATACTCTGTGCCCTTCCCCAACCCATAAAGTCCCCACCAAATTGAGGATGAGAAAAAAACAAGAGAAACAATATGGATTTTTTTATCATCCTTTGAAGGCATCTGTTTTAATGTATGTTTTATTATATACATAGTGATACAGTAGTATATGTATTTTAAGTAAATCTATATTTTCCTGGATTGTGTGCCTAATATATATATATATATATATATATATTTTTTTTTTTTTTTTTTTTTTTTTGCATGGGCAGGTACCAGGAATCAAACCCAGGTCTCTGGCATGGCAGGCAAACACTCTGCCTGCTGAGCCACTGTGGCCCACCCCCCTATGTGTGGGATGCATGTCACCAAAAAATTATGACAAGCTCTGCTTTCGTCGCAGTTTGCCACCCACACTCGCCACACTGTCTCATGCCCTTGCAGTCACCTGGGATTCTTCCATACTCTTCTGCTCTGATCTGCCGAACTCAAGCCCATACTGTTCTCTGAGCTAGGCATTTCCTTTTCAACTCTTGACCCTTTGAGCCCTTTCTCAGTGTTACTGAGTAGTCCTCTGTGTGTCTGGGGGCTCTGCAGGCTCCTCATTTTTTGAAGAGACCCTTGTTTCTCCTTGACACCACTGCCCTCTCTTAGCTAACTATCTTCCACTTTCTCCCCCTCTGTCCGTAGATGTGGATATGGCAGATTCTAGCAGTCCCCATCCTGAGGACCCCCCATTTCCAGACTCTCCCTGGAAGAAGAAGCTGAGGGGTAAGGATGAAGAAGAAGAGAAGAAAAAGAAGGTGTCTCTGTGAGTGAGGCTGGGGCACTTGGGTCCTAGGAGCAGAAAGGAGGTTGGGGGAATGGCTGAGGCCGGTGGGTCTGGAAGAATCAGGAGAGAGATGGCCTGGGGCTCAGGTCGGGTGTGGTATTCTCGGGAGTAGTGACCCAGCCTGAAGGGTGGTAGCAGACACTTCGGGACCACTCATTGAAGTGGAGTGTTTCGTCTTCACTCCCAAGGCAGGAGGACATGGCTACGGGGACAGTCCCTGGGGTCCCAACCTTGCTAGCCGTCTCTTACCTCGCATCGCTGGCCTTCAGTTCCCTCTTCCATAAAATGGGGATAGCTGTGATCCCTGTGTCAGAGAACTGTTGTTAGATGAACTGAGTTAACACGTAACACACAGTAAGTGCTCGCTGTCTGGTACGTGATTCATGCATTCACCTTGGAAGTGACCCTAATATTTGGGGCATGAAAATATAAAAGTGATGTCTGATGTCTTCACTGTCTCACACATTCCCTTGTCTTCTAGTGAAATAGGTGTTCCTGGAAGGTGCCCCCTATCGATCCTCCAGGGCCCATAGCCTGTGAGGAGAGGTCTGGGGCTGGAGTCTCTCCTTTGCCTCCATTCTGCCCCTCTCTTTCTACAGGTTCCAGGACACCTCTCCTTTGCCCCCACCTCCGCCTAGGACTAAAAGCAGGAAGCACACGAGGGCACTCCAGAAGTTAAGGTGTCAGGGGCTGGGACCCTGTCTGGGCTGGGGGAGAGGGGCGCTCTGGGAAGGTGGCTGACTCCAGCTGACTCCAATTCCTCTCCACACCCCAGGGAGGTGAACAGGCGCCTCCAGGACCTCCGTTCCTGCCTGAGCCCCATACAGCGCCAGGGTCAGGACCACCGGAACCAGGAGGATGAGGTGGTCCTGGTGGAGGGGCCCACTATCCCAGAGAGTCCCCGACTCTTTCCCCTCAAAATCCGGTGCCGGACTGACCTGATCAGATTGCCTGTCCAGATGGTGAGTGTCTGGAGGGCTTGGTGGGAGGCTGCAGGAGCTGCCTTGGGAGAGATGGGGCATCTGGGCAGGGTTGATGGCAGAAGGCACCATGTCTTGGTTTTCCCACCCTTCTCCTGCTCTCTGGGGCTGCCCAGCCCTCTTCATGCTTTGGTGTTACTGTTCCTTGGGTATGTATTATCTTTTCCTCATGTTCCCCTCCTTTTTTGTCAAGCTACCTCCCCTATTGCTCAAGGTTCCATGTATGCATCTTTATTTTCTGAGAAGCTTTTCATGGTAGCCCCTCATCCCTGCCTGGGTTAAGCCCCTGTCCGTGTCCCTTCCCCAGGACCTTGTGCTTCCCTTTGTGCCTGCTTTTCCTGCAGTGGATCCAGCAGATGTCCCTCAGTCCTCCCCAGTGCCCTCCTTCCTGGGGAAGGCTCAGATCTTGGTAGAGATGGCCCTGGTTCAGGAACAAGAATGATAGTCTCAGTTACTGTCCACTGAGTAGCATATGTCGGGCAGGCTACTAAGCCAGGGCTTGTAAACAGACAACCCATGGCCATAGCAATGGAGCCTCTGCTTTCTTCACTGTACAGTGCTTTTAAAATAGTGGAATTTGTCACCAGCCTTTATAAGGGGCAATTTCATATAGAGGTCCAGATTTCTGGCTTCTCTTAAAAACAGAAGAGCCAGTCCCACTGGCTTGTGTCTCCCTGTGGTTCCATTCACCGATGCTGAAGGAAGCCTGCTCAGAGGGGCACTTTGCTTCAATCTGTCCCTGCCGCCACCACTCCCCTTTCCTCCTAACCCTCGGCAGCTGCATGTCTTCATGTCAGTTGCCTGAACCTTTGTTGATCTGTTTTTATTCTAGTCTTGGCTGGGCAGATATGAAACACACCGCTGAGGAGCTCAGCCAGTGGCTAGGGCCAGACCCGAGTGTTTAGGGTGTCTCTGGGGTGTGGGGTGGGCGGCCATCTTGGCAGGAAGGCCTTCTTTGCTTCTTGCCCACCCCCTCCTAGTCGGAGCCCCTGCAGGGTGTGGTGGACCACCTGGCCGCCCGCCTCGGGGTGTCCCCAGGCAGGATCCTCTTGCTCTTCGGAGAGACAGAGCTACCCCCGACTGCCACCCCCAGGACCCTGAAGCTCGGAGTGGCTGACATCATTGGTGAGGACATCAGGGAGGTGTGGCCTCGAGGAGGCTCTTGCCACAGGGAGGGCTTGAGGGAAACAGTCCAGAGGGGCCACTGCTTCTGGTCCCCACCTTCCCATTCAGGCGCGGCCTCCTGACCTGCAGACTGTGTTCCACAGACTGTGTCGTGCTAGCGAGTTCTCCGGAGGCCACAGAGATGTCCCAGCAGCTCCAGCTCCGGGTACAGGGGAAGGAGAAGCACCAGACACTGGAGGTGTCGCTGGCTGTGGTGAGTGGAGAGGTGGCTCTCCGTGCGCTGCACCCTTTCCCGTGCTGTCTCTTGTTGTCAGTTACAGGAAGATGGAGTCCTCCTAAGCCTGAAGGGCTGAGACACTGCTGTCTGTCTTCTTGGGTTCCCCCCATCCTAGAGAGCGGGACTTCCCTCCCCATCCTGCTGGGGAGCCCCTTCCCGTCTCCAAGCTCCTTTCTCCATTCTTTACAGTTCCCACAGAAAGGACCCTTGGATGGTAACCAATAAAACCCACCAAATTAACAATAAAAGCCCTATTTCTTAGTGCCAGTCCCTGTGCTGAAGATAATTCCTTCACATTTGGAATGTTATTTAATTTTCACAACCATCGGTGTGGGAAAGCACTGTGGGTACCCTCAGGTAACAGAGAAGGAAACTGGTCCTCTCGCTTCCGGGTCTGGGCTCTTAATCTCTGTGGTCTCTGCCTCCATTTTATAGATGAGGATGCTGAGTCTTGGAAAACTAGCCTACCCAATCGATACTCCTGAGACTTACCTCTGAAATCCCATTCTCTACCTGAGGAACTTGGGGCCGAGAGGGAGGAAAGGACTTGTCCTGGTTTCCTGGAGAAGCAATGATGCAGCCAGTCCGGGAACCTGGCTCTCCTGGCTTCCTGGTCCACTCTCTTTTCCCTCCATGGGTCTCTGACTTCACTACTTTGGCCCTTCATCCTCCCTGTTCCATGTTCTCTATTCGTCCCTACAAGTTCTCTTCAGCTCCCCTTTCAGATTCTTATGTCCATTTTTCCCCCCCTCTCCATCCAGAATTCTCCCCTCAAGATCCTCATGTCCCGCTACGAGGAGGCCATGGGACTCTCAGGACACAAGCTCTCCTTCTTCTTTGATGGGGCAAAGCTTTCAGGCAAGGAGCTGCCGGCTGATCTGGGCATGGAATCCGGGGACCTCATTGAAGTCTGGAGCTGAAACCCCCATTCTTGCTTGGGGCCCCTGGACTTGGGGAGAACCCCCTGGTCCTTTTTTTTGCCACATTTACCAAGCCCCATAAAGTCTAGCTGAAACTGAGATAGAACTTCTCTTTAAGCTAAAGCAAAATCAAGGAGTGACTCCCTCTCTCGTTGACCCTGGTTTCAAGCCGTTAATTACCTGTTTAGTTGTATGGAAGCTGTCCCTGCCCTGGATGGGCTGCAGCTCTGTCCACATCTTAGGCTGAGTTTTCCAGGCCCCTGGGGAATGGAGATGGTTCCTCCATCTTCATTTCCATCATTATCCTTTCCTTCAACTGTCTGTTCTGTGAAACTTTGCTGAGATTTAAAGAATGAGTGGGAATAGATGAGGTTTAGTGTGGGTCTCCAGACCAGGGATTTATGCCACAACCAAGACCAGCAGTGACCTTAATCTCAGTTGGGGTTGGGGGTTGAGTTTGCTTGTGGCACAAACACTGGTGTGCTTCCTTGGCCTCCAGAAAATATATGACTGAGCACGTACACGGGTTCACCCCAGCATAGGCAGACAAGTTGGTTACTCTTTTGAAGTACACAGGAATGATTTCTCAGTCTTGGGCATCTTCCTTAGCCCAAGGAACCTTTCTGGCCACCTTTTCTCATTTGCCCTTCCTGATTCACATGCGCTAAGGCCTAACTGAGCACATTCACCTTTATAGTTTTGAATCTCAGGATTACAGTCCCAGGCAAGCCTTCTTTGGCTTAATGGCTCCCTGCTCGTCCCCCCACCTGCCTTCTCCGTGCCATCCCCTCCCATCAGCACCCATTCTAATACGTTTATGACATGTCTTTAAATATGAATATATCCTTGTAAATAGGTTTAATGTGTGAATATGCTTTTAATTACCTGAGTGGTATTGTGCTAGAGGTCTTGAGCTGTCCTTTTTTTTTTTACTCAACTACATGTTAAGATTTATCCCTGTCCCTTACTGTCTTTCTGGTTCATTGCCTTGAACTGCTGGGTGCTATTCCACAGGGGGCTGTCAACTGCATTTTTCTTAGAAATTCCTGCAAGTGGGGGACACCTGGGTATCTCTGGCACCTCCGTACCACATACAAGGCCATGGTGAATATCCTTTTACATGTTCCCTTCCAGGTTTGTGTAAAAACTTCTCAGGTGTAGACGCCCAGGACAGGATTATATGTCACACAGGTTAATTTCTCTGTGGTGCTACCAGATTTTTCTTTAGAATGGTCACTGACCCGCCTACTTTAGGCTTCCCACTTCTTGTCCTCACCTGTACTTGTTGTTGCCCAGCTTTCTAATGTTTGCCATCTGATGGGTGGACAGAGGCACTGTTTTCATGTACATTCATCTGGTCACCACTAATCTGGGGACTCTCTTCATGTGCCTATCAGCCTTTCTGTTTTCCCTTTTTGTGAATTGCTCGCATGTTTGCTTATTTTCTCAGGAGTGCTTGTATAGTCCTTGGGCATTTTCAGACGTGGCAAATACCATAACTCTCTCAGAATGGCACTTGTCTTTGTCTGCATATCTGGGGTGGGGTAGGGGGCGGGTGTCCTTCACTGAACCAAAATTCTTAATTTTAATTAGACGGGTTACCTATTTTGTCACATAGTTTATTGCTTATGATTGCCTATTTAAAAGTAGTTAAGATATTTTTCATTTTCTTCTGTTCGCTTATTAGCGTTTCCTTTCATACTTAGGCCACTGCTTAGGGCTGAATCCCAGCTGGTTCGTGCTGGTGGTGCAGTCACTGGGGCCTCTTCTCAGTAGTTGGACACTTGTTCTGGTTGGTTGTCAAACTCTATTGGTTGCTAAATACTGCTCATTACTCCTGCCTTTAAACCATTTGAAATCCTCCTCTGTATATGTGATTCGAGCTTATTTTTCACCCTATAATGAGCCAGTTTTCTCACTACCGTCTACTAAAAAGTCACTAATTTTCCAGCAATATGTGGGGTAATGTTAACAAAATTGTCAACTTAAAAAAAACTTTGCTGTTGGGATGTTGTAGTCCTTTGAATTTATAATATGGGAAAAATTGAAGAAAAGCTTTATAACGTTTAAATAATTTGATATGGTATACCTTTCCATGTTTTCTGATCTTTTGTGCTAAAGATTACTTATGCAGTCTCACCAGAATAAAAGGGAATGCATTTAACCCATGTGTCCTTGAGGTTTCTGCCTCTGTGCCTCCCCTAAGGCCCCTGAGACAGACCAGTGGCGGTCCCCTCACATCCATTCGCCCTCCTAAAGTAAGAGAACCTGTGGTTTTTTACTAAGCACAAAATCACAATAAAGACAATATTTCCTAGCCTCTCTCGTCAGTAGGTGTGGCCAAGTGTAAATTCCGGCTCATGGGTTGTAAGTGGAAGGGGGCGGGGTAGGGGGCACCTTCCAGGAAGGGTTCCTAAGCTGGGAGTGTGTGAGCCTCTCCTTGGCTCTCTTCCTCTCTGCTGGCTGGAAGTGGAGAAACCGAACTGACCCCGCAGTGATCTTGGGTGTGGAAGCCACGTAGGGCAGGACGAGAGAGAGGACCCTGGGTCTCAGTCTCTGTACCACAGACCTCTGGCCTTTTGTGAAAGAGTTGCTGCTGTCTTGTTTAAATCACTTCTATTTGGGATTTCTGTCGCTTGTCACCAAATGTGGTTCTGATATCCCAGGACATCATTATTGCAAGCAATACTGCAGCAATCTTCTTGGGTACCTGCATGAGACTTTCTCAGAGGTTTATATCCAGGTCACTGGATGTGCACCTGCCCAGGTTCTTTTGAATGCTGTTAAATTGCTGGCCAGAGTGGCTGGATCGCTTTCTTTGTCCATAGAAAGTGATAGAAGATTCCTGTTTCCTCATCTCTTGCCAGCACTTAATCCGGAGGATGTGGGACAGATATTCCTTGTAAAAGAATTTGCAATTCCTTTTTAAAAAGACTTGAAAGTCTAGAAGACTTATTGGGTGTTCTTATTGAGAGTTCTAAAACTCTCCAGTTTAGGAGCCTTCACAACTTTTAGTTTTTTTTTCATTTTATTTTTACTTTTTTTTTTTTGAGAAGCCTTCACAACTTTTTTTAAAAATATATTTTTATTGAGAAATCTTCACAGATACATTCCTCACATGTGTTCAATCAGTGGCTCACAATATCATCACATAGTTGTGTATTCATCACTTTGATCATATTTTCGAACATTCGCATCATTCCAGAAAAAGAAATAAAAAGAAAGAAAAGACCCATATATACCATACGCTTTCCCCCTCCCTCTCATTGACCACTAGTATTTCCATCTACCCAATTTATTTTACTTTTTGCCCCCCTATTATTAATTTTTTATCCATATTTATTTACTTATCTGTCCATACCCTGGATAAAAGGAGCATCAGACACAAGGTTTTCAAAGTCACACAGTCACATTGTAAAAGTTAAATCTTTTTACAATTGTCTTCAAGAATCAAGGCTACTGGAACACAGCTCAACAGTTTCAGGTACTTCCCTTCAGCCACTCCAATACACCATAAACTAAAAAGGGATATTTATATAATCATAAGAATAACCTACAGAATAACCTCGTGACTGTTTTAAATCTCTCAGCCACTGAAATTATTTTGTCTCATTTCTCTCTTCCCCCTTTTGTCAAGGAAGCCTTCTCAATCCCATGATGCCAGGTCCTGGCTCATCCTGGGATTTCTGTCCCACGTTGCCAGGGAGATTTATACCCCTGGGAGTCATGTCCCACATAGTGGGAGAGGGCAGTGATTTCACCTGCCGAGTTGGCTTAGAGAGGCCACATCTGAGCAACAAAAGAGTTTCTCTGGGGGTGACTCTTAGGACTAATTTTAATTAGGCTTAACCTATCCTTTGCAGGAATAAGTTCCATAGGGGTGAACCCCAAGATTGAGGGCTCAGCCTATTGATTTGGTTGCCCCCACTGCTTGCAAGAATATCAGAAATTCTCCAAATGGAGAAGTTGAATATTTCCTCCTTTCTCCTTTGCAAATACTTATTTCTTCACTGCCCACATTACTCTGGAATATATCAAGACATCACACTAACTTGAACAAACCAACAAAATCTCACACCCTATTCAAGAGTCCTTATATTTATGGTGTTCAACTAAATTGACCATACAAATTAAATTAGGAAATGTGCTATCTAAAATATAAATTTTGCACCAAATAAATATTTCTCCCTATAGTCTCACACAGAAATTGAAGTTTTAAAATGGCAACATCATCCTTTACTCTGTATTCTGATATACCTTAGTCCTATCCAGCTCAGCTTCCTTCATATCTGATCACCTTTCAACTTTTTAAACAGTTCCTGAATAGGGTACTGCTGACTTTCATAGCTACAGAGATCTAACTCTGAGCCTCAGTGTCACATAAATACCCAAAGTTTCTGGGAACAACCAGGTTATAAACAACAGCTCAATATCTCAGAATTTAGAAATTACGTTATAATTTATGAATATATGTGTCTGCTATAGGAGCTTATAATCTAGGACCCTTTACAATAGTCCCCAACGTGATAACCCATGCTCTTGACTTCAGTTCGCTGAGTTTTTATATTATAGTTAGTCCATATGATTGAGGCATGATATTTGTCTTTTTGTTTCTGACATTTCATTCAATACACAGTCCTTAAAGTTCATACACCTAGTTGCATGCCTCACAACTTCATTCTTTCCTGTGGCCACTCAGTAGTCCATTGTATATATACACCATAGATCCCCCTTCCATTCCTCAGTCATTGTACCCTTAGGCCACCTCCATTCATTGTGGATCAAGGACACTGCTGCCATAAACACCAGTGTGCAAACGTCCATTCGTGTCCTCACACTCAGTTCCTTCAGGTATATACTGGGCAAGGGGGTTGCAGGATGATATGGCAACCCCACTCCTAGCTCCCTGTGGAGCCACCACACTGCCCTCCAAGGGACTGCACCTCTCAGCTTCCCGACCGACAGTGAATAGGGGCATCTCTTTCTCTCTATTTTCTCTAGTACTTGTTTCTTTCTGTTCTAGTTTGCTAGCTGCCAGAATGCAATATACCAGAAACAGAATGGCTTTTAAAAAGGGGAATTTAATAAGTTGCTTGTTTACAGTTCTAAGGCCAAGAAAATGTCCCAATTAAAACAAGTCTATAGAAATGTCCAATCAAAGGTATCCAGGGAAAGATACCTTGGTTCAAGAAGGCCAGTGAAGTTCAAGGTTTCCCTCTCAAGTGGAAAGGCACATGGTGAACACAGAGTTTCTCTCTCATCTGGAAGGGCACATGGTGAACAAGGCGTCACCAGCTAGCTTCTTCTCCTGGCTTCCTGTTTCATGAAGCTCCCCGGGAGGCATTTTCCTTCTTCATCTCCAATGGTCTCTGGCTTGTGGACTCTCTGCTTCTTGTGGCTATGTTGTTCTTTTCTGCTCTCTCTGAATCTTTTTCATTCTCCAAAGTGTTTCCTCTTTTATAGGACTCCAGAAATTTATTAAGACCCACCCAAATGGGTGGAGACATGTCACCTAATCCAGTTTAAACAACCACTCTTGATTAAATCCCATCTCCAGGGAGATGATCTGATTACAGTTTCAAACATACAGTATTGAATAGGGATTATTCTACCTTTACGAAATGGGATTTTGATTAAAACATGGCTTTTCCAGGGTCCATACATCCTTTCACACCAGCACACTCTCTGTTCATTTTTAAAGTTTTATTTACACATGCAATCCAAAGTAAGTGTATAGACACGCCTTCGTCACCATAATCTATATGAAGACATTTTCTTTTCTTTCGCAGAGTCCATACCCCTTCCCTATCTCCCCCGGGGCCACCTGTTGACATTTGTTACATAATGCCTTTGTTACACGCAGTGGAAGCACTTTACAATGTTACTGTTGACTGTAGACCCTGGCTTGCATTGACTAGGCATTTTCCTGTAATGAGCTCTTTACTCCGTGTCACACACTGAGTTTATCTTTTCATAATCACATTAATCTTGCAAGCGAGCATATGTGATAGGTGTTACTATTATTCCCATTTTACAGAAAACAGAAATTTGGGAAGATTAATCAACTTGCCCCAGAGCACTCAGCCCCTGATTACAACCTGAGAGAGGCCCAAGTGGGCCTGATAGGACTCAGAATTCCTAGGAAGACCAACGTGTCTCAAAATTTTTTTAAATTAATTTTTTATTTATGACACATAACCACATACAAACACATTCTTATCATATGATCATTCCGTTCTTGTTATATAATCAATAACTCACACTATCATCACATAGTTGTATATTCATCATCATGATAATTTCTTAGAACATCTGCATCAATTCAGAAAAAGCAATAAAAAGAAGACAGAAAAAAATTCATACATACCATACCACTTCCCCTTTCCCTCTTTCCCTTCACCCATCACCAGCATTCCAATCTACTAAATTTATTTTAACATTTGTTCCCCCTGTTATTTATTTATTTTTAATCCATATGCTTTACTTGTCCATCGATAAGGTGGACAAAAGGAGCATCAGACACAAGGCTCTCACAACCACACAGTCACACTGCGACAACCATACCATCATACAGTTATCTTCAAGAAACATGGTCACTGGAGCACAGCTCCACATTTTCAGGCAGTTTCCTCCAGCCTCTCCATGACACCTTAACTAAACAGGTGATATCTATTTCATGCATAAGAATAACTTCCAGGATAACCTCTCGACTCTACAACGCATCTCAAATTTCAATGTGCACAGAAATCAGTGGGGGATTTTGTTTTAAATGCAGATTCTGGTTGAGCAGCTTGGGGTGGGGCCTGAGATTCTGCCTTTCTAGCAAGCTCCCAGATGATGCTGGTGCTGCCAGTCCACAGGCCAGGCTGTGAGGAGAAAGCTACTATTTGCCTCTTTTCCATTAACTTAGGCCGTTGCCACCTCCTCCAGTGCTGGAGTCAGTTTCTCCATAAAGGTCATCAAGGGACTGTTCACACTCTCTTTTGTGTCCCACCTCCACCCGGAACAGGGGCCAGCTCAACACACTCTTTCCCCCTACTTGACTGTCAGCTTTTTGCAAACAAAAGACATGTCTTGCTCTTTTCACAGATCCTGGCTCAGCTTCTGGTTCCCAGCAGTCACCTAACAAATGTTTGTTGAATGAATAAAATGTTCACTGTCTCAAAGAATCCCACACCACTCATTGCACGTGCCAGAATCCTAAACTTCAGTCTTGATACCTCTCCTTCTCCTTCCCTGGCTCGACTCCATCATGCCAGATGGCTCACAAATAGTTCACTTCTCTTCCTCTCCAACTCATTCTGGTCCAAGCCACCTAACCGGTCACCTTGTGACCTCTTGTGGTAGTTAGATTCAGTTGTCAACTTGGCCAGGTGAAGGCACCTAGTTCTGTTGCTGTGGACATGAGCCAATGGTACGTGAACCTCATCTGTTGCTCATTACATCTGTAGTTGGCTAAGAAGCATGCCTGCTGTAATGAATGATGTTTGATTTAATTGGCTGGTGCTTAAATAAGAGAGCTCAATGTAGCACAGCCCAAGCAGCTCAGCATACCTCATCTCAGCACTAGCAGCTCAGCCCAGGCCTTTGGAGATGCAGAAAGAAATCACCCTGGGGAAAGTTGTTGGAACCTAGAGGCCTGGGGAGAAGGCCAGCAGAGATCACCCTGTGCCTTCCCACGTAAGAAAGAACCTCAGTGGAAAGTTAGCTGCCTTTCCTCTGAAGAACTAACGAAATAAATCCCCTTTTATTAAAAGCCTATCTATCTCTGGTGTGTTGCATTCTGGCAGCTAGCAAACTATAACACCCTCCAATCCCTGCTGCCGCCAGAATGAGCTTCTTAAATGCAAATCTGATTTTACAATGAAGGAAATCCTTCCTGTGGCCCCCGCCTTGCCCAACCCGACCCAGACCTGTTGTCTGGCCGGTCTCCTTCTCACTGCTGTCCACACTGCCCTTCTTTCAAAACCTGTGCGTCTTGCTTCCTTTGGTGTCTTCACACATGCTCTTTTCCTCAACATGGATTGTTCTTTCTTGCCTTCTCAGCCTGGTTAGTTGCTTATCCTGCACATTGGAGTTCAAGGAAGCTCTCAACCTGCCTGGCCAGGGCAAATCCCCTAGGATTAACTCTTATACACATGTGCTGCACCTCTTTTATTAAAATGTATTTTTATTGAGATATATTTGCATACCATACAGTCCATCCAAAGTGTACAATCAATGGCTCACAGTATCATCACATAGTTTGCACTCCTTTTTTGGTAACACTCATCACAGGTGAACTCTTTTTTTTTTTTCAAGAAATTTCCCATGTACTTGTATTTCATGAGCCATAATTTCCAAAGTACATAGAGCAAAAGTTGGGCTCCAATTTAAACCAAATAGATGGGCATAGACATTCTTATTGATCTGGCCTTAAATTGGTCTGTCTCAGAGGATTTTACAGAAGAGATCCAACAAACTAAAAAGCATCTGTATTCAGAGAAGAGTCAATTATTTCTCCCATTTGGCAAAACTGATATTAGCATTAAAATCTTTGCTTTTATATATAAATAAAATTTTATTTTCATTAATGTCCATTTGGGATTGTGTTTGGAATATGCGTTTTTTTTTCCCTAACATATTGGCATATAATTTACATGCCTAAACATTTAACCAGTTCTAGGTGTACAGATCAATGAATACTGGAAAATGTACACAGTTGTGCAACATCACCACAATACAATTTTAGAACCTTTACATCACCCCCCAAATTTCCTGATGCCTGTTTGCAGTCAATCTACTCCCTGTCCGCCCTACCCCAGGCAACCACTAATCTGCTTTCTGCCGCTTTAGTTTTACCTTTCTAGATTTCCAGGTAAATGTAATAATGCAGTATAGAGTCATGGAATCTTTTGTGTTGTCTTTCACTTAGTACAATGCTTTTGAGTTTCATCATGTTCAGTGTAACAGCAATTCACTCCTTTTAATTGCTGAGTAGTAGTTTGAGTGTGTGGATATACCATTCACCTGTTGATGGACATGTGGTGTTTTTGTTTCTTTCAGTTTTTGACTATTGTGAATAATGCTTTTGAAAATTTGCATACAACCCTTTATTTGGACATACATTTCGCTTCTCATGGGTAGGTATTTAGGAGTTGCACTGCTGGGTCGTGTGGGAAGTGTATGTTTAATTTTTAAGAAAACCACTAGACTGATGTCCAAAGTGGCTGCACCATTTGCATTCCCGCCAGCATTATGTGAGGGCTTTAGCTGCTCCATGTCATCTCCAGAACTTGGCATTGCCAGGATTTTGGCTATTCTAATGTAGTGGTAGTTTACTGGAGCTTAATATCGTATACCTGCCAACCATTCATAATCTTTTGTGAAATGTCTGTTTAAATCTTTTGCTCATTTTTAAAACTGTTTTTGTCTCAACATTGCATTTTAAAACTTCTTTATGTATCTCGATACGAGTTCTTTGTCAGAAATATGCTTTGCAGATATTTTCTCCCAAACTGTAGCTAGTCTTTTCATCTCACAAGTGCAGTTTTACATGTGTACGTAGAAGTACTTGATGGATATCTGTCTCTTTATAATCTGTTATAAGATTATAAACTCCATGAGAGTAGGGACTAAATCTGTTTTTACCTGTCACCTGGCACAATGACAGGGACATAGGAGATTCTCAGTATTTTGTTGGGGGGATTAATTGACTACAATCTGAAGTTCTCCACCTCTTTCCCTCAGATGTCTCAAGGAAGACCAGACTTGAGGTTTTGAAACATGAGGTATCTCCTGGGGCAATGCCACTGAGAGGTATTCAGTACTGTAATTTCTCATAATGTTTCTTGGGGGCCCAACCTCTCCCTATGGGACTTCAGAATTTCAGTAAGAAGATTGGTTGGAACAGGGGACTGGGAGCTGTATTTGCATAGAGCTATCCTATTTTGACTTAGAGTGTATGTTTATCAGATGTAACTTGGAGATGGAGAGAGGAGCTAAAGAACCACCCCAAGCTATCCTTTGGTTCCACCTCTCTTGGGCTTTCTTTGACCCCAGCTCTGTAGCAAGAAGAGAGGCCATGAGCCCCTGCCTGCCCTGAATGAAACCACCAGAGGGCGCAAGGGCTTGCGTCCCGATGGGTTGTGTTTGAGGGGGAGCGGTGGGGGGGGGGTGAGGGGTGTGGGGTGGGTGTGGGGTGGGGTGGGGGTTGTTCTGGGGACGCTTCCTTCAGTAGATATTTGAGTGTCTACAGCGAAGGCTCAGGGGGTTGTACGGTTAGCTAGGTTGAGGATCCGTAAGGAAGCGGGTTGTGTTAGAGGCTAAGGCTGGCGCGCCGCTGTTCACCATTCATTCATTCATTCAACAAACATCTAATGAGCATGTAGGTACGAAGTCGCAGACCAGACCCTTTGTGGAAAAGAGAATAATTACGTAGAGTGAGAACTGTTCATTGGCATTTTAGAGATATTTACGGTTTCCAGAGTCCATTAAGATCCCATTATCTCGTTTAAGCCTGAAGAAGTCTCCCAAGTAGGGTGTTCCAGATAAGAAAACTGAGATTCAGAAGGGGTGGGCGACTTCACGCATTCACCGAGACACCCTTTAGCTTGGAGGTTTAGCTGAGGGGCCGGGGGCCACAGGATCTGGGACCCGGCCCCTGGTTGCCCTGGCGACCGGTTGACAGACAGGTGACTTGGGAGTCGCAGGAGAAGCCGAAGAGCAGTGAAGGGTATTCCGTGGCGGCTTCCGTAGTTGGGCGGCCGGTCACGTGTCGGGAACTGCATAAGGTGGCTTGCTCCACACCGGCTCCTGTGTCACATGACCGCCTCTCAGCCAACATGGCGGCGGCCGTGGTGCAGCGCCGGGGCTGAGCGGTAGCGAGTGTAGTGCGCTCCTTCCTGGGGTGAGGGGCGGCCTCCGCTAGGGAGGGGGGATCGGGCCCTCTTAAACTCTCTCTTTCCGCCGACATCTCCTGACCTCCACTCGTCCCCTTCGCGCGGGGGGTCTGCCGGGACGGGGAGGCATGACAGGTCCGGGGTCTCTTCCCAGACGTGTCCTGTGTTCCCGGGCAAGCGCCTGTCGGTCTCTGGGCGCACTTCGCTCGCCTGGATTTCCTCCATCCTCCTTTCTTCAGCCTCCTCCCCTCGCAGGTGGGATCGTCGGTGGGACCAGAGCGCGGGCGGGCGCGGCCTCCCGGGACCATGGCCGGGTCCGACACCGCGCCCTTCCTCAGCCAGGCGGATGACACGGACGATGTTCCGATGCCCGGTACCCCCGGGTTGCCGGGGTCCGTGGGGGCACCGAAGTCCGGGGAGCCAGAAGTCCCAGACCGCGAAGGGCTGCAGCGCATCACCGGCTTATCTTCGGGCCATTCGGCTCTCATAGTGGCGGTGCTGTGCTACATCAACCTCCTCAATTACATGGACCGCTTCACCGTGGCTGGTATTCATTTCTCGCTGGAAGATAGACAGGGCAAGGGAGCGGGGTACTCAGGTTGGGGCTGCCTCACCAACTGGTCCTGAGTCTTCTCCTTCCCAGGTGTTCTCCCAGACATCGAACAGTTCTTCAACATCGGAGATAGTAGTTCGGGCCTCATCCAGACTGGTGAGAGGGGGGCCCCTCCTGAACACATAGCAGCGCTTTCTCCTCTTATATCCCAGTTGGGGCCGGGTACTGGCGTGCCTGGGGCTTTTTTAATGGAAGTCTAATGGCCAGAGCTGGAGGAGGTGGTAGCCTCATTGTGCTTTAGGGTTGTCCTGTTCAGCTGGGACACCACGGTTAAAAAGAGAGTCAGTTTAGTTTAATGGTTAAGACAGGTTTTGGCTTAAATCTCGGCTCTTTCACTTACTGTGTGGTGATGGTGAGTAACTCTGTCTCGGAGTCTTTTTTTCTTTGTCTGTAAGATGGAATGCAGATTACCTCAGAGGGTTAATAGGAGGTTTGAATGAGATAGTCTGAAAAGTGCGTAGCACAGTGCTTGGCACGTAGTAGGCACCCAATAAATAATGGCCAGAGAAAGGTGTCTGCAAGGAGGAGAGGTGAGTTTTACTTGTTTACAACTTTGGGACTTGTAGAGAGGGCAAATCCAGAGCCAAATCTTCTTGTCCTTCTTTCCCTCCTTTGTTTCTCAAACATTTCTGTGCACCTTCTATGTGCCAGCCCTGGAGGAAGTAATGTAAACATCTACTGGATTTTGTCAAGACCTTTTTTTGCCCATTGTCTTTGAATCCTTCCATCAGCCCAAGGGGTAGGCATTATTATCCCTGTTTTATAGAGGAGGTAGGTGATTTTAACTACATGTTACAGAGAAAGAAACTGAGGCTTAGAGAAGTGGTAAGAGTTGCCCACGACAAGGTTCACACAACAAGTTAGAGGCAGAACGGGAATTTGAAACCAGGTCCTGCAGTGTTCTTTGTTCCACTCCAGGCCAATGAGGAATTGGAAATATTCAAGGTGAAGTCTGGAGGAATGAGAGTGGGCCCATAGGTCAAGGCCTACAAACCTCAGAAGGGCTGTTGGATAAGAGAAGAAACATATCTTTCTAGGCAGGCCTGTTTGTTCACTTTTTCATTCAGTGACGGTTCATTGAGTACCAACGTTTTGCTAGTCCATATGTTGAATGGTAGAAATGCTCATGGCAAGTACAGGCAAGTCCTTGCCTTCAGGGAGCTGATATTGTACTGTGCTTGAGAGGGCAACAGTTCATAAAAAGTTAAAGTAATAAATGGGATGATTTCTTACAGGCTTTAGTTTTACATAAAAGCAAATTTACTAGATGTGGTTTGAGGGGAAGTAGATGTGTGGTGCCTCAGGGAGGTATCTGAGCTGGAACCTGAAGGAGCTCAGGAAAGAGGAGAGAATATTCTAGATAAGAGGAAGAAGCAAAGCTCTTAAGATGGTTTTGAGCTTGGTCAGTTCTAGAAACTGAATAAAGACCACTGGGGTGCAGAGGGAAAAGGAATGGCTGGGAAATTGAAGAGATAGATAAGAGCAAGATCAGATAAGGCATTGCAGGCCATGCTGTGGAATTTAGATTTTGCTGTTGGCTGGATAGGAGGAAGAGACTGGTTAGCTGGACCATCCATTCTTCAATGGAAATTTGGAAAGATGTTGAAGGAGGGGGCTGAACTCTATCTCCCTTAGCTGGAAGCTCTGATTGGTTTCAAGGTTGGGATGGGAGAACGGTGTGACTCTTGGTGGGGGGAAGGGTGGAGTTGTTTATTCTTTAGTCATTCCTGCCCCACCCTGAGCTGGGGGCAAGGGGACAGGTAATGGGCACTAGGCTTTAACTTTCTGCTCTCCCCCAGTGTTCATCTCCAGTTACATGGTGTTGGCACCTGTGTTTGGCTACCTGGGTGACAGATACAATCGGAAGTATCTCATGTGCGGGGGCATTGCCTTCTGGTCCCTGGTGACGCTGGGGTCGTCCTTCATCCCCAAAGAGGTGAGGCCCTGACTCAGCCCCTGCATCTGGCCACCCACCCCCCACTCCCCCAGTAATCTTTTCTGTTCCTCCTTGGTTTCATTTCAGACCATGCCTGGATAATGTCTGCAGTTTCCTTAATCCATGACATCTGATACCCACTTCTTGCCTGAGTTAATCTGCCTATCCCACCCTTTCCCTTTTTCTTCTAGAACCTAATTCTGGCCATCATGTCCTCACCCCCTGGCCACTGGCTCCTTCCACTCCACACCTAAACACTTGCATTTCTTCACCATGGGAAAAACCTTACCTGGACTGTCTTCTCCCATTCCTCACCTTCTGGTCAAACTTTCTGAAAGGCCCCATTGTGCCCAGCACCAGTCTAGGTGAAGGAGCAGCCAGGGAGAAGCCCACACTCTCTGCACTTCCTCCCATCCTACCCGTCCCTGGAGCACTCCTGACTGTAGGCTGTCCCCACCACTTCATTGAAACTGCTCTTGCCAAAATCACTGTGACTTCTGCTTGCCAAATGAAGCTCATACTTCCTAATTCTGTCCTATTAGATCTCCTGGGAGCCTCTCGCTCTGTTGACCCACTTTTTCCTTCCTGCACCTCTCTTCTAACTCTTGTGACACCACACTCCTCCGGTTCTCCTCTTGTCTGCCTGGCTGTTGCTTCTCTGTCCTCTGACGTTTCTCCTTTTTGTTCCCGTTCTCTGCCCCAGAACTCCATCTTCAGCCCTGGGCACTATGTACTTTCCTTGGGTGATCGTAATCTGTCCTTAGTTTCAGGTGTCTCTGGTGGACAACCCCCTGCCTCAGATCATTTACTGTGGGGTGTCTTGGGTGGGATGGGATGGAAACTAAGATGTATTTTACACCTACTGGATGCAAGGTGATGAATGGACCTCTTATTATCCAACCCTCACAAGAGCTCTGTGAGCAAACTACCCTCCTTTTGCAGATGAGAAAACTGAGCTCAGAGAGGTTAAGTTATTTTCCAGAGACACAGCTAGTCATGGTGGAGCCAGGATTCAAGCTCAGGGTTGTCTGTTACTAAAACTCCGGCTTCTCCTACCATCCCCGCCACCTCTCCAGAGCTGGCTGGCAAGGTAGGCTGGGAGGCCGGTTACAGGGTGGGGTGCCACCTTCCCCATGTCTTGTTCCCCAGCGTTTCTGGCTGCTCCTCCTGACCCGGGGCCTGGTGGGGGTTGGGGAGGCCAGTTACTCTACCATCGCACCCACTCTCATCGCCGACCTCTTCGTGGCAGACCAGCGGAGTCGGATGCTCAGTGTGTTCTACTTTGCCATCCCAGTGGGCAGGTGAGTGGGCCTGGGCCCTGGCGGGGAGGCACATGGACCTGAAGTTGGGGACCTGGCTGAGCAGCTGTCCTCTTTCCTCTCCTGCCTTCTCCACCCAGTGGCCTGGGCTACATCGCAGGCTCCAAAGTAAAGGATGTGGCTGGGGACTGGCACTGGGCTCTGAGGGTAAGTCTGGTCATGGTCTGGGGAAAAGTCAACAATATTCTTCACTGATCCCCCTTTCCTGTCTTCAGACACCTCCTTTTTGAGGCAGCATTCATTGCTGAGTGTACAAAACCTCCCTGCCCTCATGAAGCCATGTGCGAGACAGAGGTCTTGGCTGTAGGTGACAGAAGCCCATGTAGAACTGTAAACCTATAAAAGGGACTGTATTGGCTCTCATAATGGGAAGTCCCAGGGTGAGTGTCAGGTAAAGCTGGGTCCAGGACTCCTACAGTGTCGCAGAAATTTAATCATCTTTTTCTCAGCTTTAATTTCTTCTGTTAATTTTATTCTCAAGCAAGGAAAACCTCCCAACTTATCATCCCCATGTAGAGACCTTTGCACTGTGGAACCTTGATCAATAGTCCCACATTGCTGTCTGATTACATGATCATGGGTCACATACCTGTCACTGAACCCATCACCAAGGCAGAGAGTTGGGGGTCTTTTATTAGCCAGGACTTGATTGTATGCCCAGCTCTATTTGAATCATGTGGCTTGAGAGAAGGGGTGGGTGGCTTCCCAGGAGAAAATTAGGGTGGCATTACCAAGGAGAGAACAAAAGTAAAGTCTGCAAAATGGGTGACAGCCCCTCCAAATTACAGGCTCAGCTTCGTTGAGCAGGCATATATCTGCATCTTTGAGATCTTGGGGCCCCAGTTGCATATAAACATCCCCACTTTCCCCCAAGGTCAGGTCAAGGGTTCCTGAAGCCCGCTCTTTCCCCAGGTGACCCCAGGTCTGGGAATCGTGGCTGTCCTGCTGCTGTTCCTGGTAGTCCGGGAGCCGCCACGGGGTGCTGTGGAGCGCCACTCAGACTCGCCACCCTTGCACCCCACCTCGTGGTGGGCGGATCTGAGGGCTCTGGCCAGAAAGTGAGTACAGTCCCATCCTGGGCCAACATCCAAAGGCCCCAGAGGGACCTTGAACATCTGGTTTGAGATTTGAGTGGGCGTGGGCTTTCCTTTCTGCTGGCCCTCAAACCCTAAGGTTGGCAATTTGGTCACTACTGCCCCTTGTGGCAGCGGCTTGAATTACAGGCCTAGGTGCAGGGAGCCAGGCCAGCCTTCCTCTCAAAATCAAACCAGGAGGGGAGAACAAAGATCCCCCTCTCCAGACCCTTGGGTGGAGTCTAACCTTTTACCTCCCACCTGTTCAGTCCTAGTTTTGTCCTGTCTTCCCTCGGCTTCACTGCTGTGGCCTTTGTCACGGGCTCTTTGGCTCTCTGGGCTCCTGCATTCCTGCTACGCTCCCGTGTGGTCCTGGGGGAGACCCCACCTTGCCTTCCTGGAGACTCCTGCTCCTCCTCTGACAGGTACCCAGGTGGGGCCAGGGAGGGTGGTCTGCAGGAGAAGGAGGGTGGCATGAAGAGACCCTACGAGTCACATCCAGGCAAGGAGACTGAGTCCCAACTCCATAAGGCCTCTTCCAGCATCTCAGTGCCCCTCGGGGCTCTGGGCTGTTGGGGCCTGAGCCTGGATAGACTTGAGCTGTGAGGGTGGCTGGGAGGGGTCACTTTCCATCCCAGGCCATAGGGGCGAGGGCTGGGGTCTTTGCAGGCAGAGGGATGAGCCCCCTGCCCTCCCCCTGACCCCCTAGCCTTATCTTTGGGCTCATCACCTGTGTGACCGGGGTCCTGGGTGTGGGCTTGGGAGTGGAGATCAGCCGCCGCCTCCGCCGCTCCAATGCCCGAGCCGACCCACTCGTCTGTGCCGCCGGCCTCCTGGGCTCCGCACCCTTCCTGTTCCTGGCCCTCGCCTGTGCCCGTGGTAGCATCATGGCCACCTATGTGAGTAGCCAGCAGGTGTCGGGGGGTGGGGTTCTGGGTTCAGGGTAGAGGAAAGGTACACTGAGCAGGACTGGGTCAATCAGTATCGCGGGTAAGAGCAGCTCTGGAGTGAGAGTGCCTGGTTCTGAATCACAGCTTTGCCCTTTCCTAGCTGTGTGATATTGGACAAGTGACTTAACCTCTCTGTGTTCATTTTCCTCATCTGTAAAATGCAAATAATAGCCTATCCCAGTAGGAGGATTGTAAAGATTAAATGAATTACCAGATGAGCCTAGGGGGATGGTAGATCCTCCATGTGCTTGCTCTTATTGTGATGACTCCTCCCTTGGCCCCAGATTTTCATCTTTATTGGAGAGACACTACTATCCATGAACTGGGCCATCGTGGCTGACATTCTGCTGGTGAGTGGCTGGGCAGCTCCAGGGTTAGCCCAAAGGCTGGTGGGAGCAGGGCTTGGGGTCCGGAGGTCTTTGCTTGGCTTCATCCCTTCTTTACAACCCACCCCCAGACTGATTTCAGAGTGCAGCACGCGGTAGGCCTATAATCCTGGCCCTACCCTGTGACCCCAGTCTGACCGCAGCCTAGGCTGAGCCGTGACCCTGTCCTCATCCTCTTCCTCTTGCTCCCCACCGGGAGAGCATCCCCACTGAGCCCTCATCTCTCCCACCCCGCAGTACGTGGTGATCCCCACGCGGCGCTCCACTGCCGAGGCCTTCCAGATTGTCCTGTCCCATCTGCTGGGTGACGCTGGGAGCCCCTACCTCATCGGGGTGGTGAGCGCTGCCCCCTGGCCGGGCTTGTGGTAGGAGATGGGGGCCCCTGTACTTCCAGCGGCCAGTGGTCAGAGCCTGGGTCCCAGGGGAAGGTCTGGCCCAGCTGGGTATCCATGTCCTCGGTGCCAGGCACGCCTCACCTGGGTGGCTCAGCTAGACCGGGAAGTTCGTTCTTGGATGCTCTCCCCCTGGAGGCCGTGGACCTTACCTGGCGGTCCAAACCTCCCCTCCTTTCATGGCCTCCATTTTCCTTCTTTATCAGGAGTCAGGGGCTCCCTGTCCTGGGTTCCTCTCCAGGTCTCTCTGACTCTCTCTCTGCTGAACTTCCTCTCCTCTCCTGGCTCACCATCCTCTCTCCATAGATCTCCGACCGCCTCCGCCGGAGCTGGCCCCCCTCCTTCCTGTCCGAGTTCCGGGCCTTGCAGTTCTCGCTCATGCTCTGCGCCTTTGTTGGGGCGCTGGGCGGCGCGGCCTTCCTGGGCACTGCCATCTTCATTGAGGGGGACCGCCGGCAGGCCCAGCTGCATGCGCAGGGTCAGTTGGGGCTTCCCTCGGTCTGTCCATAGCTACCCATCTAACCTCCCCATACTGCCTGTGTGTCCGTCCAGCTGTCTGCCCAGTCTGTGTATTTGGCATCCCTGGGTCTACATCTCTCCCTCGTCCAGCTCCAGGTCCTTCTGTGTTACACTCTGGGGGCTCCCCACTGCTGCCTTGTCCATTTCCTATCACTTGTTTGTCCCCTCTCTGGCTTTGTGTTTGTCCGTCCAGCCCTGGCTCTGTCCCTCCCACCCCCAGGTCTGCTGTGCGAGGCGGGGTCTGCAGATGACCGTATCGTGGTGCCCCAGCGAGGCCGCTGCACCCGGGTCCCAGTGTCCAGCATGCTCATCTGAAGGGCTGCTGCTCCTCTGTCTGCATACCTGCCGTACCTGGTCCCCAGCCAGGAGGTGCCCAGGCCCAGACCTTCGGCTGGGCCCAGCTCCCAGGAGGGCTCTGGGCCCCGCTCCAGCTCCCGGACTTGTCGGGCAGCGTAGGGGGCTGGGGGGCGGCGGGGCTTCCGGGAGGGGTCTCCCTCTGCTAGGGTAGCCCCAGGGGCTTGGTGCTATTTGTAATGGAATAAAATTTGTAGCCAGACCCTGCGTTTCTGCTTGACTCTTTCTCTGGGTGCGAGTGACCTCTGACCTCTGGACCACAGGGGATGCCCCTTCCCCATCGTCAGGACTCCCTGAAGGCCGGTGGGGTTACTGCGGTGGGGCTGTGGGCAAGCCCGAGGGTGGACTGCTGTCCGAGTGAGCTGGCTCAGTGTGATGGTGAGTCACGTACATGGTTCCCCCTCGCGCCCGCCCCTCTGGGCAGGCAGGCCAGGGGGGAGGTGGGCTGGGCCCTGCCCTCCGTGCCTGCAAATTCCCAGCGTCAGCTCCTCTCTCCTGCTGTCTCCTCCGGGCCAGGGTGGCCCACAAGGGCCTTGCCCCTCAGCCTGGGGACCAGCCGACCCTCCTCAAGGGCCTGGGGGTGGCTCCTCAACCTTCCTCCTCTCCACTCCCTGCCGGCTGGGTGGGGGTGGGGAGGGGGCGGGTGCAGCCTGCTGAGGAGCCCGATGATTTCCTGCCCTCACCCGGCGCTCACCACAGCTTCCTGCCGCAGGCGGGTGGGCGCCAAGGAGAGGCGGGTGCTGAGCCAAGGGGCAGGTACGGCTGGGGCGCAGGGACCACGCAGTGGGTGGCTGGTGCCTATGCCTTCAGTCTGGGCCCTGGCCTAACCTGCCCGGGGCCCAGAGCTGGTGCTGAGCCCCACACAGCCCCAGCGGGGGAGGGGACCCAGGGAACCCCCAAGGAGGGCACAGCAGCCCCCCTCCCCCGGCCCCCCGGCCTGGCACCCACTGGTCTTGGCACCCCTGCCCGGCCTGCTCCTCACCCTGCTGCAGCTCTGCCCTGAGGGGCCTGCAGGGGTGCAAGCGGGCCTGGCCCCAGGTCTCTCCTGCAGATGGAGGCGGCCATCCTGGTCCCCACCGTGCTGGGCCTCCTGCTGCTGCCCGTCCTGGCCGTGTTGCTGATGGCTCTGTGTCTGCACTGCCGTGAGCTGCCAAGTGAGTGGGGAGCCGGGGCGGGGGGCGGAGGATGGGGTGCTCGGACACACAGACGGGGAGCCTCACCCCATTTCTCAGCCCCTAACTCCCTCTTTTATCCTGTCCCCACCTCTGTCCCACACCCAGAGACTGAGGGCCGTCCTGGACTCTGGAGGCCTTTCCCCTCAGCACCCCCTTTTCCTGCCTCACCAGCCCTCTCTCCCCCAGGTTCCTACGACAGTGCTTCCTCAGATAGGTGAGTGCTCCTGCTCGGCCCCTGCTCGGTGCATCTCCCTCCATACCCCGGGGCTGGGCTGGGCCGGGCCAGGGCCCACCGCTCCGTTCCTCAGCTGTTTCTCTCCTGCCAGTTTGTGCCCGAGCAGAATTGTGGAGAAACGGACTCGTGAGTACACGGAGGCTCCCTCCGTCGAGTGGCGGGAGAGGGCCCTGGCGGGTGAGCAAGCGTGCGCCTTTGTCCAGGTTTCTTCCTGGCCACCCACCGGGAGCTGTGCCTCTGGCCGGGACTTGAGTTGGGGATGGGGTGGGAGGTGGGTGTCTTTGGGCCTGTCCAGAGCCCAGGGGGTTGGGGGTAAACGTGGAGAGCAGCGTCCGTCTGCCCTTGGACTACAAGAGTAGGGGCAGATGCCTCGGAGTCATTCCTTCAGCTTGATTTTCTGTCCTCAGACACACTTGCCCCCTGGCTGCCCGTCACTTCCTACCCACCCTTGAGCCAGCCAGACCTGCTGTCCTTCCCGTGAGTAGTCCCTCAATCCCCTGTCCTCCAAATCCTGTTCTCACCTTGAATTGGGGGGCTCTTTCCCTGTTGTGACCCTCCGTGCACTTGGAGCCCTGAAGTCCTTTCCCAGGCATGACCTCTGACCTTTGGCTCCCAGGAGATCTCCACAGCCCCCTGGGGGCTCCCACCAGATGTCATCTTCCCAGCAGGACACCAACAGTGGTAAATGCAGAGGGAGGCTGGGGACTGGGGCTGAGCAGAGGCTGGGCCTGGCCCGAGCTGACTCTCTCTCTCTCTCCCTCTTTCTCTCTCTCGGAAGCCAACAGTGTGGCGAGTTACGAGAACGAGGGTGCGTCTGGGACCCTGGAAGTCCTGGCTGGGGTGGGGAGGCTGGGGCCACACCTGGAGTTGCTGACCCCTGTGTTCCCCCTAGAGCTGGCCTGTGAGGATGCTGACGAAGACGATGATGAGGAGGATTATCACAACGAGGGCTACTTGTGAGTGGCTGGCAGGGGGGAAACGTGGGGGCCGAGGTGCTGCCGCCCTCACTGACCTACCTCTTGCCTCGCCCTCAGGGAGGTGCTCCCCGACAGCGCCCCGGCCCCCAGCGCCGCCATCCCACCGGCTCCTGTGCCCAGCAACCCTGGCCTCCGAGACAGTGCCTACTCTAGTGAGTCAGGGACATCTGAGCACCTTCCAACTCCCCCTGCCCCTGCTTTTGCCTCTCGTGTTACCTCTTTGATGATTTCTATCCCGCAATTTCCTCTGTTTTCTTTCTAGAACTCCTATCCTCCAGATATTGAACTCCTGTTCTGATCGTCTGATTTTCTTAGCTCTCTTCTCCTCTTTTCTGTCTCTGTGTCTTTTTATCTGATTGTCGGGAAGATTTCTTGGACTCACTTCTTCCCACCCTTCTATTGAAATTTTGCTTCTCCTTGGTCTCTGAATGTTCCTTTTTTAGCACCTCCTGTTCTTGTTTCATGGAGGCAGCAGTGTCTTCTAAATCTTGAAGGATACCCATACCGGGATTTGGTGGGGGACTTTTCTTTGGTTTCCTGTATTGTCTCGGTTTGCTTCAAGCTGCTCTTCTCCCTCTGTTTTGGCCTCAGCCTAGCTGTTGGAGATGTCCTCAAAGCTGGGGGTGTTCAATTTTCTATAACTCCCCTTTCTCTATTTGCCCTGCACCATCACAGCCACACCCTGGCTTCATTTGCCATCTTGATTCTCAACTTGCCACCTCTCTCCTGAGCTCCAGCCTATCTGACCAGGTGGTTCTTTTCATCCATCCATCCATCCATCCATCCATCCATCCATCCATCCATCCAACAGATATCTTCTGGGTGCCTCCACTGGGCTGAGGCTAGGGATACAACCGTTAATGAGGTAAACTCTATTGGTAATAACAGCCAGCATCTTTTTGAGGACCTAATAGGTACCTTACAAAGAGTTTATATGTGCTAATTTATTAAATCTCACAATTCCCAGGTGCTGTCGAGCCCGCCACTGCCCCTCCCTGCCCCTCAGCCATCCTGTCTATCTGATGGCAGCACTTGTTCTGACAGGCCCTGTTTTAATAGTCACCACTTTAGTCCTCACAACGACCCTGCGTGGTGGGTGCCGTTACTAATCTCATTTTACAGATGAAAGAAACTGAGGCCCAGAGAGGTTAGGTGTCTTGTCTGTCTTGCTGGGGTTACACAGTTAGTGAGTGCTAGAGCTGGAATTTGAACCCAGGCAGTCTGGCTCTGGAGCCCACCTTGTCCATGTCCTCATGGACAAATTATGGAACAAAACAATGTTGGTGGCGGTAGGTGCTGTGAACGGACAGTGAACTAGGCAGGGGCCAGGTGGGGGACGTCTGAGCTGAAACTGGCTGACAAGGAGCTACCTGTGCCCACAGGGCACCAGATCCCGGAGTGCCATCTTCTCCTCTGCACAGCGTGCCAGACCCCACCCCTCTGAGCCGCTGTTTGTCCCCTTCCCCGACCTGGGGGTCATGCTGACCTCTGCTGTCTTCTCACTCTCTGCTGCCCTCCGAGTTCCATTCGTTCTGGTCACTGTTGGTCAAGCTGACCCCTTCTCTCTCCCTTGCCCTCACGAGGCCCCTTTCATCTCACCCGCAGGCCCTCTCTGCGTGCTTCTGGGATTGACCCTTGGGGTGGTCTCTGGGTGTCTGTGCTCGGGCATCTCAGGGCGATTGTGTTGGAAGTCTTTGGTGGCTGGCCTTGGGAGCCTCTGGGGGCATCTGAGATTGGTGATGGGGGAGGGATGTCTCTGGGAATCTATGGCTGAAGGTCTCTGGGTGTTTGGTTTTGGGGTCTCTGGGTAACAGTATCGGGGTGGGGTGGGCTCTGGCGGTTTTCCTCTAGTGGAATCGGGCGAAGATTACGTGAACGTGCCTGAGAGCGAGGACAGCGCAGAGGCGTCTCTGGGTGAGTGGCTGGTGCCCCCCTCATGCCTCCCCAGGCTCGCTTTCCCTCCCCCCATGGGGCTCCCTCCCCCAGCGGGGCTTCACCCCTGCCCCCCCTGCCCTGTCCCCACAGATGGGAGCCGGGAGTACGTGAATGTGTCGGAGGAGCTGCAGCCCATGGCTCGGACTGAGACTGGTGTGTGTTGGGGGGGCTGGGGGCCTGGGGGAGCTGCTGGGGGGCGGCGGGGGGGCTTGTAGGCTGGAGACCAACCTCCCTGCCCCTTACAGCTGCCCTGAGTTCCGAGGAGGTGGAGGAGGAGGAGGAGGAGGGAGCTCCGGATTATGAGAATCTGCAAGACCTTAACTGAGGGCCTGGTAAGAGGCCCTGCCCGTCCCCAGCCCTGCCCCAGATTTCGGGCTCTGGACTCTCCCTCCGGTCCCCCTTCCCGACCTCCCCTGCCTCCTCTCCCTCTGCGAGGGCCTCTTTAGACCCGGCCCTGACGTCCGCAGCCCATAACCCGCGCTCTCCCTTGCCCTGTTGTGTTTCAGTGCGAGGCCACGTCCCTCTTGAAAGCAGCCTTGTCTGGGAGGACTGAGCGCAGCCGGAAGTGGCTCTGCAGGGCCCCGCCTGGGCTCCATCCTGACAGCAGCCTGAGAATTTTCCCCTTAACTTATTGTCACTTGGAGGTCCAGTCTGTGTCCCCCCAACACTCTGCACCTTTTGACGCAGCCTGAGAATGAACCACCCTGGCCCCAGCCCTATTCTTTGTAATAGAATAAAGGCCGGTGTGGTTTGTAGCTCTTTCAGCTTGGGTGAGCCCAATGGGTCGAAGGCAGTGTGAGCCTCTGGGTGTGCCTGAGAGTCCGTGTGTGTGTCTGTGTGTGTGTGTGTCAGGGCGTGAGAGAGTGACCGACGTATCTGTGCATGTCTGCGAGTGTGTGGGGTGTGGTGACCTTGGGGTTGCTGCTTCTGCGTGTCTGTTTCCTCCACACCGGCTCGGGGCATGGCGGGTCCTGGCCGGGTCCCATGGAAGTGACAGCACGTGATGGCTAGGACGCTGTAAGCTTCTGTGTGAGGCAGGTCTCACCCAGGCTGGCACTTCTGGGTCTCCAAACACATTCCTCCCAAGATAGTTCACAGAGGGGCACAGGCTGCAAAGAGCCCTGGATGGGGAGGGAAAGGCTAGAGCCCCTTCCCCTCCAGCCCCCAACCAAGGAGTGGGGCCAGATGACCTCAAAGGTTTATTGTGGGTCTCAAGTAAAATAGAACCTGAAGAATTTGTTTAAGCAGCTAAAAATGTTAACAATGCAGCACCTTTCAGGCTTTGCTATGTAGACGACTCACCTGGAGATCTTTTGAGATGCAGGTTGTGATTCAGCAGGGCTGGGTGGGACTGGGGTTCCCCCTCTCTAAGGAGCTCCCCAGTGATGCTGGTTCCCTGACCACACTCTGAACAGCGAGCATGCAATAGACACCTGTGGTTTTTACCTGGTCAGGATCCGTGTCCCTTTATTTTGGGAGCTTCACCTCAGTTTTTCTGCGGGGATCCGCTGCTTTCCCAATCTTGTTCTGACTGGTTTGGGGAGATTCTTGACCGAACCCCCTCTACCCCAAGAGGTGGGCACGTGGCCTGGACCTGGGTAGTTGTCACCGTGCTTTCCCCTGTCGGAGGGGTGGCTCAGGTATGGGCAGCTGGCCCCAGCTGGGCCGGTGAGGATTAGGTTCTGCTTGGAGCCACTTGAGGCCCCGTGGGAGAGGATGAGGGAGGGAGAGGCTGGGCCTTGGGATTTGGGCAGGAAACGGGGAGGAGAGGCTGTTGGTTTTGCCACTGCCTTTGATAAGCTGGAAGGAGATGGTCCTCGGGCCGGCACGTGGGCGAGCCTGGCTGAGAATGAGGCCCACGTGGAGGTGAGACTGGCCCAGAGATGGAAGGGCCAGCCTCCTGATGGTGTAACAGAGCTCTGGGTCTAGTCACACCTGAAGCGACACTCTCCCTCTTCGGGCTTCCCAGTGTCACAGGCCATTTTTCTTCAGCCGGCTTGGCATGGGGCTTCTGTCACAAACAGCCTTGGTTGATGCTGGAAGTTTGTGGTGGTATCTCTTGGGACTCCAAAGGGCATAACAGCTTCTCTTTATTGAGCACCTACGGCGCTGACATGCTTCTTTCATGTGACCGTGGTGACTCCCCTACTGCTGGTGACTGTCACTCCTATTCCTCAGGGGAGGAAACGGGCTCAGAGAGGTGATGTGAACTGCCCAAAGGCACGCAGCTGAAAAGGCAAATCTGGGGTTAGAGCTGTGGCTGTCGGCCTCTGGAGTCACTGTGACTCTGATGGCCAGCCTCCCTGCTCTGGTTAGGGTACAAAGTACCAGCTGTCCTGACTGGGAAGCTGGTGAGAGGCCCACTTGGAGAAGACGAGGGAGGGAGGGGCTGGGAAAGGAGTTGAACAGGTGGGCCCCGGCAGGGAGAGTTAAATCAATCTATTTAGAGGTAATAGAAATGGGCAGAGGCATCTTGGTATCTGGGCTGAGGGACAAAGAAACATTCACCAGCAAGGTACGTTGGTACAACCATGTTGGAGGACAATCTAGCAACATCTGGTAAAGCTGAATGAAGGCGTGCTTGTTTCTTGAGCTAGCAAATGAGTTCTTGGGTCCAAACCCTGATGAACCTCAGCACATGGGCACTGGGAGGGGGTACGAGGAGGCTCGGAGCAGCATCATAACCACCTAGCTGGAAACAACTTAAACCTCCATCAGCAGGGGGACACACAGGTAAGCCAGGGAGTGTCTGCTCACCAGCAGATAAAAATGGGTGAACTGGAGTGTCTTAGTTTGCTGGGGCTGCTATAACAGAAACATCACAGACTGTTTAGCTTAAGCATCAGGAATTTATTGGCTCCCAATTTGGAGGCCAACAGTGATACCTTGGAAACATGTGGTAAAGCTGAAGGAAGGTGCACGTGTCCCTTAACCTAGCAAATAAGTTCCTCAGTCTCTGCAGTCCTTGCCTTTTCTGAAGCCTGTGGGTGGTGGTGGTGGGGGGGCTTGCTGGCAGCCACATGGCAATCTGTCTCTTTCTGTGGCTTCTTCCGGGTCCAAATTTCCTTTGCTTATAAGGACTCCAGGCTGGCCGGATTAGACCCTCCTGAATTGATCGTTTGGCTTCATCTTTTTGTCTGTGTGTGTGTGTGTTTGTATGCTGTGTGGTGGGGATCACATTTCATTATTTCCTATGTGAATATCTCATTATCGCAGCACCACTTGTTGAAATTTTTTTGGGTGGGGTGGGGACTGGGCAGTGCATGGGCAGGGAATTGAACCGGGGTCTCCCATGCGACAGGCGAGAATTCTACCCTGAGCTACCTGAGCACAACCTGGCTTCACCTTAATAGTACCTTCCAAGACCTAATTTATAAACGAGTCCATGGTCGCAGGACGTGGGGTGAGGCCCTGAACATGTTTTGGTGGGTGGGCCTCGTTCAGTCTACTGCATGGACCAACACCTGTCTACATGGATGAGTGTTGCAACACGATGTGGAGTGAACAAAGCAAAGCAAGTGCTTCATGTATGTGAAGCTAAGAGCAAGTGAAACTGATGCAGACTATTTGGGGACACTGTACATGAGGGTGTGAAGGTGGACGTGGGAATGAGGTATACCAAATCCCAGCTGGTGGGACCTCTGAGGTGGGAGGAGAGGAATGAGACTGGGAGGAGTTCAAGGAAGACCTGGATGACACGCGTAATGTCTTACTTGAAACAGGGTGGGGTCCACCGAGCTAGATGCATTATTCCTTCAGTCTGCATATCTGACTTATTTCCTAATAGCAAAGCTCAAGGTTCAAGAAGGGAGAGGATAGAGATGAGAAAGGGTGGGGGTTCCCAAGCCTCTTTAGGAGATAGTGAACAGAAGGCCAAGAGTCACTGGCTTGTCTGTGCCAAGCAGGCCCTGGGCATCGCTGGTGCTCCAGGCCTGCGGACCAGCATGTGCAAAGGCCCTGAGGCAGGAACCGGGTCTGTTGGAGTCAACCCATAGAAATTCTATGTGGCCGGCATTGGAGGAGGCACAGAGGGGTGGGCTGAGCAGGCCAAGCCTTGCAGACACCAAGGGTGGAGAGGAAAGACTTTACCCCAAGACCCCTGGGCATCTCTTGGGGGATTTGGAACTGAGAACGAAATGATCAGATTTGTGTTTTAGCAAATATCTCTGGCTTGGTTGATATGGGGGATGAATGATGAGGCCGGTTAGGAAAAAGGCCCAGGGCAGTGAGGGGGCTGTTAGAGTAATTCATGTGAGAAATGGAGGTGGGCTGGCCCAAGAAGTGGCAGGGGAGATGCAGAGAGGTTTGGGAGGTGGAATCAATGGGACGTGGTGATAGTTTGGCCATGAGCTATGAGATCTAGGAAGGGTCCGGGGCTTGATGGATGGTGGGGGCCATTTCCTGAGGTAACTAAGCAGCTCCCCACTTGTGTTTCTTGGACAAGCCTTGGACTGTGGCTTTGCTTCCACCAGTCCAACCAGGCAGTACAGACAGCAGAGTCAGTGCACCGAAGTTGATGGGGCTGATTCTGGGGCTTCTCAGCACGTTGGGGAGGCCGAAAGAGGGTGTGATTCCCTGCGGGTGGACGCTGGGCAGAATAGATTTTTCTGAAATTCTGGTGTTGGCGGATAGGAGGATTTAATGATAAGTGAGAGGAAGAGAAAGTTTACTGGAAGGGCTGGGAAAGACTTCTGGATGCTTCCAAAAGGCATCAGCAGGAACTGTTCTCGTGATTTGGATTCTCAGAAGCAGCAGGCAAGGGTCCTAGTGAAAGTAGTTTCTTTGGGAGGGGGTCCCAGAAAACACTGACTGGGCTGTGGGAAAGTGAGACAGGAGAGAGAAGGCAGATAAAGGGGGGGCGCTTTATGAGGTCAGTTCCCACGGTGGGCAACTGGGGCTCAGACTTGCAGAGAAATTCTGGGGGTGTGTGTGGGGCATGCATATGTAAGTTACCCCGCCCCGGGAGAGGGCTGGCGAGTTTGAACACCCACCCACCGCCCACGCCGTTAGTCACCAGTTGAGGGCTGCTCCCAGGGTGGGGAGGGGGGATGCTGATTATCTAGAACTTCTGGCTGGTCCTCACCTGGGCTCAGCAGCCTCCAGTGGATGGGACAAGACCTCAGGCAAAGGAAGGCAGTGCTGGCCGCTGAGTCAGGCTGGTGGGCGCTGCCGTGGTGAGGAAGAGGGCATAGGGACGAAGCTGCTACCGTGCCTGCTTCAATCACCTTGACTCTTTATGGTGCAATTCTTCCCCAAATGAATGCAGCGTATTGAGTCCTCTGAGAAGTTTCTCCAGAAAGGAATCTATGCTCAGATGAGTTTGGGGAAAGATTTAATGTCCCCTTGCTTGCAGAGTTGCCATGTGCATCAAAGTGGTAACGGCTCTGAGAAGTCTTGTAATAAATATCTTTGTTTCTCTTTGCCTAACCTACCATTTCCCACATTTATTTTACTTAGAACCTTTTTTTTTTAAATAGAGCAGTTATAGGTTTACAGAAAAATCATGCAGAGAGTACAAAGTTTCTGTATATCTCTACTCCTCCATTTTTCCCTGTTACTAACATTTTACATTAGTCTGATACCTTTGTTACAATCAACGAATCAATGTTATTGATTTACATTACTGTTTACATTAGGATTCACTCTTTATGTTGTACAGTTCTATGTGTTTTTTTTTTCAGTTTTTATTCTATTGTAATAAAATACATACAGGGTGCACGAGTGGATCAGTGGTAGAATGCTCGCCTTTCATGCGGGAGACCGGGTTTGATTCCTGGACCATGCACCCCCCCCCCAAAAAAAATACGCATTTATACACAACCTAAAATTTCCCATTTTAACTACTTTCAAATATTTAATTCGACAGTATGAATTGCATTCACGTGGTGAATATAATTCACCACCGTCCATTACCAAAACTTTTGCTTTACACCAAACAGAAACTGTACCAACTAACCATTAACTCCCATTCCCTATTCCCACCCCAGCCCCTGGTAACCCGTATTCTAGTTTCTGACTCTATGAGTTTGCTTATTTTAATTATTTCATACGGGTGAGATCACACAATTATGTGTCCTTTTATGTCTGGCCTATTTCATTCAACATAGTGTCTTGGCTTCATTCGTGTTTTAGCATGACTTCAGAACCTTTTAAAAAATATTATTATTAGCATTTGGCAGGCCGCTTTTCGGTATCTGTAGGGGATCTCTTTCCTTTCTGCCTGCTGAGCCTCCATGCCACCTTCTTCCAATGACACCAGCTGGTTTCCTTTTGGGGTCTCACCCGCCTCTTCCCCATTTCCAGTTGATGTGGCTCAGCACTGATTTCTTGGCCGCGCTTGTGACCCAGAATTAGACAAACATTGCATCCCAACTCCCGGCTACCGTAACAGAGGGGCACCCGACCCAATTCAGCCCAATAATACATTCCTGGGGCTTTCGGTGGAACTACTGGAAAGAGAAGCTCTTAGTCCGGGGGTGGGCCAAGTTGGTAAGACACAGGCCTGGAGTTTTTGCAAGCTTTTGCTTAAAGAGAGTGTGTCCGAAAATGAAAACCCTACAGAGAAAGTAGAGTTAACAGAAATGGAAACAGACAAACTGAGTCCCGATGGCCTCTGCGTGCAATGTGCCCGAAGCCGCTGCTCCTTGACTTTTCAATAGCAGCAGCCTAGCATTTCTTTTGTTTTGTGTATGTTTGTTTAGGCCAATTTGAACTCACATTCTGTCCTTTGCAATGAAAAATTCCTAAATTATAACCGCGGCCTTTACTGTTTCCACCAACCCCCAACCACAATCCGGGCATCCTAGACTGGCGATGAACCCTTAGTAGCCAATGTGTGATCCTTCCATAATCACTTTTTCCCTCATCCTCCACCTTCTCCCTCCATCTCTCACCATCAGTCCAAGCCATATCACTGCAGATAACTTCTCTCTCTTTCATTCTCTCCCAGTTTCCCAACTCTCTCCTCAAGGCCCTCGGGGAAATCTCTCTGTAGTTCCTTTACTTTGTGTGATTTATTTGGATTTATTAGTCTCATAGCCGACAAGCAATAATTCCCAAAAGCAGACTTCATTTGGTGGCCAGAGTTCTGGGGTATGTGTCAGGAGACATTGTCCCATTTTGTAGAAAAGGAAACAGGCTCAGAGAAGTTAAGCGATTTGTCTAAGGTCACACAGCGGGCTTCAAAGTTACCAATGGCAGCTGTTCAATCACTGTGAAGGTACAGCCTACTCTGAGTGGGGAAGAGGGAGACTGTGTGCTGGTGAGAAGTTGGTGCAATAGGAGAGAACAAAGAAGCAAACCAAAAAAGGAATTCCACAGAGGGAGTTCTGTGTGGTCCAGAGACTTTCGTCAGAACTCTTGGGAATGAAGCTTTCTCTTTCTGCTAGGACCACTCAACAGGGAGGACATGACTCTGGACCTGCTCCATGTGAAAGGCCCCTGCCTGAGAAAGAAGCGAGCCTGGGAGCTGAGCAGCGTGAAGAGGTGAGGCGAGACAAGCTCCACCTGACCCTGAAACTGAATCAACCCTTGAACGGTTCTACGAGTTACTTAACACCCCTCTTTCTTTCGCTTGGCTCAGCTTCAGTTGGGTTTCTGTCATTTGCAAATGAAAGCGTCCTGACTCACGTCGACAGGATGCTGTGGGAACATCAAGCTTCATTAACAAGGCCTGTCATTTTCAGGCATCTGCCAAGGGCCATGCACAATGCCATGCACTTCACAGGCATTCGGGCCTTACCGTGACTCTCGAGTAAGTTCTTCTCATTATCCCTCCACTATAAATGAGGAAACTGAGACTCAGAGAGGGCTGGTGGCCAGACCAGGCAGTGGCTGCCCCATTCTGAGCTGTCCAAGGAAGCCCCTGCTCCAGCACACCTCCCCATACCCACTGTGGCTCTCCAATGCCCCTGACCCCAGAGGTGAGGCCGAGTCCCTGTTCCCAGGGAGGCAAGGGTTGCCTGCACCCAGTGGGCTGAGTGCATGGGGTGTCAGTGCCCATGGGGGCGGGGAGGGCCTCCTGGAGTCCTCTCCCCCTGGGGACCCCTCCTGCCTGCACTCTTGGGGGCTCCAGCCGGCCTGGCTCCTCGTGGACCTGGCTGGGCTTCTGAGCAGTTCTCGCCCTCTTGCCCGGCTCCCACAGCATTCAGTTTTCTTTCAGTTTCTGGGTCCCCCCTCCCCAACACCCCACACCCCGAGTCTCTCTCCCCCTCTCTATATTCCACATGCCACTTTCGTTTTTGCCTCTTTCTCAGTCTCTGTCTCTCCTTCTCTCTCTGTGTTTCTCTGTCTCACTCTCCCTTTCTGACTCTGTCTCTCTGTTCGTCTGTCTGCCTCTCTCTGTCTCTCTTTGTTTTTGTCTGTCTCTCGGCCTCTCTCTCTCTTTATCCCTCTATGCTCCTCTGCCACTTTCCCTCTCTCCTTCTCCTTGTCTCTCTCTCTGACACTCTCTCCCTATCTCTCTCTCTCTCTCCCTCTTTGTCTCTGCCTCTCTTGGGTGTGTCCCTCTCTGCCTTGGACATTCTCTCTCTCCCCCTCCCTCTGTGGCTCTGTCTCGCTCTGTGGTCTCCTCCCATTCTCTCCCTCCTCCTCCACTCCCTACCCCCCCCTCCCCACATCCTGAGTTGTCTTTGGGGAACCGGAAATTTGGGGGATCAGAGAGATACTGGGAGGCTCAGCTGCTGCTGCTGAGAGATAATGCGGAGAGGGGCGGGCGGGGGCGGGCGGGGGTGGGCGTCCCAGAACCTCCCACGCCTTCCCCCCAGCCCCAGGACACACGGAGGAATCTTGTCCCCTCTTTGGGCTCACTTCGACCCTCTGTGAACTGGGCCTGACCACCTCGCCTCACTCATGGGCCGATGCGAGAACGGGATAAGGCAGCCTGGCCAGAGGAAGAGCTGAGTGAAGCCTCTGGTGAATGAGGGACAGAGGGAGGGGTGTACCCCAAGCAGGGGTCTGGGGGTGAGGCCAGCTGGGGCTGGCTAGGGGCTGAGAAGAGCCCCAAGGCTCCAGCCTGGCACACGAGTTGTCCAGGTGCTCCTGAATCCATCCTTTGCCCCTCAGTTCTCCCATCCGTGCAATGGCAGGCGATGGGGAAACTGAGGCACAGAGAGGTTGAAGGACCTGCCCAAGGTCACACAGCTTGGAGCCCTGGGCACTCTGGGATCCACTGCCGATCCAATTCGATTGTTTGTTGCCGAACAGGCCGTATGTGTGTTCATTTTAAACAGATGCAGCACCAACTCTCCTTAAATCCCAGGGAGGGAAAGTCATCTTCTTCTCAGTTTTGATTACGGTGATGGGGAAAGTCTCTTCCGGATGCTATTATTTCACATCCTGAGACACTTGCTAATTCTTTTTTTTCTTACCTGGAGGGGGGAAGCTTCCAGCTCAGTGCCCTGAGCGGACCACTCAACTGAACGTAATAATCTGCTCTAACTTTATTGGATTTGTTTTTTAAAGGGTTTCCTCTTATTTAGGGCAAGCCACACTGGTTTCCTAGTTATCAGTGTGACATATAGTTGCCTTGTAAATAAATGTTAAATCTTAAAAGAAAGTAATTTTATATGGAACTATTAAACTTTCCCACCTGGGAACCCCCTGATACTCTCTCAAATACCATGGGCTCCCAGGTTAACAGGCCAAGCTGCAGCTTGCTCTTATGAAACTTATTTCTGGAGTGGAGAAGCTAAACCTACCTATAGGCATGCCTGAGAGTTACTTCCAGAGGACCCCTTTTGTTGCTCAGATGTGGCCTCTCTCTCTCTTTAAGCCCAACTCTGCAAGTGAAACCACTGCCCTCACTCCTACTGGGACACGATACCCAGGGGTGAAAGTCTCCCTGGCGGTGTGGGAGATGACTCTCAGGGATGAGCCTGGCCCTGGCACCAAGGGATCAACAATGCCTTCCTCATGACAAGGGGGAAAAGAAATGTAACAAAATAAGGTGTCAGTGGCTAAGAAAGTTCAAACAGAGTCAAGAGGCTATTTTGGAGGCAAACTGCAGCTGCAGCTAGATATTGCTAATTGCCACCGTGTGCCATCCGCCAACCAACCTCGTTCCTATTGATCCTAAAGAACACCCAGGGCTCTGAGAGCCTACAAAAGTTCCATGCACTAAGTTTACTTTTCAGAAGCCTCAGATCTTCAGATGGTTCCTAAGCCAGATAAATCCTGAAACCCAGAGGGGCCGGCCTCTCCAAGAACATCAACTAATTCCATTGCCCTAATTGCCCACACCCCTTTTCAGCATGAAAAAAGTTAGAATGGGCAGAACCCAAATATTCCTAAAGATTGTGAGAAGGATCAAAGGAGAAGGAGGAGTTATAACACAGAAGATAGGATTTAACAAATCAGTACGACTATGGGATCATTATATTGATATTTCTTTTAGTCTCCAGTGTCTTGGAGTAGCCAGAAGGAAAAACCTAAAACTGTGGAACTGTAGCCCGTACCAAACTTTGAAATCAGTTCTATAACTACTTGTTAAAATACTTTGAAATTTAGTGCTTTTTTGTATGTATGTTATATTTCACAATAAAAAAAGATAACAATGAAATGCAATACATGACACTGGATTGATATAAGAATGGAGAAAAAGGCTCAAAAGGACATTATAGGGACATAAGAAAAAATTGGAATATAGAATGTAAGCTTTATATCAAAATTAAATTCCTGAATATCATAACTGCACTTAATGGGATTATGTAAATGAATATCCTTGCTTGCAGGAAGTATACATGGAAGTATTATGTGTTCAAGGAGGGTGATGTTTGCAACTTGTTCTCAAATGTTCAGAAAATAGATGATTTACAGATAGACAGATAGGTGATATGTAGATGAAATGATACATCAAAGGTTGCAAAATGTTAAAATTGGTGGATCCGGGTGTCTGAGGAGGTGGGGGTATGTTGGAGTTCTCTGTATGGAGTTTGTATTTTTTTTTTTTTTTAACATGGGTAGGCACCAGGAATCGAACCCGGGTCCTCTGGCATGGCAGGCAAGCATTCTTGCCTGCTGAGCCACCGTGGCCCACCCTGTATTATTTTTTTCAACTGTCCTGTAAGTTTGAAATTATTTCAAAATAAAAAGTAAAACAAAACAAAACAAAAAGATGCTATGCAAACCCCATTGCTTTTGGTATATGTAAAAACAGAGAGGAAGAAAATTGCACACAGATTCTAACAGAGAGGGAAAAACTAATGAAGTTTTCCTTTCATCCCTTTCATTATGATTTTAATAGATAGGGGAACATATCAAATATTATATCCATTTATCTCAGACTTCCATCATGGAAGCCAAAAGTGGGGGGTAAAAATACTAGTCCCACACTCTTCTGACTGGGAAAGCTAAAATACAGATATTTAGGATTTTATTACTCATTAAATGCAATCTTCCAAGTAATTCACTTTTTTGTCCTTCTGTAAAACTCAGCTACATTTGCTGTCAGAACTGGTGCTCAGCAGTACCTTGTTAAAAGAATCGATCACATGTCAGCAGGTCGTGTTTCTTAGATGGTTCCAGAAACCACTGTCAACCGTCTGTTTGTGGCCTCCTTGGTTTTTCGTGTGAGAGCACTGGGGGACGTTTAATGTCCATTTAAGTGTCTAGCCATATCAAAAATAAACTGGATTAAATCGGTTCAAGAGGAGAGAGAGAAAGAGAAAGGAAGTCATCTTAAAGAGAAATAATGAGGAAATTGGAGTCAGGCAGTTCTTGGATATGGCAAAAATTGGGAATGTGGGTTCAGAGGAACTGAATTTTAGGGAACCCAGAACCAACTGGTGACTAAGAACCCTGTTCTGGCTCTGCCGCGTCCCCCTCCCAGCCTAGCCGAGCCTGTGCCAACTATCTGCCCAAGCCACATAGCTGGGTGGCAGAGCTGGGGCTCCCCCGGCATCAGCAGGGGCTGCGGGGATGGTGGCAGAGGTGTCTGAGCCTGGGAGACCCTCCAAAACCTCAGACTTCCCGGTAGCAAGCAACAGAACCCCCCTGGGCAGATTGATCCAAAGAGATTTACTAGCAGGAGAGCCGGGCACAGAGGATCATGGGAGATGGGGCAAGCCGGCTCTGAAAACCAGCAGGAATCAAGGGGAGGGTCCTGCAGCTCAGGGGTGCTGCCGCTGCCGGGCCCTGCACACCCCCAGTCCTGCCCCTCCTTCCTTGGCCCTGTCCAGCCTCCACGCTCATGAGTCCTGCAGAGGGGAAAGGGGGTTCTCCCGTGTAAGCCACTGTAGGTCACCTGCCCTTCTCGTCCCAGGCCTCTACCCCAGCCTGGGAGCCGGGCACCCCTCACTCCATCTCCTGCTCTGCCCCTTCCTTTCAGGGTCCCTCCCTGGCTCTGGGCCTCGGTACCCCCACCTGCTCAGGGTGGGTGATTGGGGCAGGTCAGAGCTTTTAAAATTGCTGCAGGAGCGAAGTCAGGGCTCAGGCAGGCATGGAACGTGTTGAGGCCACTACGAGACTTCCAGGAGCTTCCCTCACCCCAGCCTTTCTCCAAGACAAAGTGGGTTGCTGTTCTTATCATTTCTTTTCATCATGTAAGACGACGATACATTTGAACTCACAAAACAAGTGTATGCTGATAAAAGATGACTTTCTATCCATTTCACGCATACGGGTCATGCACCCGCCTCCCACATGTTCCTGACAGCCCCACCCCCACCCCGTCATCCTGCATCCTGTCACCCCACTGCATCGGTCTCAGAGTTGCTCTGGGGGTAGGGTGCAAAATACATGGAACATAACATTTACCATTGCAACCATTTTAAAGCTCACAGTTCAGTGGCATTAAATACATACACAGTGTTGCACGAGCAACGTCACCTGTCTAGTTCCAGAACTAGAGAAGTTTTGTCGTCCCAAAAGGAAACCCTGTACCCAGTGAACAGTGGCTTCCCATTCCTTCCTTCCCACAGCTCCTAGAAACCACCCAGCTGCTTTCTGAATACATTCTGGATATTTCACATACGTAGAATCACACAATATATCCTTTTGTGACTGGCTTCTTTCACTCATGATTTCAGCATAGCTCAGTATTTCATTCCTTTTCGTGGTTGTATAGTATTTCACCAGGTGGGTATACCACATTTTGCTTGTCCATTGGCCAGTGGACCAACACTGAGGTGGCGCCAGCTTTTGCCTGTTGTGGATGGTAAGGCTGGTCTTCAGTCTTGTTATGTGTTCGTTGCGTATCGTGTCTCCAGATGGGGGTCTCCTTGCTCGTCTGTCACCGCAAGGCCTGACGCAGAGCTTGGCACAGAAGAGGAGCTCAGGAAATATTTGTTGAATGAATGAACGAATAAAACAAGCATGAGAACCCCTGGATTACAAATTCTCTGAGGCCCTTCAGTCCTAACACACTGCCACACACCCTGCCTGGGGAAAACACAGTCCCGCCTCTGGTTAGTTAGTTGCTGTATCATTTAGTATTAAATCTGACTGTAAGGAACAGAGGCCTGACTACAGGAACTCCAGAGAAATAATCTCTGTTGCATGTAAAAAGGAGGTTGGAGGGGGACAGCAGGCTTTTGTGTGAATTAGCAAAAGGTTTCCTCCCATCGGAAAACTGTGTAGTATATTGGTTTTGCTAGAATAAGACATTCTACAAAATTGTCACAATACACATACACATCTGCAAAGTCCACTCTGTGAACAGTGCACCTTTAGACAGGATGCCTTGTGGGGCAATCAGCCTGGGCAGCTGGAAGAGAGTCCAGGGAGGTGCGCCAGCTGCAGGCTCACTGAGGCCCCAGGCTCCTTTTCTATTTCTGTTTCACCATCCTTCTGCTAAACTCCATCCTCAGAACCACAAAATGGCTGCAGATGCTCAGGTTTCCACTCTGGCTGGCAGAAGGAGGGGAATGGGGGGGGGGGGAGGCAAAATAGACCTCCCCTTCCACCAACTGAAAATCCCCCATTAGAGAGAGCTTAGGAACTTCCACCTCAGGGAGACCACAGCTTATATTTCATTGCTTACTCCTTACTGTAAGGGAGCTGGGAAATGCCTTCACCCGAGTACTTCACAACCTTGAATACAAATAGAGTTCTGTAACTAAGGAAGAAGCCAGTGATGATGGGGCAACTGCGGGCTCCCTTCCCCACCAGTACCCACATTAAGAACCCAAGAAATAGCTACGTAAATTCCTTATTCCGGTTTCTCCTGAAACGTGAACCATCTGGCAACACTGGGCCTGAATTCCCATGTGTCGACAACTGGCCAGAGCTGACTTTATTTTAATATCATTGGCTTCTTTAACAGGCAGTGCGCTCCCATAGTTCAAAATTCTTGCACAACTGAAGTGTAGACGGTGTAAAATCTCTCTCCCACCCCATCCCCTGGCCACCTGTCCCAAGGCATATTAGTTATAAGTAACCCAGAGATTTTTCATGCATATATAAACAGATACATGTTTATGGATAGTCTCTTCCTCCCCCTTTTTGCATAAATTTTATAATTCTGCACATTGTTTGCATCTGGCTTAGGAGATTGTTCCATATCATCACCCAAAGACTTTGTTCATTCTTTTTTTTGTGTGTTTATTCTTTTTTATAGTTGCATGGTATTTCATTATATGGGCATAATTTAACTAGATCTCTAGTGACAAACATTTTGGTTGTTTAAAATATTTTGCTTTACCAAAAAAAAAAAAAAGAAGAAGAAGAAGAAAGAAAGAAAGGAAGACAAAAAAAAAAAAGCCACAGTGAGTATTCTTGTACATAAGTCATTTTGTATACGTAGGAGTATTTCTGTGGAATGAGTCCCCAGAAGTGGAGTCATTTCATCAAAGTGTGTATGAGTCCCTGTGTGATTTTGATAGATAACTGGCAAACTTCCCTCCAGGAAGAGGGTACCAGTTAACACTCCCACAGCAATGTCTGAGAGCGCTTGTTTCCCCACATCTTTGTCAACTCAGGGTGGTATCAGATTCTTTCATCTTTTGCCAAATGGTCAGGTAAAAATGAGCATCTTACTGTAGTTTTGATTTGCATTTCTTTTATGAGTGAAGATGAGGCTCTTTTCGTATGTCTAAGAGTAATTTGGATTTCTTTTTCTGTGAATTATCTGTTCATGTCCACTGCCATTTCTTGAGTAGTCTTTTTCTTATTTATTTCCAGGAACTCTTTATATATTAGGAAAATTAAGTCATTGTTATGTGAGGAGCAAAATGTTTCCCCAATCTTTAACATCTTTTTATTTGTTTTTAATAAACTGCTTCTTCAAATGTTAAAATAAATATAGATTGAAACGCTAGTGATCAATGAAAGGGAGGGGTAAGGGGTATGATATGTATGAGTTTTTTTCTGTTGTCTTTTTATTTCTTTTTCTGAATTGATGCAAATGTTCTAAAAAATGATCATGATGATGAATATCCAACTACATGATGATATTGTGAATTACTGATTATATATGTAGAACGGAATGATCATGAGTTAAGAATGTTTGCATTTGTTGTATTTTTAAAAAAAAATTAAAAATTAATAAAAAATTAAAAAAAACTTTCTTGAATTAAAACATACAGAAAGCAAAGTATAAAATCAGAAGTTCACAGCTGGTTGAATTTTCACAAAGTGAACCACCTGTGTCACTTGTTTGTGGTAACATTATTTATATTTACTGGACCTTTTGCCATGAGAAGTTTTATTTTTACATAACCGAATTTATCAATCTTTTATTTTCTAACGTCTAGGTTTTTTTGTCATATTTAGGCCTGGCCCACTCTGAGACTAAAAAAAAAAAAAATCCTGACATGGATTTTAGTATTTTTGCTGCTTTGAAAAATCAATTAGATCGTTAATGTAATTTGTCCTGGTGTAAGGTATAAGGTACAGATTGGCCTTGTTTTTATTTCAGAAAGCTAAACTTTGTCCCAAGGCTATTTATTCAATAATCTGAATTTTCCTTACTGATCTGAAATGGTGCCATGTTCTGTACTAACTTCTCCTGGTCTCCTCCTGGATTTTCTGGTCCCTCCTGCTTATATTTGTCCATTTGGGGGCTGTTTCAGTTGGTGAACCTTGACTTGGAGATTTATTGAACATTTCTGGGCTGCATATCTCACACATGGCTGCAGGAATTAGGAATTACACCCTCAAGCCCTTCATTAGAATACTAACTCCAATAGCTGTGTGACTTTAAGCAAGTGACTTAACCTCTCTGTTCTTCAGTTTCCTCCCATATTTCCTCATATTTTTCCTCTAAGAGTGGAGGATAATAAAGCATCTACCTCATCGGGTGGTTGGAAAGACAAAATAATTTAATGTATTATGTAAAGTAGGTGGAACAGTGCCCAGCATCTAGTACCCACTAAATAACAGTTAAATATTGATTTGTATTATTTAAGGTCATTTAAAATCCCCACTTCAACCTGGAAGGGTGAAAACATTGTTGACCTCATTTTTTTCGCCATGGACAACTGAGGCTCAGAGCCACGAAATGCCTTTGCCTGGGGTCTCGCTGAGCGGCTGCACACGTTCCGTGGGGCCCTTCCCGTGTCTGAGCCCCGCGTGGACAGCCCTGGTCACCTCCAGCACAGAGTTTTCTGAGTCCTCATGGGTGAGACAGGCTTTCTCTTCCTCCCGGTCTCTTGGCCCTGCACCCCAGCGTGGCTGATCTTCGGAGAGGAAACATCACCTGGGCCCCACCGGCTGTGGGGGGGAGGGGGGTGAGGGCCCCCGGCAGCTGCAGCCCCAGCCACCCCCCACCCCCTGTGTGAAAAGATCTTGGGTTGTGGTCTCTGAAGCCTCAGCAGCTCAGGCCCTCCTTGCCCAGCCTGCTGAGTCACTGCAGGGAGCCCAGGTCTCCAAGGGGGCTCTGCTCCAGGCACCCACCTGCTCATCAGCTGTGTGACCTGGGGTGAAGACCCCCCAACCCCACCGTCTCTGGGCCTCTGCAATCTCATCTGCCAAATGGCCAGGTTGTAGCTAGGCTCACAGGACGGGATGGCTGTCGGGAAGCAGGATGGCTTGGAGGATGGCTAGTCATTGGGGAACCATTGATGAAGGATGTTCTGCTTTCCACCCCTACCCCCCTAGGAAAGCGGCTAGGAAAGGAGATGGGGAGGGGGCAGGGGTGGGATGCAAACTGCCAGCTCAAAGGACTGTGGGCCAGGTGTGAGCCAGCTAGGTCCGGGGAGGGGCCAGGCTGGGTGGGAGAATGGGGCTTCTACCAGCAAAAGAGAAAATGTAAGCGAACTAGAGAAGTGGCAGGGGGGTGAGTCTGAGATGCAAGGGGGTGGGTGGAGTGTCTCTACTTCCATGTCCTGGGGGCCAGCCGGGGGGTGTAGGGTGAGGGTGGAGAGAGAAGGGCAGAGGTCAGGGAAGGAAACATGTAGGGTTCTCCAAGGAATTCGGGGTATTTGAGAGAAAGGTAGACCAACAATCTGTTCCCCGGTTGAAGTTTGCTGGACCTGGTCTTCACAGACACACCGGGAAGGGTTGCCAGATTTAATACATAAAAATACAAGATGCCATATTTGGGACATGCTTATACTAAACACTTATTATCTGAAATTCAAATGTAACTGGGGGTCCTGGTTTTACCTAATAAGCCTACTCCTGAAGCCTGGAGGGGACAGGGCAGGGAGATGACCAGGGGCTATCTTGGGTCCAGCAGGTATTCTTTGGCCCATGCAACAGTATGGGGACATTCCAGAAGTTTCTGCAGGCCTCAAAGGGGATGCAGAAGGTGGCTGGGTGTAATGGCCGGCGTGCTTGCCCACAGGGAGCCTCTCTGTCCCCAGCGGCCACTCGACTTGGTGGCTGAGGGCTGCTGTCTGCCCAGGCCTGGAGTGGGAGATTTAAGGAGCCTCGGCAACCACGCCAGCGAGGACGAAAGCCTTGAAGCTGCAAGGAAACCGCAGGGCTCCTTGGCCTTGTCTCCGCCAGAGCAGGTGGGGGCTCTGGGGGGAACCAAGCCTCCACTGAGACCCGACTTCAGCCAACTTACTCTCCCCTCTCCTTGTAACCCAGTCACTCCACCAGGCTCCTATCCACCCCTCATGGGCCCTTGTGGGCACCCATACACCTGCTCCTGTGCTGCCTGCTGATCCTGTGGTTGTTGGAGGTGCTCAAATGTGGGAAGGAAAAGCTGACATTTGAAGGGGACCAGCTACTTCTTTTTATTTAAGCAACACTCATTAGTGCTTACTGTGGGCCTGCCCTGTTTGAAGTGCTTTCTAAATATTAATTCAACTAATCCCCCTAAGAGCACTCCAGCTCTTCGAGAGCCCTGCAGTTAATTCCATCTGTCTGTTGAGGGCACTGAGTGGCCGACAGGTTCAGTAACTTGCCCAAGGGCCCCCATGGAGGAGGGATGGGCCCTGAGCAGCTGCTGGGGGCCCGGGGGTCCTGAGCCGCTGATTTCCGGACCCCTGCATGTTGGTCCCAGCTGCTGTCCTGCCCAGCTGTTGACTTGGCAGCCTCGGTTCCACTGCAGAGAGCCCAATCCCTGGTCTTCCACTCAAGAAAGAGGCTGTGAGTTGAGGCTTCCCCCAGGAGGGGCCTTGTGCTGGGCTCTGGGACAGCCGCGGAGCTCTGGTGGGGCACTTGAGCCGGCGGGGGAGACAGACCCAAATGCCTGCTGGCCCATGTGGTCAGCGCTATGGAAAGAGCCCGGGTTTTGAGCTTTTACTTTGGCCTGGCCCATGCTGTTGGCGTGTGGCCAGCTTATCTCTTCAACTTCACAGTAGCCCCATGAGATGTCATTGTCCCCATTTTGTGGGCCACCCACTGAGGCTCAGAGAGGTTCTGTAACCTGCCTAAGGTCGCAGCAAGAAGGTGGCAATTTGGGGACTCCCACCTGAGCCTGAGAGCCTCTAGGAGGGTTGGGCTCTGTTGCACAGATGCGGCACATCTGACCCCATCCTGGAGGGCTTTCAGAGGAAGTGACAACATTCCCTAATTTGTGCCAAGACCTGGGGTGATAAGCCCGCATGGTGGGGCAGCAGCCGGGGGCTCAGTGGAAATGGCCTTCCCCAGAGACAATGCCCCCCAAGGCTCAGGCTGGGTGGGGCTCAAGGGACAAAGTGGTGGCACCACGGGCGGCCCAGGGAAACCAGCTGGGCAATGCTGGAGATAGGACTCCATGGAGAATTTGTGCATGGAGCTCCAATGCAGACTGCCTGAGTTCACTTCCCTGCCCTGGGCTTTGCTGGCTCTGTGACTTTTGGCAAGTTGCTTGCCCTCTCTGAACCTCAGTTGCCTCATCTATAAAATAGTGGTACTTTATGGGCTTTCATGAGGATTAGATGTCTTAATAGCTATGAAGGACTTAGAGCAGGCCAGCTGGAGTGCCTTCTAGGGTGCCGACTCCACAGGTGTCAGCTGTTGTTAGCGCTGAGGCATGTTTGCCCAGCAGAATTCTGCTTCCTGTTAGGTTGAGGGGAACCAATGGTGGCTCCAGAGGCTAGTGTCCCCCCACCTCCCCAGCCACCTGCCAATACCTCAGGCCCCAGCCTCGGGCCCTTCTTGACCAGCCCACTGCTAAACCCCAGCCCCACGCTTGGGACCTGAGCCCACTGGGGGTGTCACGTGCAGCTCCGGCTGGGGAGGTGGAGGCTCTGGGTAGGTGGGGGAGGGGTGGGAACCAACGGAACCAAGAGCCACGGTGACTAAGATGGGAACCTGAGATGCACTCACTGGAGGCCTCCTCCGGGGAGGTGGGTTCTTTTGCTGTAGCTCTGGTGGGTGACTCATGCGGGGGCAGGGACGGAAGGTGCCGGCACGCAGGGGCGATGCATGGCACGGTGGATTGTGGGCAGCTAGGAGTGGCTTCCAGATCCAGGGGGCAAGGGGATAAACCCTGTGATGGGGAGTCAAAAAGACCTGGGTTCGATTCCAGCACTATGACTTCAGAGCTGTGTGACTTTGGACAAGTAACTTCCCCTCTCTGTGCCTCAATTTCCCTTCTGTAGCATTGTGCTAGTTAAATCGACTTGCAAGCTAACTTTTTCTCTTGTGTGTCATTGGCACCTGGTGATTCCCCACCTCAAAGACTCACAGCAACTCCCCTTTGCCACTCTACTAACACAGTGCAGCCCTCTCCTGTTGGCGGTGGAGTAGGAAGGGACAAGAAAGAAACACATTTATGGAATAGCTGCTCAGGGGCAGACACTGCACAGCCTTTATCTTATTTAAACCTCATGCAAGCCCGTTGCACAGCTGGAAACACTGGCTCTGAGCAGATGCCCAACTCACTCGGGCCACGCTGGGGGCGGAGCTGGACTTCAGCCCCTCCCCTGTCCTTCCGCCACAAACCCCGAGTCCATCTCTTTGCTGCCCACGTAGCTTTACCTGTCGATAAATCGGCAGGAGTTTAAATGTGGGTAATTTTTATTGCAAGGAAGAAAAGAGAAGGGAAAACATAAATTGCATCTTCTTTCAGGTAACTGGCAGAGAGAAAGCCTGGCCTGCTGTTGTGCGTGGACTCCAGAAAACAGCTGCCGGGAAAAGGTGGCGTCACCCTCGCCTGCACCCTTTAACCTTGGTGACATAGATGAGTCAGATATGTGCCTGGCTTAGACGCTCTAGTCCTCCTTTTATGTTTCCTAACTTACATTTATGTTACATAGATTTTTGGTATGTAGAAAATATTGTTTTTAAAGGCACCAGCGGGTGGGCAATGGTGGCTCAATGGCAGGGTTCTCACCTGCCATGCAGGAGACCCGAGTTCGATTCCTGGTGCCTGCCAATGCAAAAAAATAATAATAATAATAAATAAAAATTGAAGGCACCAGGACCTGATGATTTCAAAGATGAATTTGGCTCATCTTCAGATAATTTAAAGTAATAAAGATAATTCCGATAATCCTCAAAACTATTCTAGGTTGTAGAAAAAGATGGAAAACTCCCCAGCTTATCTTTTGAAGGTAGCATGCGCTTCATATAAAAAGCTCATAAATATAGGAAACAAACCAACAAATTTTTTAAGAACAACAACAATGAAAGACAAAAGAGGAGCCAAGAAAAGCTAATCACAGCCCAAGCTCCCTATGATTTGGGTACAAACATACTAAATAAGTTCTAACAAATAAAAACACAATTGTATATAAAAGACAATAATAAACCTTGAGCACGTAGAGTTTATTTCAGGAATGAAAGCCAGGTTCATTATCAAGAAATTAATCGATATAATGCTTTACATCACACTAAAGAAGTAAAACAATTTGATTATATCAATTGTTGAAATGTCAATTGAAAAAATTCGAAAGCTTTTACTAAAACACAAAAACAGGAATAATTAAAAAAAAAAAACCTACCTAAATAGCATAACATTCTTTGCCAAAACCTAACGGCCATTGTTATTCTAAATACTAAAGATAGTTCCCTTAAAATCAAAACACAACAGTATTTACAAAGTTCTAGCAAATACATTATGATAAAAAATAAAATATCATTGAAAAAGAAGAGATAAGATAGTCTAATGTAAGAAATAAATGGCTAGAAGTGAAAAAGAAAAGGGAAAGGAAAACGAAAAAGGAAAATATTTCACTTACATTCACATTACTAGAGGATACATTCAATGAGGAAAGTTTAGGACCTGTACGAAGAAAATAAAACGTATTGAAGAACAGAGAGTCAGAGCAAACATCAGAAAGTGATAAGGTTTTAACATGAGAAAAATATGTCTCCAAATTCAATTCCAGGTAACATACTAATAGGGCCTTTTAAAAAATAGGTAACATTCTATTAAAATTTGCATGGAAAATGTCAAAAATCTGCTATGAGAGGAACAAAATAGAAAACCAGAAGTGGCTGCTAGAAACCACTAGGGGACTTTAAATTATAACAGCGATGGAACTTCGATTCAGCCAGAAGAGGACAGTTTCTTTAACAATTGATGTGAGCACAACTGGCTATCTAGTTGGAAAAAATAGAGCTGTCTATCTCACATCATGCACAAAATTAAATTCTGGAAGAATAAAAGGGTCAACAAAAGTTAGAGGAAAACTTAGGAAGCTATATTTACAACCCAGAAATCGGAAAAAATCTTGGTTTTTAAGTGCTTTTAAACAAAAACAAAAAGATACCCAGAGGCAATCAAAAATCTTTTAGATGAATTTGACTATGTTAAATCGGAAGGAAAATTTTTATGGGAAGAAACTCTAAACAAAGTTGAAGGACAACTTGTATTTGCACATACAGTAGATGAACAGTTTATAGCTATGCTCCACTCACGGCCCTTCCAGATTGACAGCAAAAGGACAAACGGCCCCAAAGAAAAATGACAAAGGGTATGCAAAGGCGATTAACGGAAGAGCAAATACAAATGGCAAAGAAATAAATGAAAGATGCTCAACTTCCCTAGTAACTGGGGAAATGCAAGTTAAAGTACCAATGAGATAGCACTTTATGCACACAAAGAGCAAAATATAAGGAGCTGGTGAGTCTTTTTTGGGAAGGCTATTCTCATACATTGTTGGTGGAAATGCAAACTGTTGCTGCCATTTTAGAAAGAAATTGGCAATATCAAATTACAAAAAAAAGTTTTTGTAAAGTCTCAAAAATTGACTTCTTAAGTATCCTTTATTGGGCATCTACAGGAGGATGTGCTCCAAAACAAGAGGGTAAGAAGAATATACTGGGAGATTGGAATGGGAGAGCCAGCATTGGGAAAGAGGAGAAGGGACCCTTTAAGGATCCCAGGATGACACATGGTGCAACGCCCCTGGAACAGTCAGTCAGGTTGGAGCCAGGCAGAAGGGTCTTAGCAGAGGAGTTTTCAAGAAGATGAACTGTGTCAGCCACTTAATACAACTGAACGTCTTGAGAAATAATTTTACAAAATGGAGGAGAAATTGGGGCTGAATGAATAATAAGTACACAGAGTCTAAGCTAGCGAAAGACAGAAAATTACCGACACCAAGAAAACAAAAAGTTGTTCAAACAGGAAAGGTAATAATTTTCTCCATTGCTTGGCTCTGAGTAGAGTTTACCTGTCGCTAAGCTTCTTGGATGGAAAGATGGATGTTTTCCATCAACTCTAGGAATTTTCAGCCATTTTTCTCCATTCTGTTTCCTGCCCCAACAAAATTTTTCAAGGATGATTATTGCAGCAGCAAAACCTGGAAACAAAGTGAACGTCCAACAAAGAGAAGAGGGTTGAACAAACTGTGGTGCATCCAGGTCGTGGGATATTATGTAGCAATGGAGCAGAATGAATTAGGTCTACCCCAGTTGCCTAAGAGGAACTTCAGAAAGTATCAAGGATCTCCTTAAGTGAAGATGGTGAGATGGAGAGAAGTGTAAGTAATAAGATTCCAATTTCGGCAAACAAAAATATAGTCTCCTTTCTATGTCTGTGCTTATTTTTTTTTTCATTACATTGATATTTATTTTGGTTTTCAGTGACTTGGAGCAACTAGAAGAAAAAACAAAGAATTGTGGAACTGTAACCACTAAACTTTAAAATCTGTTCTGTAACTACTTGTTAAAATATATTTGGATCATGATGATGAATATGCAACTATGTGATGATATTGTGAATTACTGATTATATATATAGAACAGAATGATCAGAAAAGAATGTTTGGTGTTTTTTTGGTATTTAAAAAAATCAAATAAAAAGAAAAAAATGTATTTGGAAATTAATTGCTTTTTTGTATATATGTTAAATCCCACAATAAGAAAAAGTTAAAAAAAGAACCTTAGATTATAATTTAAAATAAATTATTCAAAAAATAAATAAAATATCGTATTCAAGTGAACAAATATGAACAAACCAAATACGAGTTAAAATTTTTTAATCAGTGGTATTCATAGATACCCGCCCTAAATATACAGGCCCACTCTTAGGATGAACAAGGGATTACCCCAGAGCTTCTGTTTTGTTTTGTCATTTCATTGTTTTGATAACTGAGAGCAGTTTGACTTGAACTATTCCAATTACTTTGAAGTATTTGTTTTCCTGCTTAGGTTATAAGGGAGTTACATGAAAATACCTTGTAAGTCCCCCCACCCCTCCAAAAATTGATACAGTTTGGCGAAAGGGGATAGTTGGAAGATTCTTTGCTATTACAGAAGGAATTTTTAAGGGTTTTAGCCTTTTTTAGCCTGAAGGTCTTAGCACTACTGAGATTACTTAAGTTACGGCAAGGCCATTGATTAGTTTACCTATTAACTAAAGCATGAAAATTTGTATTTGGGGTAACTTTTATTGCACTTGAAAAAGATATGCTGTTTGTTTGCTCAAGCTGCCTGAATGTAGTATACTAGAAATGGGTTGGCTTTTACAATGGGCACTTCTTAGTTTACAAATGTACATATTCTGTCCCTGGTCATTGTAGATAATGTGTAGTAACTTATTATCAGTATGGCTAGGGGATTGGGGGTGGAGGGAGCCTGGGCCCTAGGTCTCCACAGCATGTATACTTTTATATTTTGTAAAAATGAGGCCATTACTGTACATACTATTCTACAATCTGTTTTTTCAGTCAAGTTGCATTTCCTCTGACTTAATAATCACAAATTTATCTAATAGACTCAGCAATGTCCGAACAGCTGGTTACAAGTTTATAGTACTAAGGCCGCGAGAATGTCCAAATTAAAGCAAGTCCATAAAAATGTCCAAATTAAGACACCAACAAGAGGTCACCTTCACTCAAGAAAGGCTGATGAAGTTCAGGGTTTCTTTCTCTACTGGAAAGGCACATGGTGAACATGGCAACATCTGCCAGCTTTCTCTCCAGGCGTCTTGTTTCATGAAGCTCCTGGGGGACGTATTCCTTCTTCATCTCCAAAGGTCTTTGGCTGTGTGGACTCTCCTGATTCTTGTGGCTCTCTCGCTCTCCAAAACATTTCCTCTCTTAAAGGATTCCAGTAAACTGATTGTCTTGGTCAGGTTCATGTGTCAACTTGGCCAGTGGCGGTTCCTGGTCGTCTGGTCGGGCAAGCGCTGGTCTGTCTGTTGCTCTGAGGACATTTCATTGATTTAAGTCATGATTACATCAACTGCATCCACAGCTGACTGCATGTGTAATCAGCTAAGGGCAGTGTGTTCTGCAGAGTGATGCTTAATCTAATCACCTGAAGGCTTTTAAGGAGGATTCAGAAGAGATGGCCTCTTCCTGCTTCAGCCAGTAAGCCTCTCCTGCGGAGTACAATCAGACCCTTCATTGGAGTCACCAGCTTCACAGCCTGCCCTTCGGATTTGGACTCTCCCATCCCCATGGTTTTCCACCCAACCTCTCCTGAGAAGTTCGTTGCAGATCTTCATTGGATTTACCAGCTTGGGGCCTGCCCTACAACCCCAGGCTCCATTCCCAGAGTTGTGGGAGACACTTTTATGTATTTTGTATCTGTGGTTATGCCTTGCTGATTCTCTTTCTCTAGAGAACCCTAGCTAATACACTAATCAAGACCCACCTGGAATGGGCGGAGTCACATCTCCCTCTAATCAAAGGTTAATACCCACAACTGGGCGCATCCCATCTCTGTGGAGATAATCTAACCGAGTTTCCCACCTATAGTGGTGAATAGGGATTAAAAGAAAAGGCTGCCTCCACAAGATGGATCAGGATTAAAACATGGCTTTTCTAGGGTACATAATCCTTTCAAACCAGCACATTCCATCTTCTGGACCCTACAAAAGACATGTTTGCCCCGAAGGGAGAGGATGGGCCTTATTGCAGCGAAAGAGTTGCCACCTCAGGCCTTGGAGAGGGTAGAGCACATTCCTTGGAGATTGAGGAGAGCCTGGCTGCCACCACATGGTGGGGTTGAGTGAGTGCCCTAGAAATGGCAGAGAGCCCGGATGCAGCTCTGATGCTTGAAGATGGTGGAGCCGAGAAAAAGTGGTCTTGGCAATGTCCCCAAGTTTGCATTTGGAAAGAGGCGAGCTGAATTGTCATTCCATCACAATATCAGAAAGCCTTAAACCATTTCAGTAACAATGCAAAAGAAATACAAAGTCAGAAACAGTACAAAATCTCATCAAAGTTAGTTACAGGCATGGTCTGTCCTAAGACAAAATTCTCTTCTGGCTCTTGACCTGTAAAACTCAGAACAAGTTATTTGCTGCCAACATACAAAGGAGGAACAGTCATAGGATACATATAGCCATTTCCATAGGGGGGAATTGGAAAGAACACAGGGGTCACCGGACCCAAGCAGTTTTGAAAACCTGCAGGGCAAACTCCATTAGATTTCAAAGTCTGAGAGTCATTCATCTTTGGGGCTTTAGAAAGCGGCAGTCCCACCCTTTCCAAGGTGTTCTAGTTTGCTAGCTGCCGGAATGCAACACACCAGAGACGGATTGGCTTTTAATACAAGGGGATTTATTTTGTTGGTTCTTCAGAGGAAAGGCAGCTAACTTTCCACTGAGGTTCTTTCTTACGTGGAAGGCACAGGATGGTCTCTGCTGGTCTTCTCTCCAGGCCCCTGGGTTCCAACAACTTTCCCCGGGGGTGACTTCTTTCTGCATCTCCAAAGGCCTGGGCTGAGCTGCGAGCGCTGAGATGAGGAATGCCGAGCTGCTAGGGCTGTGCTACATTGCGTTCTCCCATTTAAGCACCAGCCAATTAAGTCAAATGTCACTCATTGCAGCAGACACGCCTCCTAGCCGACTGCAGATGTAATTAGCAACAGATGAGGTTCACGTACCATTGGCTTGTGTCTGCAGCAACAGAACTAGGTAGGCTCACCTGGCCAAGTTGACAACTGAATCTAACTAACACACAAGGGTTGATGCTGTAGGCTGCCTCTCTCTGAATGCAACCTTGGGGGACATTGGAGAGACCACCGTTTTCTAGGCTCCACCTCTCTAAGCATCAGGGTTGCACCCAGCCTCTCTGCCATCTCCAGGGCACACACTCAACCCTTCCATGTGGTGGCAGCCAGGCTCTCCCCAATCTCCAAGGAATGTGCTGCACCCTCTCCAAGGCCTGAGGCGGCATGACTCTTCCACCGAGATGAGGTGGAAGGCCCGTCCTCGGCCTTTGGGGTAAACTCACCCTCTCCAAGTCTGCTCTCCTGGCCTGAGGTTTCTTGACTTCAGACTTTAGCTTCCATAGTTCTGCCTCTGAAGTCACTTTTCTTCCAATGTGTCCCTTCTCTGTCCCTCAGTCCAGACTGGCAGTGGTTCTATTTACACAGATCCCTCAGCACCCTTGTTGGCTTTCTATGCAGTAGCCTCGGACCATGCCCATCAGACAGAAGGAGTTTTCACAAATCCTTCCGGGATAACTCCATATCCAATCCTGGCTTTTTCTGAAATGGTTGACTGGTTCCACATTTGGCCAAATCCTCATGTGGGGCACCATTCTCTAGGGTCTCCCTTCCTGGAAGCCCAGAATTTTCCAGAACACCAATTTCCAGTTTCTTTGTACCCAAGAGTTCAGTTCTCAGCTTATCTCTTTCCTGTTGCATTTCAGTATAAGTTGCAGGGAGAAACCAGGCTGCATTTTCCACATTTAATTTGGAAATCTCTTCTAATAAATATCCAAGTTCATGGCTTTTAAAATCTACCTTCCAGCCAAAGCCACCAGTCAATTTTGCCAGGTTATCTGCCATGTTAAAACAAGGATCCCTTCCTTCCAGTTTGCAATAATACATGCCTCATTTCTGCCTAGAGCCTCATCAGAGATATCTTTAGAGTCCACATTTCTAACAGTCTCTTGAAAGCATTCTAGGCCTTCTCTATTAAGCTCTTCCCCTTATCCATTTAAAAAGCTCTTCAAAACTCTGCCAGAATCTTCCCCTTATCTATTTAAACCGCTATTTCAACATGTTTGGTATTTGCAAACCACAGTAGGACCCCACTCCCGGTACCAAAATCTGTTTTAGTTTGCAAGCTGCCATGATGCGATGCAACAGAAATGGAATGGCTTTTAAAAAGGAAAATTTAATATATTGCACGTTTACAGTTCTAAGGCTGTGAGATTGTCCAAATTAAAGCATGTCTATAAAAACGTCCAAATTAAGGTACACCACAAGAGGTTACCTTCACTCAAGAAAGCTCACCCAGGGGCATTTTCCTTTTCATCTCCAAAGGGGTCTGGCTGTGTGGGCTCTTATGGTTCTCGTGGCTCTCTTACTGTTCAAAATGTTTCCTCTTTTAAAGTATTTCAATAAATTAATCACTTGGGAATGGGTGGGGTCACATCTCTCTCTAATCAAAGGTTAATACCCACAATTCAGTGCACCACATCTCTGTGGAGGTGATTTAATCAAGTTTCCAAACTACAGTAGTGGATAGGGATAAATGAAACTGCTGTCTCCACAAGCTGGATCAGGATTAAAACATGGCTTTTCTAGGGTACAGAATCCTCTCAAACCACCACATCTGGTAAATAGCAATATCTAGCTGAAACCTGTGTAAGCATAGTCTCCAGAATAGCATCTTAACTCTATTTGAACTCTCTCAGCTACTGATACCTTATTTCGTTACATTTCTTTTCCCCCTTTCAGTCAGGGAGATGTTGCTGATTCCACATGCCAGGGCCAAGCTCATCCCTGGATGGGTGCTTTGTTTTGATCACATGAAAATGGAAAAGGTATTAAGGGACCATTTGCTTTGGTTACTGGGTTCTTTTGAGAAACAGAACCAACATATATATATACATATATATATATATGGGAGCTTTACTGTCACAAGGAATTGGCTCACGAGACAGGGGCTGGCACAGACAGGCCACCACCTGGAAACTCCCATAAAGGAGCTGCTGAAAGTCTTTTAGTCCCAATTCCCCAAGGAAGGTAGGCTGGCTGGAAATTCCTGCAACAGCCAATGCTGAACTTGAGGCAGAAATTCTTCTTCTGTCCCCCAAAACTCTCAGTTCTGGCTTTTAGGACCTCCAGCTGATTGGACGAGGAGACGTCCCACACTGCTGAGGCCAAACTAATTATCGCTGGAGATCTCAACTATGAAATACCTTCAGAGTAACAAGTAGGCCGGTGCTCAACCAAACAAGGGACCATCACAATCTGGCTGACTTGACGCATGAAATTAATCATCCCAGGGACCTAGGGACAGGTGGGAGTGAAAGTGAAGGAGAGGCAGAGGGGGAGAAGTAAGCCAAAGAGGAAAGACTTCATTAAAGAGTGTCCATTCCATGAGATAAACAGAGGCCATGTGTGTCGCCATGTGGATACATCTACGTGTGTGTGTGTGCGTGTGCCTATTCTCATAAAAAAATATCTGAAGGGTGTTGCCAAACTTAATGGTGGGATTTCAGGGCAGGGGGATTTTTACTTTAATGGTGAGTTTTGCTTTTCTTATACTTTTGTATATTTTAATTCTTTGCAATGCATATGGATTTTCAATATAACCTGAGAAGTCAATTTGTGAAATAGAAAATAAAAGAAAAAGTGAGAGTTCCTGAGGCACTGAGAGAACAGGTATCCTTGATCCTGGTCCTGCAGAGGCAGGGTCTGTCTGTACTTCAGGGCAGTCCAGACTGCAATGACATTTCCTTGAACTTTGGTATTTTAGTGTCCACCAAGGGCTGCGCTCCTTCCCAGGAACTCCGGGAGCTGATCTGGCACAGGTCTGCTAGCACTCGCCACCCTGGGCCGAAGACTCAGACTGGCCATGTGTTTGGGATCACCTGGGGACCTCTGAATAGATCTGATGCCGAGGAATCGTTTTTAATCGGTTTGGGTTGTGCCCCAGTATCTGCGTTGTTGTTCTTGATTGTTATGAATCGAAAAGATTGTGAGTTTTTATTTTCATACACCTTTTGGAAACCTAAGAACCGATGTTCAATTAAAACTATCAACTATTGACAGGTGAGGTAGTTGCTGGTTATAATTTGATAATTATTCTTTCCTGGGACAGACATGAGCAGCTCCTTGGGCTTGGCCATGAAACATTTTCTGTGCCATCCATTTTGCCAAGCTTCAAAAGGAAAACATTTTTTGAAGACTATACTTAAAAAAAAAAAATCAGATCGCCCTGCTCAAAACCTTCAAGGCTTATCCACATGCAAAGGAACGAAGCTGAACTCCTACCTCACACCATATACAAAAATTAGCTCGAAATAGATCAAAGACCTAAACACAAGAACCAAAACTACAAAATCCATAGAAGAAAACATAGGGGAACCTCTTAAGGGCCTTGTATTAGGCAATAGATTCTTTTTTTTTTTTTTTTTTTTTTAGCATTCATTCATTCAACATATATTTATTGAACACCTATTATATGCCCAGCTGTAGTGACAATAAAGGGACAATGAAGAAGGAAAAGGGATGGGTACAGACAGGGGAGGTATATATAGCCAAACCTCATAGTAAGTCAGAACCAAAGCCAGATGGCATTGGCCTCTCATGCTTAGCCCCCGAGCTCCTCCTCCTGCACTAGGGATGTGACCACACAAGCTGGTTTGAGAGGGCTTCAGGAAGGTGAAGGACAAATAGACGGACTCAGGTGATAGAGGTTTGGGGATTGAAAGACAGGGAGAACAGAGATCCTCAGACTGAGCTTGATATGCCAAGAAAGGGAGACTTCAGTTGACTTCTTCCTTGCACTGATGGGAGAAGTTTAAGTTCTAGGTCTTAGTCTAAATCCCAAATTTATGGTTTCACTCATTTCAAAGCATTTTTTTTTCCAATGACATATTCCAAGTTTATTCTCGAATGTCGGTTCACATCAGTGGGACCATACAGTATTTGTCCTTTAGTTTTTGGCTAGACTCACTCAGCATAATGTTCTCTAGGTCCATCCATGTTATTACATGCTTCATAAGTTTATCCTGCCTTAAAGCTGCATAATATTCCATCGTATGTATATACCACAGTTTGTTTAGCCACTCGTCTGTTGATGGACATTTTGGCTGTTTCCATCTCTTTGCAATTGTAGATAACGCTGCTATAAACACTGGTGTGCTAGGCAATATATTCTTGAACCTTATACCAAATGTACCAGCTACAAAAGAAAAAAATAGATAAATTCAACTTCATCAAAATAAAAATCTTTTGTGCATCAAAATTCTTTATCAAGAAAGAAAGAAAATGTACAGAATGGGAGAAAATATCTGGAAACTGTATACCTGGTAGGGGGTTAATATCCAGAATATATAAAGAATGCCTACAATTTAACAACAAAAAGACAAACAACCCAATTAAAAAACGGGCAAAAGACTCAAATAGACATTTCTCCAAAGAAGATATACAAATGCTAGATATCATTAGTCATTAGGGAAATGTAAACCAGAACCACAGTGAGATAGCATTTCACACCTGCTAAAATGGTTATTAATAAAACAATGGAAAACAACAAGTGTTATCGAAGATGTGGAGAAATATAGTGTTTGTGGAAATGTAAAAAGGTATAGCTGCTGTGGAAAACAGTTTGGCAGTTCTTCAGAAAGTTAAACAAAGAATTACCATATAAGATAGGCTTGTGAAAAGATATTTGCACACTGATGTTCATAAAACATTATTCACAATTGTCAAAACGTGGAAACAATCCACATGTCCATCAATGGGTTAAAGGATTAACAAAATGTAGTATATACATACAATGGAATATTGTTAAGCCATAAAAAGGAATGAGGTTCTGATACATGTTACAACATGGATAAACCTTGAAGACATCATGTTGAGTGAAATAAGCCAGACACAAAAGGACGAATAATCAATGGGCTCACTTATATGAAATGATTAGGGTATGAAAATTCATAGAATGGGAAATTAGAATATAGGTTACCGGCAGGGGTGGGGGTGGGGAATGGGAGTTAATGCTTAATTCGCATAGAATTTCTGTTTGGGGTGATGGAAACGTTTGGATAATAGGCGGTGGTGATGGAAGCACAACCTTGTGAATGGAATTAACATCAGTGGGTTGAATACCTGAAAGTGGTTAAAATGGAAAATTTTTATGTTGTATATGTGTTACCAGAGTCATTTTTTAAAAAGCCATAGAATGGTAGGATAAAAAGAGTGAACCCTAATGGAATCTACAGACCATACTTAAAAATATGAGTATAATAATATCGGTTCATCAGTTGTAACAAAGGTACCACACTAAAGCAGTGTTAATAATTGGGAAAACTGTGTACATGTGTGTGTGTTTGAGAGTGGGCAAAAATATATGAGAACTTGGTACTTTCTGCATGATATTTCTGTAAACCTACAGCTGCTCTAAAAATGATAAAGAACAAATCTTCCAGGCTCCCGCGTGCAGGCAGGATCGACTCCAAAGTCTTCACCATGACCCACAGCGGTGGATGTGGGGTCCTACTGTCGTCCAGCCTCTCCCACGGCCACTTCGCTCCCGCTCAGCTGGGCTGCAGCCACACCAGTCCACTTTCTCAGAGCCCCCCTCCATCAGCTTCTCACTTTTTAAAATTTCAAACATAGAAAAGTTGCAAGGCCCATCGCCAAGATTCAGTAATGACCATTTTGCTCTGAATGTTGTGTGTGCATTTGGCTGAAACATTTTTGAGTGGTGGTTGCAGATATGTTGACACTTAACTCCTAGATACTTCAGCATTCATCTCCTGAAAATAAGGACATCTTCCCCAACAGCCACGATGCCAGGAAATGAACAGAAATTCTCTCATATCCTCTAATATTGTGCCCACGTTCAAATGGACCCAAATATTCCCCAAAGGCACTTTGTAGAGGTTTATTCTCCAAATCGGGACTCAGTCAAGGTTTGCACGGTGCTGTCAGCTGTCATGTCTCTTTGGCTCAGAACCAACATCAGCGGCACCACCTGGGAGGGGATTGGAAACGGAGCTCCTCTGGCTCAACCCTGGGCCTGTGGGATGCAAACCCTGGGGTGGGGCCAGGAATCTGTGGTTTCATGAACCTTGCAGGTGATTCCCGTTGATGCCCAAGTTTGAGGAATACTGGTAGACCAGTAGTTCCTCTGCCTTTTCCTGCCCTTGTGAGGTTTACCTTTTGAGGAGCTCAGCTGTCCCGTAACAGCTCCCAGCCTGGATTTGTGGGATTTGTCCCCTTGGTGTTACTCACCTTGGTCCTATATCCTTCAGTAATTTTAAAAGCTCTGCAGGGGGATGACTGTAATGAGCACTGCCATGACAGGCAGTGGCATGATATTGCGAATGTAATTACTGCCAACAAATTATACACCAGAAAATGGTTAAAATGGGAAATTCTCTATATAGGTAACCATAATAAAAATAATTAAGAACAAATCACCATGGAACTGTACAGCACAAAGAGTGAATATAAACCTAACATAAACCATGGACTAACATGAATAATATAATAACATTGGTTCATCAGTTGTACAAATGTATGGGCATTAATGCAAAATGCTAATGAAAGAGGAAACTGAGTGTGTGTGGGGGATATATGAGAACTCCGTACTTTCTGCACACTTTCTCTGTAAATCTACAACTGCTCTAAAACATTTATTTTTAAAAAGAAGAAGAAAGAACTGTCATGATGGACTTCAGGTCAGCAGAGATGTGAGACCCATCTGTGTCTTTGATGTCCAGGACCCCCATGGAGCTCTGTGATTAGATGTTGGGGGTCAGGGCTACGACAGGGCTACGACTACCTCTTCTTTCCCCAGCGCCACCTCAGGGAGCCCCCCTGCATCTCCACAGTCACTGAAAGTCCTTTCCATGGCCCCAGGGGTAGGAGGGGAAGCAGTGAAGGCAGAGATGGTTGGGGCATCTTCTGAGACAGGGAAGAGAGGAGGGACCTGGGGACCCCTGGCGGGGCATGGCTGAAGGATGAAAGGTCTGCAGTTGGTGGGGACGGCCTCTCTGTGCCCTTCTAGGGGAGCAGGATCAAGAGACTGTCAAGGACCCGGGCCTCCCCTCGGTTCTCTGAAACCCCATTAGACCCAGGATTTTTGTATGATCCAATTGTGCCTTTTAATGCATTTTGGACTACCATTGCCAGATTGCCCTCCAAAAAGGGAGGCATGACCCTGTGAAGAGCAGTTTGGCAACATCTATCAAGAACCATAAAATATTCATGCCAAGTGACCTAGAAATTCCACTTCTTGGAATGTATTCTAAAGAAATAATTCAAAGAAAGACCAGAATATGAAGATTTATCACTGTAAGGGCATTTGTAATACAGAAAAATTAAAAGTAACACGAGTAAGGAAGAGATGTTTATTTGGTGCAAAATTTATATTTTTGGTAGCAGTATTATCTAATTTAGCTTGTATGGCCAGTTCATTCTGACACCATAATTATATAGAATCTTGAATAGGGAGTGAGATCTTCTTGGTTTATGCAAGTTAGTGTGATGCCCCAATATACCCCAGAGTAATTTGGGCAGAAAGTAAAAACTATTTACAAAGTCCCCTGGGGGACCTGGAAGAAAGGAGGAAATATTAAACTTCCCCATCTGAGGAATTCCTGATATTCTCACAAGCAGTGGGGACAACCAATCCAGTAGGCTGAGCCCTCAGTCTTGGGGCTCACCCCTATGAAACTTATTCCTGCAAAGGAGAAGCTAAGCCTACTTATAACTACACCTAAGAATCACCCCCAGAGAACCTCTTTGTTGCTCAGATGTGGCCTCCCTCTCTCTAAGCCAACTTGGCAGGTGAGCTCACTGCCCTCCCTGCTATGTGGGATGTGACTCCAGGGGTGTAAATCCCCCTGGCAACGTGGGACAGGACTCCAGTATTGTGGGATTGAGAAGGCCTTCTTGACCAAAAGAGGGAAAGAGAGTAATGAGTCAAAATAAAGTTTCAGGGGCTGGGAGATTTCAGAGTTGAGAGGTTAACGTGGAGGTTATTCTTATGCATTATATAGGTATCCCTTTTTAGTGTATGGTGTATTGGAGTGGCTGGAGCGAAGTACCTGAAACTGTTGAGCTGTGTTCTATTAGTCTTGATTCTTGAAGATGACTGGATAACAATACAGCTTTTACATTGTGATTGTGAAAACCTTGTGGCTGACACTCCCTTCATCCAGGGTATGGATGAATAGGTAAAAAAACTAAGCACAAAAAAATAAACGAATAATAGGGGGGATAAGGTGTGAAAAAATGGGTAGAATGCAATACTAGTGGGCAATAAGAGGGAGGGGTAAAGGGTATGGGATGCATGTTTCTTTTTTTTTCTGGAGTGATGCAAATATCCTAAAAATGGTTGCGGTGATGAATACACAACTATGTGACTATATTGTGAGCCACCGATTGTATGATTGCATACTTTGGATGGACTGTATGGTATGTGAAGATATCTCAATAAAAATATATATATTTTAAAGTAATGAGTGATTAACAAGAAGAGGATGGTTAAGTAAATTATGGGGCATCCACTCAGCCATTTCAGGCCATTAAAATGATGGTTGGAGGCAGCCTCAAAGCCACTTAGAAAATGCTTATGAAAAATGTAAAGTAAGCAGGGCAGTGGCGGGCAAGAAACAAAATGGTAAACGTGTGTCTTAGGTTCCTTTTGGTTGTAAAGGACAGAAAACCACTTAGAATTAGTTTAAGGAAAAAGATATATTGTGAGGACCCAAAATATATCATGGAATTCAAGTGTAGGAAGCCAGGCCTCAGGTGGGTAGGAATCTGGAGCCAGAAATTTGGCAATTACCCAGACAGTTACCACCTCAGGCTCTCTGGAGCCCCTTGGACTCCCTCTCTCAGCCTCACTCTGTGGTCATTTTCTCCCACTCTCTTCTTCTTCTCCTTCCTCTTTCCCTCTCTCCCTCTCTGTCTCTCTCTGGTCCTACTGTAGTCCTGCCTACTGGAGCAGAATAACCTAGTCCTTTTCTTCCTGGGCACATTTCCTACTCTCCCTTGCAGTTCAGGTGTGGCCATGTGACTAGTCCTTGCCAATGGAATATAAGTGGAAGTGAACTGGTGCACTACTAGGACTCAGACGGTTAAGGAAGCAGAGGTAACTTCTCCTCTCTGATGAACAAATCAGCCATTCATCAGCTGAGGCCCCAGGGGAGAGCAGAGCCACAAGAAAGGGACCCCTGAATCACCACATGACAGACCAGACTTAGGCAAATAATAAACTTCTGTAACGTTCAGCTCCTGAGATTTGGGGGACTTATTTGTTACAGCAGCTAGCATTACCTTGACTAAAACACTGACTTTCCCTGCTTGTCTAGGCTCACAGCCAAACAAAGCTGTCCCATACTTCAAAGTTCCCATATTTTTACTTTGAGTCGCAGATACTGACTTCTGATCTCAGTTCTAAACCTCTCGGAAACAGCCTCTAGTTGGCCTGGCTTGAGACAGTTTGGGGCCACTCCTAAATTAAACAGCTGTGGCTGGTGGCAATGGTCTTATGATAAGAACATGGTGGGAGGCCCCTCTCCTTGCCAGTGGACAGGTAGGGCCTTTCTGAGAGAAGATTCCTACTGAAATACTCTCCAGTTCTTAAACACATATTCATATGTAGATAGAGAATAAAGGAAACTATGAAAATAATGCAAAGGCAATAACTCCTGCCCATGACAAAGAAACAAACCAGTTATCATCAAGTAAGTAGAAGTTCTCTCCCCCCACCTCTGCCCTAAGCCCTGAAAGAGATTTTTCATGGGAACTTCAGGTAGGAGGCCACGCTAGGGGTGATACCTTCCATGACTTCCCTGAAGCTAAGGCAGTAACATGGGTTCCTAAGATGTGTCTGTAGCTCCCTTAGCTGACAATCAAGTAACATCAGGATGTGTCTTAGTGATGGCATTTTAGGTTTGGTGAGAAGGTCAAGAGGGCTGATAATCAAAGAGAGAAGAAACTAAAGGAAGGATAAACTCTATAGTGGGTTGAATAGTGTCACTCCAAAATTCATGTCTACCCAGAACCTCAGAACGTGTCCTTATTTGGAAATAGGGTCTTTGCAGATGTAATTAGTTAAGGACCTTGAGATGGTATCCTGTTTTAGTTTCCTAGGCTGCTCACATGTATACCATGAAATGGGTTGGGTTAAACAATGGTAATTTATTTTCTTATTGTTTTGAGGCTGGCTTCTGGCAATTCTTGGCTTGTCACATGATAAGGCACACGGAAGCCTCTCCTGCCCTCTTATCCTCTTCTAGGTTTTGTTGATTTCAGCTTCTCACTTCCTGTGGCTTTCTTTCTCTCTCTTTTTGAATTTCATTCTGCTCATAAAGGACTCCAGTAATAGGATTAATACCATACTTACTGGCCTGGGCCAAACCTTAACTGAAGTAACCTCATCAAAAGGCCCTATTTATGGTGGGTTCAAGCCCACGGGAATGGATCCCATTTAAAAACATGTTTTCTGGAGTACATATAGCTTCAAACCACGATAGTATATATTGGATTTAGTGTGGGCCCTAAATCCAATGACTGGTGTCACTATAAGAAGAGAAGTAGACACGGAGACATGCAGAGACACAGAGAAGAAGGCCATTTGCAGACATAAATTGGAAATTGGAGTGATGCATCTACAAACTAAGGACTGCCAAAGATTGGAGGGGGCCATCAGAAGCTGGAAGAAGCAAGGTAGGATTCTTCCCTAGAGCCTTCAGAGAGAGCATGGAGGGCAAGCCTTCCTGGCAACTAGATTTCAGATTTGTGGTCTCTATAACTGTGAGAGAGTACATTCCTGGGGTTTTAAGGCACCCAATTTGTGGTAATTTTGATTATGGCAGCTGTAGGAAACTACCCAAAACCCCAAACACAAAAGCCCAGGAACAAACAACTTTACAAAGCTCAGAATATCTTTCATCTATTACCCTTTGTATCAGTTAAATTTTGCTGTGTAACGAACAACCACATACCTTCAGAGATAGCTTATTGTTCAGGAGTTGGGAGTCAGCTGGGGTTGGTTGCAAGGTTCTGCTGATCATGGATGGATTCATTTGCACATCTGGGGGTCAACTGGCTGGTCTGTTGATCTGGGCTGGCCTTGACCAGGATGACAGAGTTAACCTGGCTCTGTTCCATATATCTCTCATACTTCAATGGACTAGTCCAGGATAAAATTGTCATGGCAATGGCAGAAGGTACTAGAGTAAGTACCAGTGCCTCATTTTAAGGCTCCAATTGTATCATATCTGCTAACCCCCCACTGAACAAAGCAAGTCACATGCCTGCACCCAGATTCAAGAGAAGGATACAGGTCATCCTTCAAGAGAAGGTTAAAGGGAAGGGTAAAGAGTTGGGGTCAAATGATGCACCCACCACAGCCTTCTTAGGGTAACTCTTACCCAATTTCCTTCTGGAGAACACCCTCTCAGTCTGTTACTTTGAGGGCAACTCTACTCCCAATTCAAGGATGGAGAATGTGACCCAGGCCTCAACCAATCAGAGAATTGCATTGCCCTGGCCATGGTGATTGGATCAGGGACAGACACAGTAACCAATCAGAACTAACCAAGGACTAGGCAAACACTAGTGAGTGTTTATTTTTTACCTGCTGGTTGTGAATCTGAGAGGAGGTAGGTTGGGGCTGTGGCAGCCATTCAGATCCACTAGGAGAGAGGCAGTCCCAAGAAGAAGGCAACCCAGAAGAAGCAGAGATAGAGAAACCTGTCCTGGACCCCTGAAATTGGTCTTATTCCTGGATCAGCTTTTTCAAATAAGCCATTGGGTTGAGTTTTCTGTCATTTGGGACCAAATGGATTCTGATGAAAACACCAGTAATTTCAACCTCAGTTAGTGAGCATCTGGTCACACAAGGGCTCAGTGGCTTGTACTGATCAAGGTAACATGTATTGATCAGGAGCTGTTATGAGGCAGGGACCCATAGATATTGGGATCTTACATATTAGGTTTCCCTGGGTACCAGTCAGAACCCCTTTCTTTGCAAATGATAGACACTAAACTCAAATGGACTTGTGTGACTACATTGGTTCATTTAACTGAAAACCCAATGAGATCTGATTTCAGGCATGGATCCTGGTACTCAAATAATGTCATGAGAATTCATCTCCATCTCTTGGCCCTGCTTCATTCTGTGTAAGCTTCATACTTGGCCAGAATCTCCCCAAAGACGGCCACCAGCAGGTCCAGCCTTACATCCCCAAAACTTAGCAATTCCAATGAAAAGAGAACACTTTTTCCCCCCAACAGATTTGGAGAAAGGCCAGGAGCTGCCTATCTTGGGTTGTGTGTCCATCCCCAACTCAGTATTTGTAGGTCAGCAGATGGGATATGCCAGTTGGCCAGACCTGGGTCACATGACCACCACATGGGTCAGGAAACCGAACCACATGTGTCAAGATCATGGAAGGGTTGGTTCCCCAAGGTAGCTTGGGGTGCTATCACCAAAGGAGGGGGAGTGGATGCTGAATAGGCAAAATAGATATCCACTACATCTTATATTAATCTCAGTATCCTCTGGTCCTTTATTACACTTGTAATGAAATACAACCACGTATTAGTTAGGGTTCTCTAGAGAAACAGAATCGACAGGGAACACTCCCAAATATAAAATTTATAAAAGTCTCACGTGACCATGGGAACGCAGAGTCCAAACTCCACAGGGCAGGATGTGAAGCCCATGATTCCGATGGAGGGTCTGGATGAACTCCACACAGGAGAGGCTCATCAGCCAAAGCAGGAAGAGAGCCTGTCTCTTCTGAATCCTCCTTAAAAGGCTTCCAGTGATTAGATTGGGCATCACTCATTGCAGAAGACACTCCCCTTGGCTGATTACAAATGGAATCAGCTGTGGATGCAACTGATGTGATCATGATCTAATTCTATGAAATGCCCTCATTGCAACAGACAGGACAGCACTTGCCCAACCAGACAAACAGCCAAGTTGACACATGAACCTGACCATGACACTCCACCCCTTCTCAACTTGGCAGCTGTATATACCACCTTAAACCATACCTAATTTCTAAATCAAAAATAGTAAAACACACTTTTTTTCTTTCATCTAACAATACTCAACTGTCCTGCATGTAACTGGAAACACATTAGCTCTCTCCAGAATTGGGTACAACTCCTTGGGTAATATTCATTCTTAAACTTGATATCTTACAACTTAAATACTATAACAGGAACAAAACAGCATCACAGTCCTCGTTTCTGTAACTGATCATGTGGTCGTAGTTCGTATTTATCACTACCTTCTTCCACTACCCATTCCATGTTCTCTTTACCCTCAGCAAGCACTTCAGCTGGTTGTGGTTCTTTGCCTGGTGGGGTGACCCAAACCTTCATTCCTGAAGTTTGACAGCCATTGGTAGTCCTGTCTGAATTGGGTTGTTGCAGTTTTCCATTGATTTTAATCACAGGGCATGGTAGTACTAAAAGATGCCCAAGGGGATCTCCTATATTCCAAGAAAACTCTTCTTTACCTCCATTGTGTAGTTGCAGTTCTATTTCTCCCTGATAGTCAGGGTCAATCACCCGAGACAATAATGCAATCCCTTTCTTGGCTTGTTGATCCAGGGGCATGAGTAGCCCAAAGTGACCAGGTGGCAGTCTTAGATTCCAGTTCAATGGAATCATTGTTGTTTCTCCTGGTGGAAGCACTCCCCCTTTGGGAACTAAATCCTGTAGACCAGCAGAGCTCAGGGTCGCAGGGACAGGAAGCAAAAATTCTCCCAGTGGATCACTAGGTGAGTGGTGCCACTCCCATTTCAACCCCTTGATACCTGGACCCATGGATCCTGGCGATGGGAGAAACAGCACCATACCACAGACTCTGATTCAGAGCATACACAGCTTCCTGGAGAACATTAACCTAGCCTTTCAAGGAATTGCCGCCTAGTTGGCACCATAATTGAGTTTTCAAAAGGCCATTCCAATGTTCTATCAATCCAGCTGCTTCTGGATGATGGGGAACATGGTAAGACCAGAGAATTCCATGAGCACGTGCCATTCCTGCACTTCATTTGCTGTGAAATGTGTTCCTTGATCAGAAGCAATGTTATGTGGAATACCATGATGATGGATAAGGCATTCTGTAAGCCCACAGATGGTAGTTTTGGCAGAAGCATTGCATGCAGGGAAAGCAAATCCATATCCAGAGTATGTGTCTATTCCAGTTAGAACAAATCGCTGCCCCTTCCATGAAGGGAGTGGTCCAGTGTAATCAACCTGCCACCATGTAGCTGGCTGGTCACCTCGGAATCCAGTATTGGGGGCTGAGTGTGGGTCTCTGCTGCTGGTAGATTGGGTACTCAGCAGTGGCTGCAGCCAAGTCAGCCTTGGTGAGTGGAAGTCCATGTTGCTGAACCCATGCATAACCTCCATCCCTACCACCATGACCACTTTGTTCACGAGCCCATCGGGCAATGACAGGAGTTGTTGGGGAAAGAGGCTGACTGGTATCCACAGAACAAGTCATCTTATCCACTTGATTATTAAAACCTTTCTCTGCTGAAGTCACCTTCTGGTATGCATTCATATGGGACATAAATATATTCATGTTTTTAGCCCACTCAGAAAGGTCTATCCACATATTTTTCCCCCAGACTTCTTTGTCACCAATTTTCTAATTATGGTCTTTCCAAGTCCCAGCCAAACCATTAGCAAAACCATTAGCAACAGCCCATGAGTCAGTATACAAACGCACCTCTGGCCAGTTTTCCTTCCATACAAAATGAACAACCAGGTGCACTGCTCGAAGTTCTGCCCACTGGGAGTGTGCTGGTTTGAAAGGAAGTATGCCCCCTAAGAAAAGCCATGTTTTAATATAAATCCCATTTCTTAAAGGTAGAATAATCCCTATTCAATATTGTATATTTGAAACTGTAATGAGATCATCTCCCTGGTTGATGTGATTTAGTTAAGAATGGTTGTTAAACTGGATTAGGGGATGACATGTCTCCACCCATTTGAGTGGGTCTTGATTAGTTTCTGAAGTCCTATAAAAGAGGAAATATTTTGGAGAATGAGAGATTCAGAGAGACTCAGAGAGATTCAGAGAGAGCAGAGAATGCTGCAGCACCATGAAACAGAGTCCACCAACCAGTGACCATTGGAGATGAAGAAGGAAGGCGCCTCCCGGGGAGCTTCATGAAATAGGAAGCCAGGAGAGAAAGCTAGCAGATGATGCCGTGTTCACCATGTGCCCTTCTAGCTCAGAGAGAAGCCCTGACTGTATTCGCCATGTGCCTTCTCACTTGAGAGAGAAACCCTGAACTTCATCGGCCTTCTTTTTTTTTTTTTTTTTTTTTTTTAAAGGAAAGACAGAGAGAAGGAAGGAAGGATAGAAGGAAGGAAGGAAGGAAGAAAGGGAAACATTTTTAAACATTTTCTTGTTTTATTGTATTCTGTTTCTCCGTTTTTGTTACATGGGCTGGGGCCGGGAATCGAACCGAGGTCCTCCGGCATAGCAGGCAAGCACTTTGCCCGCTGAGCCACCGCGGCCCGCCCTCATCGGCCTTCTTGAACCAAGGTATCTTTCCCTAGAAGCCTTTGATTGGACATTTCTTAAGACTTGTTTTAATTGGGACATTTTCTCGGCCTTAGAACTATAAACTAGCAACTCATTAAATTCCCCTTTTTAAAAGTCATTCCATTTCTGGTATATTGCATTCCGGCAGCTAGCAAACTAGAACAGGGAGGATTTCCCTTCACCACTATCCTTCAAGGACTCCTCAGAAAGGGGTTGTAGTGCTGCAGCTGTCCACTTTCGGGTGGTACCTGCATATCGTGTTGAACCCTCTGTAAACCAGGCCCAAGTTTTCTCTTCCTCAGTTAATTCACTGTAAGGAACTCCCCAAGAGGCCATAGCTCTGGTCTGGGAAAGAGAAGGTAATGTGGCAGGAGTGGAGACCATGGGCATTTGGGCCACTTCTTCATGTAACTTACTTGTGTCTTCAGGACCTGCTCTGGCCCTATCTCGTATATACCGTTTCCATTTTACAATAGAGTGCTGCTGTGCACGCCCAACTTTATGGCTTGGTGGGTCAGACAACACCCAACTCATGATAGGCAACTCAGGTCTCATGGTAACTTGGTGGCCCATGGTTAAGCGTTCAGTCTCTACTAAGGCCCAGTAGCAGGCCAAAAGCTGTTTCTCAAAAGGAGAGTAGTTATCTGCAGCAGATGGTAAGGCTTTGCTCCAAAATCCTAAGGGTCTGTGTTGTGATTCTCCTACAGAGGCCTGCCAAAAGCTCCAGACAGCATCTCTATTTGCCACTGATACTTCTAGCACCATTGGATCTGCTGGATCATACGGCCCAAGTGGCAGAGCAGCTTGTAAAGCAGCCTGGACCTGTCGCAGAGCCTCCTCTTGTTCAGGTCCCCCCTCAAAAATTAGCAGCTTTTCTGGTCACTAAATGGGCCAGAGTAGCACACCCAAATGAGGAATATGTTGTTGCCAAAATCCAAAGAGACCAACTAGGCATTGTGCCTCCTTTTCGGTCACAGGAGGGGCCAGGTGCAGCAATTTATCCTTTACCTTAGAAGGGATATCTCGACATGCCCCACACCACTGGACACCTAGAAATTTCACTGAGGTGGAAGGCCCCTGTATTTTTGTTGGATTTATCTCCCATCCTGTGAGACACACAAATGCCTTACCAGTAAGTCTAGAGTAGTTGCTACTTCTTGCTCACTAGGTCCAATCAACATGATATCATCAATATAACGGACCGGTGTGATGTCTTGTGGGAGGGAGAAATGATCAAGGTCTCTGCGAGCAAGATCATGACATAAGGCTGGAGAGGTGATATACCCCTGAGGTAGGACAGTGAAAGTATATTGCTGACCTTGCCAGCTGAAAGCAAACTGTTTCTGGTGGTCCTTACTAATAGTATTGAGAAAAAAGCATTTGCCAGATCAATAGCTGCATACCAGGTACAGAGGATGTATTGATTTGCTCAAGCAATGATACCATATCTGGAACAGCAGCTGCAATTGGAGTTACCACCTGGTTGAGCTTACGATAATCCACTGTCATCCCTGAAGACCCATCTCTTTTCTGTACAGGCCAAATAGGAGAGTTGAATGGGGATGTGGTGGGAATCACCACTCTTGCATCCTTCAAGTCCTGCAGTAATCTCTGCAACCCCTGCAAGAATCTGATATTGCTTCTGATTTACTATTTTGCTCAGTAGGGGCAGTTCTAGTGGCTTCCACTTGGCCTTTCCCACCATAATAGTCCTCACTGCACGAGTTAGAGAGCCAATGTGGGGATTCTGCCAGTTGCTCAGTATGTTTATAACAATTATACATTCTGGAACTTGGGAAATAACAACAGACTGGGTCCGGGGGCCCATTGGACCCACTGTGAGACGGACCTGAGCTCAAACTCCATTGATCACCTGACCTCCATAAGCCCCCACTCTGACTGGTGGACCAGAGTGACGTTTTGGGCCCCCTGGAATTAATGTCATTTCTGAACCAGTGTCTAATAATCCTCAAAATATCTGATCATTTCCTTTTCCCCAGTGCACAGTTACCCTGGTAAAAGGCCATCAGTCTCTTTGAGGAAGGCTTGGAGGAAGATTAACAGTATAAATTTGTGGCACTGTAACAGGGTTCTCCCCCAAAGGGACCTGGCCTCCCCTTCATTCAAGGGGTTCTGTGTCTGTAAACTGTCTCAAGTCTGGAAATTGATTAAGGGGCCGTGACTCTGTATTTTTGTAATTCAGGTTAGACTTCTGTTCACTTGACCTAGAACTCTTTTGTTTATACAGCTTGAACAAGAATTTAGTAGACTGCCCTTCTATTGTATTTCTAGGTACCCCATGATTTACTAGCCAATGCCACAAATCTCTGCAAGTCATATAATTTTGTCTCCTGCTTTGAATTTGCTGTCTATTATAATAGCCACGTCTACCCTGTCTTTGGCAATTAAGCACTGCCACCTGGCTTCTGCCAACTCGGGATCCTGTCATCCCCATTGTGTTTAAGGATTCCAGCTCAGTGACAGCAGTTCCTACAGTAATATCTGACCTACAGAGAAGTGCAACCACAGAGCTCTTTAGGGATGATGGTGCCAGTCTCAAATTTATTTCTCACTGTTCTGGTAAAAGGTGCATCCTCCAGACATTCCTGGGGTGTAAGAGCAGGCTTTGCATGATAAATCCACTCTAACATTCCAATCTCTCTAAGCCTCTGGATCCCCTCATCTACATTATACCAGGGCAGTTCTGGCATTTCAACCTCAGTTAATGTCAGCCACCTTTTGATCGGTGTTTCAACCAACCATCCAAACAAAATGTTAATACCTTTTCTAACCCCTCGAGCTATAACATTGAATGCAGAATCTCTGCTTAGTGGGCCCATATCAATAAATTCAGCCTGATCCAGCCTTATATTCCTCCCACCAGTATCCCATACCCTTAAAATCCATTTCCACACATATTCCCCTGATTTCTGTCTATATAAATTGGAAAACTCACACAGTTCTTTTGGAGTATAATGTACCTCCTCATGTGTGATACTTTGTACCCCACCTTTAGGGGCCTGTTGGGACTTTAGTTATAGGTCTGGAAGAAATGAGGGTGGTGGGGGTGGGTCATGAAAAGAATTAGAAATACCTTCCAAGCCATTTGCTTCAGGGCATTCATTTGTAGTTTCATCTGGTGAAATAGGATTAATCAGTCTTGGGCTAATCCCTTCAGGAGGAGGTTGGGTGGCCAACTCCTCAAGGCAGGCCGGAGGTGGGGCGGCTATGTCCTCAGGGCAGACTATTACAGGGTTATCTAGAGAAGACTCAGCATGGCCTAGGGTTTCAACCTCACCCCCTACATCATTATCAATCCATATGTCACCATCCCATTTTTCAGGGTTCCACTCCTTTCCAATCAGTGCCCTCACTTTAATGGCAGACACCAGGCAACATTGAGATTTCAGTTTATGTTGCAAAGTTGCTACTCTAACAATAAGATTCTGAGTCTGATTTTCAGAGATCTCAAGTCTACGGCTACAGGAAATAAGGTTTTCCTTCAGGATACTCATAGAAACTTCTTTATCTGTCAGACGGTGCTTAAGCTTCTCATTTTGAAGCCTTAAGCCTATCCGTTTCATTCCTTAATGTAACCAGTGTATCTAACAACAACCAACCAACATTATTTCCACAAAACTCTGTAAAGGTGTCAAAAACATTATCCCCCAGAGCCTGGCTTCATACAAGTGAAGCATTAGGAGAATCGAATGGTGATATTTTGACTATCTCTTTTGCCAACTCACTCCATGGATTGGAAGTGTCATTCTAATTATGGGAATCAGAGTCCTTAATGCCTTTGAGTCCAGTCAGAGCAGAAAACCATTCATAAAACCCATTTTTAAGATTCTGTTTCTAGTACCAAGATGTATTAGTTAGGGTTCTCTAGAGAAACAGAATCGACAGGAAACACTCGCAAGTATAAAATTTATAAAAGTAACTCACATGACCGTGGGAATACAGAGTCCAAACTCCGCAGGGCAGGTTGTGAAGCCGACGATTCCGACGGAGGGTCTGGATGAACTCCACAGGAGAGGCCCACCAGCTGAGACAGGAAGAGCCTGTCTTTTCTGAATCCTCCTTAAAAGGCTTCCAGTGATTAGACTGAGCATCACTCATTGCAGAACACACTCCCCTTGGCTGATTACAAATGGAATCAGCTGTGTTTGCAGCTAATGTGATCATGATCTAATTCTATGAAATGTCCTCATAGCAACAGACAGGCCAGCACTTGCCCAACCAGACAAACAGATACCACCACTTGGCCAAGTTGACACATGAACCTGACCATGACAACCCCCAAATCTTCCATTTCCTGCAATCACCCCCCATTTTCTTTTAGTATTAAAATGGGATGACTTGAGCCCCTGACCACATACTAAGGGAACTCAAGCCCCCTCCCTGATCTTTCTGAGGATTCCCAAGTTGGGGTTCACTATCTCCTGAGGCAATCTAGGCCCAGGCCTCCTTCCTTCCGCCTTTCTCTGCCCCCTCAAACGGAAACTTTCTGAATTCCTCCATTGCCCTAAAGCTCCGTTAGCCCAGTCTGGATGGTGAACACTTCCCCTCTCACTTGCCAATAAGTACCTCTCAATTACTTTTCTTAGACCCACAATTCTACCCCCAGCCAGGCACTAGAGTGGTGGGTGGGTCTTCACATTTTTTCAGAGAGATGTGGAGACAGGAAGTCATGTCTGTCTGGGGATGCTCTCCCTCAGTGATGTAACTGCAAGTCCAGCTGGCATCTATAATGGAATCTTTGAGCCTGCCTCCCTCAGGAGCCCTTGGTATGCTCAGCTGCCCCTGGGGAGGAGTTGGGAAAACTTCATAGGGCTCCAGAAGCATCCTGCAAGGAAAAGAAGCAAGAATACAATCCCCTTCCCTTCTGAAGTTCAATCTTATTAGAACCTCTTTGATGATGGACCGAGCTGGTCCACATTGAAGACTACATGGGATGTAAAGGCCTCTGTAGAGGGAACTCACCATGAGTGAGGGAGGGGTGACCAGGCTAGAGCAAGGCCCTAGGGAACCTCCAGGGGCGGTGGGGTTCCCATACAGCACGTGGGTGAGGCTGGCCACCCTCCTAGGCTAGCCTCCTGGGCATGGCACCACGGTTTTATAGCCACGGAGGACAGATGAGACTGCAGGATGGGTTCAGCAGTGACGCTGAGTGGCAGAAACAAAAGCTTCGGGAGCAGGAAAACAGTGCCCCCTAGTGCTGAGTCACAGAAGTCCCTGACGTGACTCTTAACGAGGTGATGTTACTTGGTTCCAACTTGGGGAACCAGGTAGCACTGGCTGTGTTTGCAGGTAATCATCCCTTAAAGCATTTGGTGAAGTAAAGGGACCATCCCCGTAGCTGTGGCAGGGAGTGGCAGAAGTTTTGAAATGATGCTGTTTTTCTTTAAACATATTCTAGATCAAATTCTTGGGTAGGAATCTTTCTTTCTATGATCAGGTCAGATTCACACCACTACTCCCTTTGCTTCTTTTCTTTTTTCTTTTCTCCCCCACCCCTCGCCTCTTTCTTACCCCTATTTCATAGATAAGTATGTACTCTATTTGCTGTTTGTATTCTTTGTTAGAAAGAAACTTCAGGGGTAGGGATCATTAGTCTTGCTTATCGCTATATTCTCAGCCCCTAAAATAGTATTGGGAATTCATTTGTTAATTTGACAGTAATGGAGTGCTAACTATGCACCAGGCCCTGGACCAGCACGGGGGTGGGGAGCAGTTTGCAAACAACTGCCTTTCAATGTCTCTCATGGAACTTAGCTGCTGGTGGGAACCGGGTGGAGGGGATGTGTAACTAATATATATTGCAAGTGGTGCTGAGGGCTGAATATATGAGGCAGGGTAAGGGGAGTAGAGCATGAGGGGTTTCTGCTCCACAGGGTGTATTCAGGAAGTTTTCTTGGATCTGTTTACATCTGAGCAGAGACCTGAAGGAAGGGGGTGGGGAGGAAGCCCAGGGGAGATTTGGGAGAGTTCCAAGGCAAGTGCAAAGGCCCTGAGGTGAGAGTGCATTAGAGCTGGGAACAGCAAAAACAAAAAATGGACTGCAACAGAGCCAGAGCCCGGAGCATGCAGGATGTTGGAGGCGGAATAGAGAACTAGTGTGGGCTTTCCACCGAGTGACGTTATCTCATCTATTAAAAGAACCACTCTGGCAGCTGTACTGAAAATTGACAGAGGAGAAGCAGGAGAGGGAACAGGAGACCAGTGAGGCTACTGCAATAGCCAGGGGCCGCGTGACCGATGAGGTAGCAGCGCAGGGGCTGTGTCCGCTGCACATAGCTGCAATTGAAGGGCGCCCAGTCAATATGAGCAGGATGAAAGTCTGATCATGAAACTCCCTACATTCAGCCGCAATTCCCCGCCCCTCCCCAGCTTTAGAACTTCCCCTTGGCTGTTGCCTCTAGGTCTGCACCCCACTGTCCATCAGCTTCTTCCCTCCCCGCTCTGCCCCGATGCCCAGAGATCTCCAGGACCCCTTCTTTAGGGACCCCCAGTTATACACTTTCACAGCGCCCAGGCTTATACTCGGGGAACGTCTGTCTCCACATTTAGGTTGGAAACTGCACGGAGGAGGACAGGATTCATTGGCTGTCCTGCTCACTGCTGTACCACAGTCCCTAGTAGGAGGGTCGGTGCACAGATGGGGCGCAGCAGATACCTGCTGGTTCGTGACCGGATGAAGGGGCTGCCCCGTCCCTCTGACCTTCTGCCTCCATTTCCAGCGCAGCATGAAGGGCTCCAGGCTGGGGGTGGCGTCCAGGCCAGGGGCCACTCCCTGGCCCTCCCCCAGGATCTTGGTCCTCTGCAGCCCTCACCTTGGAACACCTGTCCCACTCCCAAAGGATCAAGTTCCAGAGGGATCCTGTGACTGCCCCCTGCCCTGTGCCTCTCCACACCCCCACCCCCAGCGGAGACCAGACAGCCACCCAGTGGTAATTTTTCTAAACTTTCGTTTATTTTTATAGCAATTGTCATGATTAGAGAAGTAAATAACACACTTAAAAACCTTCTCAGGGCCAAAGGATGCCAGAGTATTTACAAACACACTGGGTGGGGATTGGGGGGGCAGGGGCAGCAAGACATAAGGGCCTGGGGCTGCAGCGCCGGATGTCACCCAAGCCCCAGCCCCCAGCCCCCAGGACACAGTGGGTGTCCCACTGGCCACAGCCAGGGCTCACCGGGCTCCGGGCAGCCTGGGGGCTTGCTCAGGGGTCTGGTGGAAGACCCTCCTGCTGACCTGTGGCCCCCCCCCCATCCCAGGGTCTCCCCACGCCCCCCAGGCCAGCTCAGAGGGAACTCTGGGAAGCACCGAAGGACACAGGGGAGTGTGGGGGGAGCAGGGGCTGGGACAGTTGGAATGACCCAGCCGGCCCAGGGTGGGGATAGACACACACCCTGCCCAGGGTGGGGACAGACACACACACACACACACACACACACACACACACACACACAGACACACATACTGTACCTTCACAGGGTGGGGGAGGATTTCTTTTTGGGGGTGAGATTTCTTTTAAGTAGGTCTTCATGTCTACGGTGCAATTAATTTTTTGCTATTTATTTTTCTTCGACAGTAACATAAACTGAGGTAAACATCTGTGACCAACACCTCTCCTAAGGGGCCAAGGGTCCCCACCTGACCAGGAGAGGAGGCAGGAGGCAGGGGAAGGGCAGGGCCTGCGAGCAGACCTGGGGTCCTTCTCTGCACCTGGGAAACAAGGGGGCTGGGCTACATGACTACGGTTGCTTCCCAACTCTAACACCCTAGAAACTACGACGAGGGAGGGAGCAAGCTCCTGCACAGGACCTGAACGAGGTGTGTGTGTGGGGGGGTTGCACGCAAGGAGGTCCACTGTGGAATCTCGCTCCCTTGTTATTGCAGGAGAGATCAGGATGTCGAGAGGCCTAAGGCAAAAGGAGAAGTCGCGGCTGGGAGAGGCGGCCCCGAGGGCTCCAGGTGGGCCAGGGGCAGTGATGGGGGGGCCATCTCTGAGATCTGGCCCGTGGCAATGGGGGGTGCTTTGCTACTTACTTGGCGTTTGGAGGGCCCCGCTGCTGCCTGGGGGGGGGGGGGGTACTCGAGAGGGTGGGCACACCACGGGGAGTGGGTCAGGCCCTGGGGCCACCGCACACTGTGTAAACCGGCCCCGGGCAGGGGAGAGAGACCTATAGCCCTTTTGCGTGGTGGGAATGAGGGGTGAGTGGAGAGGTGGGGGCTCCAGGCCTGAGGGTGGGGGGTGACCCTCCAACCGCCCAGCCCATCGAGAAGCCCCCTTAAGTGCCCCAGAACCCCAGGGGAAACCCTGGCAGGGGCAGCCCAGGACATGGTAGGGGGAGAGGGTGCAGCCTCCCCTATGTTGAGGTTATTGCCGGTCCTGGGCTTCCACCCAGAGGGCAGGGGTCACGAGGGACCGCCGAGGGAGGTCAGAGTCCTCTCCACAGTGGCTGCCTCGGGGCCTGCACCAACCTGCTGGGGTCTCCTCGCCAGCCTCCGAAGGCTGGGGTGAAAGCAGGCCTGGAGGCCCTCCTGGCAGCGCCTGTGAAGGGGGCTGTGCAGGGTGGGTCTGTGGTGCCTGGACACGCACTTACATGCACACACAGGCTGCACCTGCACACAGGCCTATTCACACCCCCCACACCTATCCTCACCCCCAGATTTGGAGGGCGACACATTTGATCCCAAGAAACTCAGGAGAAATTCCTGGCACAACACCCCTGGCTGCCTACGGGGAGCCCTGGCCAGGGCATCTGGGCTGGGGCAGCTGGGACCCGAGGAGCTCTGGGAGCTGTCCATGACCTGGGGAAGGTGCGGCCCACTGGGTGGCGGTGGGGGTGGAGGTGGGGTGGCCTGCAGCTCTGCATTCCAGTTCTAGGGATGCAGTGGCAGTTGACACCAGCGGCAGTAGCCAGCCCACGGAGGTCTGGATAACGGGGGTGGGAGGTATGAGAGCTCTGCCTCTGAAAGGCTGTGGGGCCCGAGGCCTGTTGGGGTGTGCAGTTGTGGGGGTGCCACTAGATTCCTGAGGCCGGGGCCTGCACACACACACATCTACACCAACACCTAAAAACTTGCTACATTTTGCAGGAAGCTCAGTCCCTTCCCTTTCCCTCCCAGGACAGGGGCAGGGCATACTGAGTGGCACCCTGCCCTCAGCCCATCGTCCTGGTCCCAGCCGGTGCCCCCGGGAGTCTTTGGCCCCTTCTCTGCCCCAACCGCTTCAGTCCCTTTCAGTGCCAGGGTGGGGAGGGCAGAGTGAGGCGAGGCCGCCAGCAGGACCTGGGATGGGGCTGCGGGATGCGATGGGCCCGGAGCAACTAGTCAGCAGTTCCAGGGTTTGGGGAGACGTCGGGGCAGGGAGGGGGTTGGGTCGGGGCCCTCATGCCCCCTTACTCCTGGCGTCAGGAGCCCTCGGAATCCTTGGGCCGGGAGGCTCGGTTCCCCGGGCCCAGGCCCCACCCCTCCAGGCCGCGTGAGAAGTCTCTGGGTGACTCTCCCCAGCCCGCTGCGGGGGCCCGCGGCCGTCCGGGCGGGGCGGCCCCGCCTAGTCTACCGCTATTCCCTCCCGCCGCAGAGGTGGCCGCTCGCTCCGGACATCCCGTCGCCACCGCCCGCGCAGGCTCCTGGAGGGGCTGAGGGCGGCTGCCCGCCCCCGCCCGGCTGCGCGCGCGCACGGCGCCCGGCCCGACGGCGACTCAGACGCAGATCTCGATGGCCGTGGCCAGCACCACCTGCCCTTTGCTCTTGTCCGGGCGGCCGTCGGTCCTGCCCGGGGGCGCCAGGCCGGCCTCGGGCACGGGCACGGGCACCGGGACGGGGACAGGGACGGGGACGGGGCCCGGCCCGGGACCGACGGCGGGGGGCGCGGGCCGGGCGCCGCTGCCGCTCTCGGTCAGCACGGTCCGCTTGAGCGGCCCCGGCGCCTCGAGGCGCAGCGGCCCCGCGGGCGGCAGGCGGTCCCCGGTGGGCTTGCGCGCGCGGTGCGAGGGCCGGCGCCGCAGCTCGGACGTGAGCTCGTGCTTGAGGAAGCGGAAGACCTCCTTGGCCGGGCCGCGGCGCTCGGGCTCCAGGGCCAGCAGGCGCTGGAACATGCGCAGCGCCGGCTCGGTGAAGCGGCGCCACTGCGACGGCAGCCCCGGCAGGCGGCCCCGCTGCCAGCGCACGAACTCCTCGAAGAAGGCGTCCGCGCCCGACGCCGCCTCCCACGGGAAGTTGCCCGTGAGCACGCAGAAGATGAGCACGCCGAACGCCCACACGTCCACGCCCGTGTCCACGGCGAAGCCGTCGGCGCGGCCCGCCTGGCACACCTCGGGCGCCGTGTACGGGATGGTGCCGCTGACGCGCTTCACGCGGCAGCCCACGCGGCGCGTCATGCCGAAGTCGGCCAGCTTCACGCGGCGGCACTCACGGTCGAACAGCAGCACATTCTCGGGCTTGATGTCGCGGTGCACTAGCTGCCGCCCGTGCATGAAGTCCAGCGCCAGGCCCAGCTGCTGCACACAGCGCTTCACCGTGTCCTCGGGGAGACCCACCTGCCGGCCCGGGGCGGGGTTGGGGTGGGGGGGAAAGCCGTGCTCAGGGAAGTGAGCTGCGCCCGGTCGGGCCCGCCCTCCCCTTCCAGCCTCCAGCCCCCAGCCCCCAGCTTCTCACCCTCACCTAGGTCGGGGCTCTGTTTCCACGGGGGCTCAGCCCTCATTCCTAGGCCCACCTTCCCACCCGGGATCGTCCCCATTTTCGTGGCCCCCTTGCTTCCCACTCCGGCAGCCAGGCCCCTGCCTCCCTCCTGCCCACCACCTACCCGCGCTTCTCCACAACTCCCTCCCCGGCAGGGCAGTTTCCTGCTGCTCCCTGCCTCCCAGCCTTCTTTTCCCTCGTGACCACAGCACCCACATACCAGTTAGCATTACTGTTATGCCCATTTCCCGGATAAGGACACTGAGGCTGCCAGAGGTCTCTTCATTTGTCCACCAAAGGACAGAGCCAATTCAAGCCTAGCATTTGTCAATGCCCGGGCCAACCTTGTCACCCCTGTGGAGCTCCAGAGGAGGTGTGGGACTTTACCCCACCACTCTGGCCCTTTTCACAGTGCTGTCCCATGTCTTCTGCCTTACTGGGTATCATCTGCTTCTCCCACCAGCCTGAAGGTGGGACCTCTGCCAGCCCCCCAAACAGCTCCGGGCAGATAGTAGATGCTTAAGAAATCCTTGTGTAATAAATGAGTGGTCTGACCGCCCCCCCCCCCCATCCTAGAGGCCCCAAAGGCCACCTCCCGTCCCTATGCCCCACCCCAAGTACCTGGGGAGGGATGATGTCAAACAGGTCCCCGGCGGGCGCGTACTCCTGGGCGAAGACATAGCAGTCCTCGGTCTCAAAGACCACGTCGAAGACCTTGATGATGAAGGGGCTGGACGACAGGCTGTTGGTGATGCTCACCTCCCGCAGGAAGTTCTTCAGCTTGGTTTTGCTCTTGTTCACAAACTTCAGGGCCATTTTCGTGCCTGACAGGGGGCAGCGGCGGCAGTGGTGGAGAGCCCCTCTCCCTGCACCCCTGCTCCTCACACACACCCGCAGCCCTCTGCCCAGCAAGCACGCTGTCCTCGCCGCGCAGGGGGAGGGGAAACGGCTGGCCTGAGGTCCCCACTCGGGACCATCCTTGGGCCAAGGTGGTGGGGAAGGGCTGCTGGCCCTTCCACCCGCTCCCTTCCCCCCCCTCATCTTAGCTGTCTCCCTGCCAAGATGATAGCTTCCTGAACTCAGGGCCCTGCCTCGCCAGTGCTGTATCCCCAGTGCCTACACAGTAGGTTCCCACCAAGCATTTGTTAAATGGATGAAGGAATATGAAGAAACTAGACACTGAAGGAGAGGGCTGGCCAGGTGCATCGCCCTGACACTGTGCTTACACAGGCACCTGTACCCACCTGGGCCCAGGGATGGGTGCTATCCACAGGTGTCTCCACAGAGCTTGTGCAACCCCAGGCCCTGCCTTCAGCACCCCCATTCACAGCTCACTCTGCATGATGGCCTATGAGGTGCGCCCTAATGTCACCCTCCTTTATAGAGGCAGAAACCGAGGCACAGAGAGGTTGAGTCGCCTGCCCAAGGTCACAAAGCAAACAAGTAGCAAAGCTCATGTGTATGCAACTGTGGGTGCTCATGCAGCACCCCCACCCCACTCCTGACGGGCTGAGGGGGCACCACTGCGGGTCCACAGTGTATGGAAGGCATCGAGCTCAGTGGTTAATCAAGGAGGCCTTAGCTAAGCAACTGAATCTGTTTGGGCCTCAGTGTCCTCCTCTGAGAAATGAAGATGGCCAGCTCTGACCTCTTCCCTGAGTTCCACATGCCCCGGGGACATCCCCTTGACCATCCTGCAGACATCTTCGATGTGCCCAAAGCAGCCCACTCTCCAGTCTGGGCATTGCACCTCAGATTCCTCCCTTGCCCCAACTGCCCCATCTCCTCTCTGGGCCCCTCGGGCTTCAGCCTCTCCACCCGGATCACTGACTCTGCCTCCCTGCTGGCTCCTGACCTTCCAGGAATACAGAGCACCCCAGCCAAGGCGGAAAGCCGACCATGACCCCCTACCCCAACCTTCAATCCTTGCCACTCTGCTGACTCACCTGTGCCCTTGTAGGCCACCAGGTCGACCTTCCCATAGGTGCCCTTGCCCAGCTCCCGGACGAGTTCGTAGTGCTTGGTGACGTCGCTAGCGGCCAGCGTGCGGAGGGTCAGTGCCTGCATGTCTTCGGTGAGAAGGGGCACGCCTGCGCCAGGCCCAGGGGCGGACCCCGGCCCACAGCAGGGCAGGGAGTGGGATGGCTCGGGCTCTGGGCAGCCCACACTCATCTTCTCCCTGTTGTGGGGGGTGTGGCATGGTGTGTGACAGCAGGCCAGTGTCCCCTCCTCTGTCCACCCCCTCTTAGGCCAGCAGCACCCAGAGTACCTGGGGCTGGGCCTGGATGCCAGGCCCAAGGTGGCCACGAGGGGGCGACAAGCATCCTTGCTGCACCACTCCCCACAAACCAGCCCTGTCCCCACTCTGCCCTGGGTACCACTGGCCCATTTGTTTCACTGGGCCATACAGACACAATGTCAGGCAAAGCCCGTGGGTTTCCTGTCACAGAGGTTCTCCAATTCACAGGTATTTATCAAGCACCTGCTATCTGCAGGACCTACTTACTCAAAGACCTGGGGGCATGACACTGGCCAAAGAGTGGACTTACCTTCTGGTGGGGACATGGACAATAAATGTAGCAAACACAGAATAATACATCACCATAGAGGTGAGATGGGCTGAAGGGGAAACACAGCAGGCAATGGTGGGGCAGGCTGGTGGAGGGCAAGGGGCTGCAGTACCAAATGCTGCAGCCACATAGAATTGGACTTAATTCCAGTGTCCCAGACAAAAGTCTTAGCAGGATGGGGCAGACACGACCACACAAGGACACAAGCAGGCTCGCCCACAGGGAGGGCCTCACAGTCTATCACATGTGCAACGCACTCCTCCACCCTCCAGCACAGAAGACAACCGCAACCCACTCTGGTTCACAAACCTGCGGTGGGAGTGCTGGGCTGCGGCCCCAGACACAAGGAGAGAGAGCTCCTGACCCACAGAGGCCCAGCCCTCAGCTGCCCCCTCCACCCAAATTCCCGGTGTCTACACAAGCTGGGCTGGGCCTCCTGGATGTGGCCCGCACAGCTCCTGATTTGTCTCCGCATGGACTGGCTGTCCTTGTGTCTAGCCTTGGGTGCTGGGAAAACAGAGAGCTACACGGGTGGAGTTCAGGGCTGTGGGGGCCGGAAGACCTGAGGCATGAAGGCTCCAAGTGGGTGACTCTGCATTTGAGGCTTCTGTTTCTCATCTGTGGAATGGGGGTGGGGATGGGGGGGAGCCTTTTGCAGGTGCAGGTATGTGTGTCTTCACGTGCTCCCGCAGGAGGGGCCCGGGACTGGCCCAGCCACTGGAAGTCCACCTCCTGGTGCCCCTCTCCGTCTGCCGTCACCTCCACCCTGGTCCCTGGGGTACCACCCCAGCACTCAGCATCCCATGGCCTGACCCTTGGCCCCTAACTCCCTGCACCACAGCCCTTGGGGATCTGAAAACGCACATGGATGTGGAACCAGAAGGGCCTGGCTAGCTGGGTGACCCTGTGCCCCAGTTCCCTCATCTACAGAAAGAATATAATAATAGTACCTTCCTCGTAGGGTTGGTATGAGGGAACAAGTTAATGGACCTGAAGTGCCCGGTGCCGAGGGCACAGTGAGCATGGGATGCCTGCCAGATAACAGATATGTTGGTTGTTACTGTTATCTGCGTGCTCTCCTGCCAGGGCTGCCCAGCCTGGCTGGAGGGGAGAGGCAGGAGCTCTCCTAGACCCCAGCATCGTCACCCCGGCTCCCTCCCATGCCCCAATCCCCCTTCTCTTCCTTTGCCTTCCCCTTCACTCTCAGCACGACCCAGCCTCCCACTTCACACGGAGAGGAGGGAGCGTCAGCAGGGAACTTCCTGGCCTCCCACCCAGCCACAAACGGAGCTCCATCTGCACAGTCCTCTCAGCTGGCTGCGGGAGGAGGGATCCCCCGCCTCCCCTCCCCTGAGCTTTGGCTCCCTCTCCCCGCTTCAGCTTCCTCAAGAACCTGCTCCCCATTCATTCCCCCTCTCTCAGCCCCCTTCCTCTCCATTCATGAACAAGTCCAAGACTCCCCTATCCTATTAGTTCCTTCCTGCCCCTCAGCTACTGCCTTTTCTCTCCCGCAGCCGTGCCACTGGCCTGGACAACATAGGGCCCTGCCGCTGCAGCCACCAACTGAGCTAACAAGGGGTGCCCCCGCCCCCTCCCACCCCTCCGCAAATAGTCATTCCCTGGTTTCAGGATGAGAAGGGGCCACTCCTTCAACCCCTACCCGCTACCTGGGTGCTGAGCTTCTGAGCTAGGAAACAGGAGATTCCCTTTGATGGCAGCAGGGATGGGTCAGGCTGTTTCTTTAGAAGCATCCTCGGGTCCTTTGGGGAGTATCTGGAAGTCCAGAGGGTTTTTGATTAACACACCCCCTCTCTGTTGGGAACTCTTGCCTCCTGCAGGCCAGGCAGACACATTGGGCTGCTCTCCTGACCCACTTCTGATGTGTCTGGACTCCCCAGGGACTGCTGAGGTGGGCGGGCCAGGTATGTGCAGGCACGTGTGTGAGATTTCTCCCACCTCGGGCCTGGACCCCTGCCAGGTCACTGCAGGCTGTTTCTGCACCCCCCTAGGAGCTGTCTGTCAACTGCAAGTTGCTACAGGCCCTCAGTCTCTCCCTTCTTCCCACACACGGGCAGCTGAATACCTCTGCCCACCCTTGTCCTTTTGGCCTCGGAGTTGCCCTGGGTAGACACAGGGCTGGTCAGGGGCCCAGCTACGGTGGGTGGGTTTGGGCCCGGCACTTGCCCCCCAGCCCCAGGCTCCATGCCCCTGCGCTGCTTCTCAGCGTTACAGCTTAGATGTCCCCTGCCCAGGCTCCTCCCCCAATTCCTGACCAGCCTCACTGTCCCCACACCTCCACCTCCTGTCTCTCCTTATCCTAAGGCCCACTCCTCCAGGAAGCCTTCCCTGGTAACAGGTGCCAGTTTCTCCCTCTGTTGAACCCCCAGGATTCAGGCGGGTCTGGCTGTACTTCTCTAAGGCCCCCTGCTGAATGGTCTCACCTGTGTCCCTGTGTGTCCCCTCAACAGGTCAAGATTCAACCCTCGCCTTCATCTCTTTCTGTGGTTCCTCGAGTCCAGTTTGGGGGTCCCCCCTCCTTCCTCTTCTCCCCGACATCCCTCTCCCCAGGACCTCCTGCTTTAGGCGTGTTCTCCGCAGGGTGTTAGTAGGAGACAAGGAGTTAACCACATGCTGTCCCAGCTGCTGCGTCATCCCCCCAGGTACACACTGCCTCTGACCTAGTTACCACGCATGTGACTTAGGAGGCGCAGTGGAGGCAGCCCAGGCCATGAGGCTCAGCAGGCCTGGCCTTGATCTTAACATGCGCCACTTTTCAGCAGGGTGACCTTGAGTAAGTCCCGTCACTTCTTGGGCCTTGGCTTCTGCATCCATACAGTGAAGAAAATAGCAGCCTCAACAATAACAATGACAATAATAATTGTTAGATGACCCTAGCCATGTGCCAGGCCCTGCTCTAGGAAGTAACTTGTTTAATCTTCACAACTCTATGGGTGGGTATTATTATTACCCCCCTTTGGAGATGAAGAACATGAAGCACAGAGAGATTAAGTGAATCGCCCAAAGTCACACAGCGAGGGCTGGCATTGGCTCCCAAGTTGGTGCTTTAAACCATCATATTTTTCTGAGTCGGAATGTTGGAAACTTTTCAGCTAGCACACTCAGGGGCCAGGTGGGGAAACTGAGGCCCTAAACAGAGCAGAGCCTCAGCCAAGGGCGCCCACACATTCATTCAGCTCCTGCTGAGCAATGACTGGGCCCCAGGCACTACGCTGGGTGCTCTGCACGTGTTGACTCACATACTCCTCACGGCAGACCCACCCCGTGGGGACATCAGTTCGTTTATACAGAGCAGAAGCTGAGGGCCCGAGAGGGAAATCAGCTGCATCGACCTCACGGAGTGGTTGCAAGGCATGTGCTAGCATTGGTGGGACTCGGTCCTGAAAGTGTTTTGTCATCACTGTCATCATTGCAATTGCTTGACAGAGTGTCTGGCGACAGGATGCCTGTGGACTTCCAAGCACCCGGGAGGGTGGAATGGGGCCCTCTGGGTGACCTCAGCTCACTCTGCACAGGTAGCACCGCATCCTTCCCCACTCTGGTTGACTGTGCCACCCTGGGGGACCCCTCAGGCCTTGCACCCCAAATATGCATCCTTGCTGGCCCCAAAGCAAGCTCCTCATCTCCCACCTGCATTGCTGAGGGTAGGTGGGTGTCACCCACTCGTCAGGGCTGCAGTCCTGGCTCTGAACACGAACGTTCTGGCCTCTGGGCTGCACAAGGCTGGGTGGGCAGTCACATGCTCCAAGGACCATGCTTGTGGGGGGCAGGGGAAGGGCTTCCCACGCAAGAAACAAGACCAAATCGTCTCCCACTTCCCGCTGGCAGGTGGCTCTAGCTGGGTGCCAGTCTTGTGAAAACGACGCCTACTTCATAACCCAATAGAGCCCTGCTTTGAAACCCCACTCCTCTTCCCTCCCCTCAGTGCCAGTTCAGCAAAATTTCACTCACTGCATCCTCACAGCCAAGGGGACCAAGATGTTTCCTATTTTTAAAAGTCTTTACTGGTGTATAACTTACCACAAAATCCACCCACTGTAAGTGTACAATTCAGTGATTTTAACAAAGGTGTAGAGCTGAGCAACCACTGCCACAGTCAGTGTTGCATTCTATTTTACAGAGGCCCAAAGCTTAATGATTTTCCCAAGATACAGCAAAGATAGCCAACTGTCTGCCAGAAATTCATGTTTCCTGCTCTATAATACACAGTTGTTGCTGGAAAGTAGCCATCCAGCAGGGAACTACATTTCCCAGCACCCCTTGCATCCAGGCTTGGACATGTATCTGGTTTTCCGCAAGGGGATGTGAGCAGAAGTGATTTGTCTCACAGGCTGGGGCTTTGAAGAATTGGTAAGGGCTTCTCTATTCTCTCTTCCATTGCACACTGGCTTGGTGCAAAGTGTCCCAGGACCCTAGAAGGTGGAGCCACAAGATCCTGGGTCCCCAAATCACTGCATGGAAGGCCTCCCGCTGATAAGGATTGGTGACTGCATTGTTATGTGAGCCGGAAGCAAAGGCCTACATTGTTAGGCTGCGCAGACTTGGGGGCTTTTTTGTTACAGCAGCTGGCGCTGTCTTATTCCCAGGGTTATGCAGTAATTAGCCAAAGACCTAAGATTTGAATCTGCCTGGAATGTGACCAGAGAAGGTTAACCAGGAAGGATTCCCATCACATGGACTCAGTTACAGGTGTGGGCAGAGGAGGAGGGCCTTTTCTCAGCCAGTCTTGTGGGAGAATAATACTGGTGAACATGCCAGGCTCTGTGCTAAACACCAGATTAGTTCATTTATCAATCACAAGAACCCTGGGAGGCAGATGCTATTATTGTCCCCATTTTACAGAAAGGGACATGAGGCGCAGGGGGGCTAAGTAATTGCCCGAGGTCCATAGCTAATAAGTAGCTGAGCTGGGATTTGATCTCAGGCTGTGAGGCTTTCAGGCCCCCTGCTCTATGCACCCTGCCCTGAGAGGCTGCTGAAGGCAGACCTGGGCAGCTATCAACTCAAAATAAGATGATTTTCATGGTTGCAGTGGGCAGGGAGTGAGTTCCCTGTCACTGCAGTATAGAAGCAGAGACTGGATGTCCATCTTTTGGGGAATCAGTGATGTCAGCCAGGCCTTGCTGGCTTTCACTGAGATTCTAAAATTCTGTCCCATGCCGCGAACTCTTCCTCAGGTCCCTGAGCCCATGCTAGGCCTAGAGCATGAGCAAGCGCCAAGGGCATCCTTAAAAATGTCCTGGTCTGGAAGAAAGCCATTGACTGGCTCATTGTTTCAGGCTGGACCACCTCATCTCTCTGAACTAGTGCTATTACTAAAAGCAGCCATCACAGTGGAATTTCAGGCACTGGGGTGGGGGTGGGGGTGGGGGGTAGTTCAGGAAACCCAGCTGGTCTTTCCCACTGCCTCATTTTGCTCCATTCCCTGCATGCGGAGCCAGCTGTGCCCACCCCCCTACATTCTCCCATCACCAGCCTTCAGGCTCACTCCCCCATCCCTCCCTATGGATGTAGTCAGATAGAGTGTATTTAGTCCAGCTTTGAGTCAGTCCTTCCCTTATGCACACATTTCTGTGGTTTCTTGAATGAGCATGTGGTGTTTATCCTGTCCAGCATCCATTCCCCCTTTTTCAGGTCATGGTTCAATGGGGGTGACTCTACTGCAGCTTTCAGGGCCCAGCCAACAGGCAGATCCATCCCATCCCCAGGCCACTGTGACCAACTCAGAGAGCAAAATATGACCCAAAGTGACCTACTGAGAGCTAGCTCTAGAACTTTTGCTGCAGTTTTCGGAAAGAGATGACCTTCCACCCCTGGGCTGGAAAGCTACAGAACACAGGCCTGGAGCTGCTGGGGGCTGGCTTTGCCGCCATGAGGGGAGAGGCTGCCTGAGAATGAAGCAAGAAAGAGATAGCAGAGCTGGGAGGTGAAGAAGTTCCTAATGACTTTGAGCACCTGGATCTAGACATTTCTAAAGCCAGTTTGTTTCATGACTCAATATATATATATATATATAGGCTCAATCCAGTTTGAGTTGGGTTAATATAACTCGCAACCTACAGATTTCAGACAAACAAACCTACTCAGGTCCAGTCACTGTGCTAGGTACTGGTGTGGGTCAGATAGATTAGAATGATGCATAAGATAGAGGGCATGAGCCTTCAAACAAGGAGATAAATTCTGGACACAGGTAACCAGGAGGTTAGGCAGGCAGTGGTCAGTACTCCAGAATTTCCAAAGAAGGCAGTGGGCAATGGGGATCAGGGTGGCTTCCTGGAGGAGGCGACACCCAAGTGGACCTGGAAGGGGATAAACAATCTAGTAAGAACCTGACCCGGAGGTCTTTAGGCTCCCTAAAAACAAGCCCCAAGCTTTAATCATTTTTCTATTTCTAGCACTTAGCCAGGGTGACAAATGCTGGTGAATAATTCTTTAGGTGTTTGGGAACTTGTAACTTTTATATCTCGGCTTTCCTGAATGTGGCTGTGCAGGCTCATAGCTATTTCCCCAGGGAAGTGCAGTGAGGTACCACTGGCATTTGTTTTACAGATGCAGAGACTAAGGGTCAGAAAGGAATGGTGATTTCCTCCAAAAGTCACATGGAAAGTCAGTGGCAGGGCCAGACTAGAAGCTGGGACATTCGCAGGGCGAGGTGCTTTTTTCCCTCTAACAGCCCCAGCCCTCAGCCCAGCACAGATGGGAGTGGCAGTGTGAGACACTGGTCGCTGGTGAACTGAGAGGCTGGAGGTGCTACGATGAGAATAATGTTACTAATAACGGATACAAAAATGCTGATGATAGCTAACAGGGAACCCCTGCCATGGGCCAAGTGCCTTGCATAAATTAATTCACCCAATCATCACAACCACTTTATGAAGAGGGACTATTATCAACCCCAATTTACAGATAAGGAAACTGAGGCACAAAGATCCAGGTCATCCATCCTGGATGTTGTTGGTTCAAATCCAGGCCTTACCACTCTGGTATCCAAAGGTTTAACCACCAAGATTTGCTATGTCTATATGGGTATAGGGACAATTACCATTTATTTTCTCAGTTTGCCAAGGCTTTATTTACGCTGCTGCTCCTGTTTGATCTTCACAGCAACCCCATTTTACAGAGAAGGACACTGAGACTCAGAGAGGTAAAGTAACTTGCTTTTGGTAACTCTGAGTCAGAAACTGAACCCTCAACTTCCCCCTACTTTACTCCCCTTCTCTACTCGTGGTCCCTGGTCCACCGCCCCAGGCCTCCCTCTGGCCTCATTGTCTTTCAGCACCATAAGAGTGGACAGCACCCAAGTCGGTCCAGCCCTAAGTGCAAGGGTAGAGGAGGCCAAGAACCCAGGCCTAGAGGAACTGCTGTATAATCAGACCCCAGGCCCCAGGGCTGGAAAGGTACTTGTGGATAAGATGGGTATACTTCCACGAGACACTCGGGTTACATCCCACCTTTTGCTATTACAGTGAGTCACCCTGTACGTAAATCATTTCACAGAGTGCCAGTGTCTCTGTATGATACATTTTAGAAATGGGGCTTTCCGGGTCAAAGGCCAAGTACATTTGGGATTTCGGTAGAGTGCCCAATATCCACCCCCCACCCCCCCGCCAAGGGCTGTGCCACTAGCCCTCCCCGAGCTGTGCAGGGAGGTCTGCTTCTTGAAGGAGCACAGCAGATACCGGTTCCCCAGGCAGCCTTGGGTGAGGGCCTCACCATCTCCGGACCTTAGTATCACCTGGGGATGAAACCAGATAATGTCCTTGATGTTTGGTATGCTACCTTGAAATGGGAGAAATAAGAATAGACAGCCTCTTGTATGTGCATAAATAAGTCTGGAACAATGCACCAGAAATTAATACAAGTGCTTGATTGCCCTCGGCAATTGCTCTCGTCATTTGCTCGCTCTTGCCCGTCTCATCAACTCTTAGCGACTGCAGGAACTTCTTAAGTGGTCCCCCGCTTCCCCCATCCCCACCCCCACAGTCTATTCTTGACACAGCAGCCAGGGAGCCCGTCAAAACCTGATCAGATGACATTGCTCCTCTAATCAACCCCCTCCAAAGACTCCAGAGTCCTTTCAGTGGCCCTGAGTTCACCCTTCTGTCTGCTTCCTCCCTCCCTCCCTCTGCTCCAGGCACACTGGTCTCCCGGCTTCCCACCTGGAGGCTGTTCCCTCTGCCTGGACTGCTCTTCCCCAGATACCCAAACAGCTCGCTCCATTGCTTCCTCCAAGACTGTTCAAATGACACCGTCTCAACTAGTGCTCCCTCCCACCCTCTCGGCCCCCCTTACCCTGCTCTATTTTTCTCTCGTAGAACAACTCACTTTCTACCATATTATATAATTTACCGACAGGCCATCTACTGTGACTGTGTCTCTCCCGTGAGACCTTTAGCATGGAGAATACAGGGACTTGGTTGGTCTTGTTCATTGCGAGCACAGTGCCTGCCTGGTACATGGCAGGCATGTAACAAACAGTTGTGAATGGGTGAATGAGTGAGGAAACACATGGATCTCTGGGGAGAGGAGTGGGAACTGGGTGAATGGCGGCAGAGGGAGGAATGAAACGTCCCACTAGGTACAATCCCATTGGAACAGGTGTGGTAATGCTGGAGGAAGCTGCCTAGGAAGTCCCCTCCACCGGCTCAGGAAGGAGGGGGAAGGTGGGAGCACCTGTGAGCCCCCCAGTGCCCCCCGCTGAGTGGAATTCTCTATTCATGCCCCCTGAGGCAGAGCACTCCACTAGTACCCCCGCCTGGCTCTCTGCCTTTCAACCCTTTGCTGAAACATGCTCCTGACCCAGTGTGGGTTCTCCTACTCATGCCAGTGAGTGGAGGTCCCAGAGCCGGCCTGCGTGACCCCAGAAAGAAGCCTGTGAGGTGCTTGGAAAAGGCTCTGGCCTTGGCTGCTGGTCCCCAGAGAGCCCTGGCCTGCCCCATCTTCTCTTTGGTTTTCCAATCTAAGAATTGGGCTAATCCAGTGGTTCTCATCTTTTGCACAGGTCACCGAGGACCCAGGACCATCTCCCCTGAAAAATGTCCCCACACACCATACTTCTTCACGGAACATCTGTAGGCCAAGGCCCCACGGGGCCCCACAAGAGGCTCTAGAATGTCACTCCTGCCTTTCAGTCCTTTGACACAAACACAGACTCCACCGAACAGTCTATTCTGGTTCAAAAGGAGAAGAATATTTTCCAATCTCTTTCTCCATCTTTACCTCAGGCTGTAAATCCTGCCTCTACCTCTTCTTAATCATATGATTTGGGCAGGTTGTGCCACCTCCTGATCCTCAGTTTGCCCATCAGTAAAATGGGGCTGAGACTGCACGTGCAACCTGCCGGGCCACTGAAAGAATTAAACAAGCACTGAAGTGCTTGGCACAGAACACATGCTCAGTAAGAATCTGCTGGACAGAGGGGGACCTGGGACCTTGCTTCTATTTTTGGCCCTGTTTCTATTGTGATTTTGGGTAAGGTCATCCCCCACTGTGCCTCAGTTTCCTATTCTATAAATGAGGGCCATTCTGGTTCTGCCAAATCTCACCCCCTGAACACGCTTGAGCCAGAAGGGACTGTGGAGACTTCCCAGATGAAGAGACTGAGGTTCAGAGAGGAGGACTTGGGACTCTCCCAAGATCAAGCAGCAGAAACTGGAAACAAACATTCCTCTTTCCTGCCCTCGCCAACAGAGGCAGCCCGGGGTTCCCTTGCACTGTGAGGCCCTGTCTTTGGCTCCTACCTCCGTCTTGGCCTCCCTTCCCAGCTGGTGCTCAGTCTGCCCCTTCCCTGGGGCACATCCTGGCTGGTTATTAATAGCCCATGACTCGTCTGCCTACAGCTGGTGCCCAGGGTTGGAACAGGCTCTCCTCTCGCCCTCCCCAGCAAGGCCCTGTGGGGAGGTGGGAGTCCTGGTCTCACCCTTCGTAGCCCCTGTGACTTTGGAATGAGCTGGGGAAGCTTTTTGGTGGACCTCCAGCCTTGCTGCCTGGGCCAGACAGTTAGCCCGGTAATCAGCGAGCATGCACAGGGGTGGAAAGCAGGGGCCTTGGCCGGAAGGACTTGGGACTCTCCCAAGATCACCTCACCCTTTCCTGGCCTCCTCAGAGGGACGAGGTTGGGGAATGTAGCCCAGCTTAGGAGCCCAGGACCCCCATTCAGATAGGTTTGCGTGAGTGTTCAGTCACCACCATTTCTAGCCATGTAACACTGGGTCAGTCACAATTTCTTTGTGCCTCTATTTCCTCATCACTAAAATGGGGATAATTATGGTGTAGATAAAAGTATTATTAATAATAGCCAACATTTATGAACCTCTTAAAGTATAAGTAATTTACATATATTGACTCATTTAAACCTCACAACCACCTTAGGAGTAGTTGCTATTATTATTCTCATTTTGAAGCTTGGGAAACTGAGTCTCAGAGAGGGGAAGACTGAGCGATGTTTCCAGTGTCACACAGTTAGGAAGTGGCTTAGAGAACATTTGAACCGAGGCTGACTGGCTTCATAACATTCCATGATAGTGTTTATTATTACTTTATTCATTCATAAATGAATGAATAATAGGTACTCAATAATAAATATTAGTTGAGCACCTACTCTGTGCTAGCACTGCTCTTGGGTCTGGAATATATGTGTGAACCAACAAACTGCCCTGCTCTCAGGGAGCTTATAGTTGACTTTTGGAGCCAACACTATGAAGATGAGTCAGAGAGATGTATGTCAGACAGTAAGAAGTCCTACAGGGACTTCTTAGATGGGGTTTCAGATGGGGTGGTCAAGAAAGGTCTCTCTGAGAAGGCTGCAAGCCAGGAGGACATCATGGTGGAGGTGGTTTCCCGGCAGAGGGAATAGGTTCAAAGGCCCCTTTGGTATGTGAGGAGACCAGCGTGGTGCTGTGTGGTGGGCAAGAGGTGAGGGGCAGATGAGGCTGGAGGCATGGCAGAGGTGGAGGACTGCAGGCCTTGAATTCACTCTAGGTGAGACAGGGAACCACGGCACTGCAAACTCCAGGCCTGAGCATGCCATCCCTGCAGCAGCCAACCTGTGCATCAGGCCCCAAGAGGCAAGGAGAGGCAGCGGGAAACTGGCCTGTACCTTGCATTTGGAGCCAAGTCCAGTCTCTAGCAGAATTCCACCATGGGCCTCAGAGTGGGCCTGAGGAAGCAGCGAGGGAAGACTTACAGGCTTCTGGGGGAGTCCCATGAGCCCCAGCTGCACGCAACTTGCTGCTGCAGCTCTCGCCCATTGTGGCCCTGTGTGAGCAGAGGTGTGGGGGCCGGAAGGCTGAGTGATGTGTTCAGGAGTGGGGCTGGAGGTCCTTGTGGCTCTCTGGCATTGCCCGGCAGAGTGGGTATGAATAGGGGAAAGGAAGGCAGAATCTTTCCCGAGTTCCACCTATGGAGCCTTGAGTAAATACCTTCACCTGTGAGCCTTCTTGTGTTTCAACTACAGAAGTGGTGCTAACATTCCTTTTCTGTTGAGGATTTCGAGGATGAATATTATATAGCAAACACTTTAGCACATTCCAGGCGTCCTTCATAGCTCTCTACCTTTGTCTCCTTAATCCTCACAACAGCCTGCAAGGCAGGCAACAATGCTGTCCCCCTTTTTGCAGAGGAGGGATTGGAGGCCCAGAGAGGTTAAGCACCTGGTCCAAGGTCACATAGCTGGGCCTAGGGGCTGTGCTTTGTACTACAAAGCTATGTGATCAGTCACTAACCATGGGCCCCACTGCCCCTCCTGGAGACACTTGAGGTTCAGGGCTGGTGGGCACCTGAGCTCCCGGGTGGAAGGTGTCCCCCATGCAGGGCCTTGGGCCTGGTGCAGGAGATTTGGGAGACCTTTGTGACTAGGATAGTGGGCCTCAACAGACCCAAAGAAGCTGCTCTGTAGGAGGAGGGCCAGAGAGTTGTGCAGCCCCTCTAGGGCCAGGCCTGACAAGGAGAAAGAGGCTGCTCTGTCTTCTAGCACACACCCCAACACATGCCCTAAGTGTCTGCCCCTCAGGGCTATCCCAGCATCCAGAGGCAGCTGGAAACTTCTTTGCTTCTCTGGTGACTGGCTAAAGGCTCATGGAAGGGGTGCTAGAACAGTGGGGTGCCACAATGGCTCCCCCAGGCCCTAGACTAGCTCGTTTGTGGGCCCCAGTAGAAACAATAAGAGCAAACGCTTAAGTAGCAGCCACTGTTAAAAGTGCTTTACCTGTGCAGTTTCATCTTATCCTCACAAGGACCACAGGAAGTAGGAGCTGCTAATAGCCTCCTTCTACATCAGAGGGTAAATGACCCATCCAAGGTCATGCAGCTGGTGAATGAGAAAGGTGGAGTCATGCCAGCTTCACATAAACCTTTCAGAGCTGGGCTCAAATCCCTGCTCTGCCTCTCATGCGCCGTGTTACCCAGGCCTCTCTGAGCCTCGGTTTCTATCTCTATTGGGCTAAATGAGAAAATGATATCCAGGGCCTGGCTTGAAGCACTCGACATTGAAAAATGTACCATGGCTTCCTTCCAACCTTGACATTACAGGGCCCCCCAAGCCAAGGGCTGAATTAGAATCCCCACTCCAGGCCAAGCTGTGGCAGGGAGGTGGGGGGGGGCGGTGATCACGAGGGGGTAGGAGAGGGGGTGGTGGCTTTAATAGACTCTTCCAGGCCTGGCTACCACTGCTGCCTGGAAGGAGGAGCAGGGTGGGGGTAGGGTGGGGGAGGGAGTGGTGGTTTGGGGAAGTCCCTAGGCCTGGAGGAGGTGCTATCCAGGCTCTGGCCTGAGGTCCATCTGCCTGGGGCAGACAGCCTCTAGGAATTGCTCCAGCATGGAGCCCGGGCTGGCACCTCACTTGGAAAGCAGAGGCTGAGAAGAAAGAGGGCCTTGCAGAGGCTGAGAAGAAAGAGGGCCTTAACTTTTGAACTTCAGCCAGGCTTCCCTGGACCCCACTCCTCAGACAGAACCACAGAACAAGGTTCTGGAAGGGTCCTTGTGGGCTCTCAAGCTTAATCTCCTCCCCACCCTCCCCGTAGTAGAGGCAAAATTCATGTTCTTAAGCACTACACCCTTTTGCCTCTCCCCTTTTTTGGGGATGGTACCAAAAGCCCTCCCACCTCCCCAGGCCGGCCAGGGGGCCAGTCCAGCTAGGGGCAAACCAAGGAGGCAAAATCACCAAGGGTTAGCCACCCACTTGCCAACGCCTCTTTTACTAGGAGCCAGTAGTCACCAGGCACTGTATGTGCCACACTCTATCCAAGGCCCTTTTCAGGCTTTAGCTCATTTAATATCCCTGATGACTCTAGGGGATAGGCCATAACCCTGTTTTCAGATGAATAAACTAAGGCCCAGATAGGTTAAGTAACTTGCCCAAGATCACACAGCACCAACGTAGAATTCAAACCTCAGCAGAGCCCAGAACCTGCGCTCTCAACCATGGTGCTCTGCCGAGCCCTCTGACCTTGGACATCTGTGGACCTTCATCCAGGACGATGGCACAGTCCCTTCCAGGGCCATGCCCAGTGGCTGGTACTCAGCAACAATTATCAGTTGATATTTTTGAGTGACTCCTATATCTAGGCCCCCACCCCTCCCATCTCACCAAAACTTAGAGATATTCAGATTCAGTCCTAGACAGTTAGATCAAGGAAGAAGCTTAGAGTCCAGGGACCCTCTAGTCCAATTCTTCTCAGGCAGGGGGTAAAGTGAGGCCCCGAGAGCAGCCCTTACCTGAGTCCTTAGCAAGACCTGTGCCTAGAACCTTGGACTTTTGTTTCCTGGCAAGTGGGACAGTGAAAACAGATTTTTGTAGCTGAATCCCTTTAGCACAGGGGGTGGGGGGAGGGTACACACTGGACCAAGAGTGGAAAGTGCAGCCAGGCTGGTGAAGCTCTGGCCCTAAAGACCTGGGAAGGACACTGCCCTGAGCACGTTTTAACTTGACTGTCGGGAGGCAGGCGGTGCCCGTGTGCGCAAAACGCACACAGATGGAGGTCACCCACTGAACAAACATTTTCTGGCCCCACCCTGAGCCTACAAACCCCAGATGTCTACAGCAGGGGCCAGCAGGTCACGCAAATGAGTGAACAGGCCAGCTGTCTAAAGAAGGCCATCATTCTTCAGCTCCAGCCGGGGGCTGCCAGATCATCTGATTTTCTTCAGGAGGATCTGAAAATCAGCCATCTACATGTAAAATCTCCCAACCGCCAACAAATGCAAACATATTCAACACTCCCTGGGCTCATGGAATGTGCCCGTAAGCTGTATTTGGTCCCCGGGCCACTGATGTGTGGCATGTGCCAGATAGGATGTGGGCTCTGGGTTGGACAATGCGCATGAAGCCTGGAAAGGAAACCGGCTCAGCTCCTGGAGGCGAGTCTAGATGCGGAGACCAACTCTCACAGCACATGGAGACACACGCCACCATCTCCAAGACAACCCGTCTATCAACCCATCAAATCTGGCTCCCTACTATGTGCCAGACCAGCTCAGATCAGAAGGAGGGTGGAGGCAGAGACCTACAGTGACACACGAAGACATGATGGAGTGAGGGAACTAGGGGACATTGAGGAGATGAGCAAGGGGTAGAGGAGGGTGAGTGAGAAAGGGGAGATGACACTGGAGAGGTGGCTTCAGGTCAGGTTGCAAAGGACTCTGACAGCTGAGCTGGGGGCTGCGCTTTATTCTGCACTCCATGGGGAGCCCTTGTAGGTTAGTGAGGAAGTCTTACTCCTTGGCATCTTAACGGCTTTTCCTGGTCAGTGACTCAAATCTCTGTTCTGCTTGGTTGGCAGCGGGTCGTGTGACAGGGCCCCGGGCTCCTGAGAATCCAAGGGGGAACACGAACTCACTTCAGAGATGGGCAAGACGTGCCTGGGTGCTTCTCACAGGTTAACTTCGAACTGTGCCTACCCCACTGGTTGCAGAATGAGTGACTCGTTTCTGTCATTATCTCTGGGAAATGCCACATGCTTGTCCAAGGTCACCCAGCCCTCAGGGTAGCTGGCTCCCCCATGGCCTGTGCACAGGGAGTTTGCCTCAACTGTCCTTGACTTTGCGGGAGGGGTTGCAGAGGGGCCTGAGGCACCCTCCTGCCTTCCACTCCTGCTGGTCACAGCCTCCCCCTTCGGTCAGGGCTAGCAGTGGGCGGGGTGCGGCACCTGGTGTTGGGGAGGAGGGAGAAGAGGACTTGCTTGCTGCAGGCTCAGGGCCCCCCAGGTCTGCAGCAGGATGAAGACCAGGTATCTCAAGTGTGGGGTCAAGAACAGGTCAGCCGGGCCTGGCACTGGGACTGGCCTAACCACGTGTGGCCTGGGCAAAGTGAGAACAGCCCAGGAGAGATCCGGAAAGGAGGTCAGGATGAAGTGGGAAGAAAGACCTTGACTCCAGTGTCTGGCATGTCAAGGACACAGATAAAGGGTTGTTGAATGAATAAATGAACAGAGGACCCGGTGATGAGGCCACTGCCTTCCTGAGTCTCAGTTTACTCACCTGCAACCTCTCTGTCTGTAGAGGGCTCAGAGAGGAGAGATTGGGTAAAGCCCCAGTGCAAACCCCATACCCATGGCTGGGATTACCAGGGTGTGTTCCCTCATGACCGTCCTGCCCTTTCTCAGAACCTCAGACCCAGAACTTCAGGGAATGACATCTCCTCAGCTTCCCTAAGAGCTGCAGGATCTGGGGTTTGGGACCTCGCTGATGTCTGAGTTGGGGCTATGCTTTGTACACTGCCTGGAAATCACCCCTTAGTGGTCCAGGACACACCAACCCAAACCTAGGTTTGGCCCCAGCTGTTCTAGAGGTCAGAAAGAGGAGGAGGGAAGGCCTTGGGTTGGCTGCTCCTGGGGTACATGGGCCAGAAAGGTACCCTGACCCGAAATGGCTTCTTCATCTAGATGGTCCCCACCCACCCACTGAAACTAGCACCTCGCTTTGGGGAGGGCTTGGTCCCTCCCTGTCCTGCAGAAAGCATAAAGTATGGCCTGGATAAAGACATTTCCCCCCACACACACACACACACACTGTGGCCTGGGTCAGGGGCAGTGGGGTGATAGAGAAAATAAAGGATTCCCATCGACACTCAAACACACCCCTTCCCTGCTCCAGTACAAACAAAGACACCTCTCCAAAGCCTCAGCCATCACCCTAGGGCCACTCACTGCAGGCCCCCTCACCTGTGGACACTCTCCAAATCTCCTCCCAAGGGGACTTCACTTGAAAACTTAGCCTTGCCTTGGGGTAGGGGGGTACATTCCAGGAACTGAGGGTCCCCACGCTATAGGCTTGCAGATTTGGTGTGGGGGGGGATTCCCACCTTATTCCCCCCTGCCCCAGTGATGCAGGGGACTCTGCTACCCCTCTCCCAGGGGGCCAGGGAGCTGCGCCCAAACCACGGAGCTTGGGTGGGGGAAGGGAAAGGAGGAGGGGGCAGCTCCTCAAGCAGACACAAAGAGACGTCCTTCAGCCTCGGTTCCATGGCGACGCCGGGGAGAGGGGAGCGCGCACCCAAGACTTCCCTCCCCACCTGCAAGGGCTGGGGACTTGGGCGGCCCCTCACCTTCCGCCCCTCATTCGGACCCGGCTTACCTGGGCTGGGGCCGCGGGGACGTCGCGGCAGGGGGTCTGGGCGCCGTCTCGGTCTTCGTTGGCCCGGCCCCGGGGGCACAGGGCGCCACAACCATCGGCTGGGATGTGAGGGGGGCCGCGAGGGGCTCAGTGGCCCGGTTCTGGAGCTCTAGGGGTGGGGGTGGGGGTCCCCTCTTGCTGGTGAGGGGTAGCGCTTGCTATTCTAGATTTGGGGTTTTTGTGTATTGGAGTTGGGGGGGGTCTAGGACCCCCCCTGAGCTAGAGGCGTTCTGAACTGGGTCTTCGTGTCTTGAGGTGTGGAGTTGTACTGACCAGGATCTGGGGAGGGGGCCCCCGTATCCCGGACCGGGGGGGGTTTCCCTGCGACCTAGGTCTTAGGGGGCCCAGATTGAAGAGGGGGGAGTCTTCGCGGTACCGTAGGGGGTCGCTGTCTCCTGGATCCGGAGAAGGTCCCCGCTTTCCCGGCTGGGGAGTCGCTCTGCGCTGGAACTATCGCCGGGTTCTGGATGTGGTGAGGGGATGCCCGCGCTCCCCGGCTGCGGGGGCTGGCTGGGTCCCGGGCACCGGCCGGCGCCGGGAGGAAGCCCCTCAGCCGCTGGGGGGCTCCGTCACCGCCGCTACGAGCAGCCCGGCCTTGCGGTCCCGGCCCCCGGCCCGGCCCGGGCTCTGGCTGCGGCTCCTGCTCGCGCTCGGCGAGGTGCTCGGGACCCGGCCCCGGCGCCCGCCCGGGCTGCGCTCCATCGCGGCATCGCGGCTCCGCCCTCCGGCCCGCGCGCACCTGCCCGCCCGGCTCGCGACTCCGCCCTCCGGCCCGCGCGCCGCCGCCCGCCCCTTTGTCCGCCCCGCTCGGCGCGCGCCCTCGCGCACGCGCACTCACCCCGCCGCGCGCTCCCCGCTCGCCGCGCCCTCCCGCCGCGCGCCTGTGGGGCGCCGATTCTCCCCACGCGGTGGGAGCCGCGCGCGGCGCCCGCACCCCGCCTGCCGGCGGCTCTGGGTCCTAGCGTCCGCGCACTCCCTTTCTAGCCTTCTATCCCCGTCTTTTCTGGGTCAAAGCCCACGAGGGGACGAGAACGAGGTTAGAGAGGACTCGGGGGAATCTGAGAGGGTCACCTCGTCCAGCCTCCTGGCCGCTGCGGGACCAGACGCCCCAGACTGTTCCAGTCTGTGCTTGTGGGGCGGAGCCTTGTCTTGCTCTTTCAAGGAGGGAAAACAAATTCAAGCTCTGTAATCGGATATACACTCACTCTCCAATCCATCCCTCCATCCATCCATCCATTCTTTTGGGAGCGAGACCGCAGAGAACTAAGTTACTGAGGGAAGAGATCGTAAACTGGGGCTCTGGGGCCCCTATCCAGTCCCGGACGTGATTGCGGCTCCTGTAAATGAGCAGTGACAAGCCACGGGCTGCAGCCCGAATGCACGGCGCTCACAGAGAGAGGGGAGGAAAGGGAAGTGGCCGCGTGCGTAAAGGCACCACCGGGTAAGGTGGTGGAGATGAGGTAGAGAAAGCTCACCTTACCTGGCCCCCTGCTTTCCCCTTTCCGTTTCATCCCTGCAGCCCCAGCACCACTCTTTCCCTATGAGACAGCTCCAACACACTGAGCATCTTCCCGATTTTCTCAGGGCCTTTCCTCGGGCTGTTTTCTCCACTCAGCATGCCCCTCCCAACCATTCTGACTGTTTCTAGAACTTTTTAGGGGTTGCAAACTCGAGTATGGGCAGTCACAGAAATTAGTGTCTGGAGTCAAGTGTAAAGGAATAAGGGGTGGTGGAGATGAGGCAAACTGGAGGCATCCTTTGCACAGTGCAGCCGGGTGAATTTTCAAGAGAAGCAGGGAACCCCTATTCTAATGTAAAATCTTCTAACTTTTAAATATTTGGAACTAATTCCAAAAATTTTGAAGCACTGCGTGAGCCAAATTAAATCTACTTTGGAGCCAAATCTGCTCACAGGCCAAGAGTTTGCAACCTCTGCTATTGGGACTTTGCTTCCTTTCCTAACTTGTCTCTTCTGCCTCTATCTAGACTCTTTCTAGAATCCAAGTCCTCTGTTACCATTAGCTGTGTAAAATACAAACTTGATTGTTGCTCCCCTACAGAAAACTGCCCATGGCTTCCTGTTACCCCCAGGGCAGAAGTCTCACCTCCTCATCAAGACCTTCAAAGCTCTTAGCCTTGGGAGCCTGTCTTTCTCTTACTCAGGCCACCTCTTTCCCATTCAGTTCCAGCTTCAGTCATGCTGTTCCTAGAACATTTGCTTTCTCATATGTGTGCATGCCTTGACACATTCTGTTCCTCCTGTCTAGAGCACCTTCCCCCTCTTCTTTGTTTTCCAAACAAGTTATCCTGGAAGCCAGCTCCTCTGTGTCTAACCTCCCTCCCCCGCCCCTCCTGTTTTACCAGTCCCACACCAATGTATGGGAGTTTCAAATATCACACTGGCTTTGTTCTGAGCCTCTCTAAGAAGGCCCAAGTGCATAAAACAAACAACTGGAGGGATTGTGTTATTGGGCAGGCAGCAGAGGGAGACTGGGGAGGGAGGATGGGGGAAGGGAATGTTTTCTTGTGTCTCTAACAAGAGAGTCCAAAACATTAGACTTTAGGGAGCACTCCTATTTTTACACAGGAGGAAACTAGAGAGGGGCCTGGAGAGGCACAGCAGCGAAATCGGGCCTTGAAGTGCTCCCAGACGTGGCTATCAGACAGGCTCCCAAGGCTATCAAGAAGAACCGAGTTCAGTGCCACCTTCTCCAAGCAGCCTTCCCTGATATGCCAGCTGGAGGATTTGATTCTCCACAGTGAATTAGGAAAGGTGTGCCAGAATGCACTGTGGGTAATGAAATCTCCCATCCTGAGCACTGCAGGGTGGGAAGTCCTCGTTCTCAAAGACAGCACGCTCTTTGGCAGGGGACATAGCAAGGGACCCATTACAATGTAAGCTGTGGCTGCTGCTAGGGCCTTTTGGACTCCATGTGTCCTGGAACCAGCAGGCAAGAAGAAAATTCACCATCCTAGGCAGGGGTAACAGCCCAGATCAGCAGGAGGCAGGGCTGACTTTACACGGGGCAGCAGAGAGAAATACATCCAGTGATCCATTGCGGTACCGCCAGGTATTTCATTGCCCCATTGCAACTGTGAACGCACAGGTGCAGCAACCCTAGCCTGAGAAAGTCACTATAACCAAGAGTTTAGATCCCTGAGGACTGAAAGATTGGTTCACACCGCCAGGTAACCCATCAAGACCTGCCAAGGAGATAGCTGAGGGTGCGTATAATTTAGAACGGAGGGTGGAGGGGGACAGGGTGAGTCCCAGTTACAGACCCGAGATCAACTGCAGCAAGACGGCGGGTGGGGGGCAGGGGCTGGAGCTCATTAGAAAGAGGGGCATACTGGATCCATGGAGGAGCTGAGCAACGCAAGGAGGAGAATGCGGTGGTCAGAAAATGCCCCACTCAGATCTCGGGAATGTCACCAAGTGAGGGCAGCGGCTGTGAAAACTGCCAGTGGTTCACAGGGAGGCTGGGGTTTGCTTCCCACTAGCTGCTCCCAGCCGGCGACTGAGCACTGCCGAGATGCTAAGGCACGCCTGTTCCTAGGAGCCACAGGACGTCTCTGATGAATGACTTGGATCAAGGGCTCCCCAGTAGGCTTTGCCAAACTTTCTTAATACTGCCCTGCAGTCAGAGACTCAAAGGCTTTTCCTACCCCACCTCCCTCCTCTCTCTTTCTCTCTCTTCCATGCATTAGCTCTATTGCAGCCTGACGGCTCTCCCAGCCTCCTCTGGCTGGCTCCCTGTTTTCTCCTCCCGGGCGTTCCCTCAATAAATCGCTGGCACACCCAGCTCTCTCTTGGCCTGCTTCTGGTGGACCCGAACCAACACAATCCATCTGTAGAAGGAATTAAAGAGGCTGTTTTGTGCCGCTACAGTTGCTTTTTTCCCTCGACACCCAGGGATAAACCACTCGACACAGCTCAAAGGTTTGTGACCACAGCAATGGAGGCTTCCCAGAGAGGGTCTTATTGGGTGGTCTTCAGATAGCAGAACACAGAGATAAATCTTGGCCACGATTTCCATAGCGACAAAGCCCCAGGACATGGACTCGTCGGAAAACCTTGGACGCAGAGATCCCCCTATAGCGCTCCTCTGCAGAGCCCACATAATCCCTTCAAACAGGCCGGTCTGGTGGTTAGTGTCCGCTCCTGACCCAGGAACCCGGGACTTCTGACCACGATGCAGCGTCCCTTTGGCTGCAGTTTAAATTCACGGGTGTGTCAGAAATTTTGGTTACTATTGGGGAAAGAAGGAAATATTTGCAGTTGAGTTGTTCCTTTCCTCTAGAATCTGTACACTATAACAGCTCAAATTGCATGAGTTTAGGTAACCCTGCCAGTTGTACTGCAAGTTAAGACACTGTTTCAGCCCCACTGATAGTCTCCATGCTGGGGGAAGATTATGACATTTGGGGATTTCTCCAGTGCATTCTCCAGTGCAAGCAGCTCCTTGCTGCTTGGGTCCCTGCCAAGGACAGAGCGAAGGTGCCGCCTGGCGCATGAGTCTGCATTCCAGGGATCTTGTACGGGAAGCAGCCCCTCCCCCAGGGTGGCCCCCCCACACACACCCAGGACATTGGAGCTGGTGACCAGCTTGGACAGTTTGGTCAGGGACCCTGGTGACATTGGCAATTCGGGTAGCTCCGAGGGCCGATCAGGTTTGGGATGCTGAAGGGACAAAAGTAGGGAAGCTGCCGACTGCCAGGACAGGAGCCTCCAGGACCACCGGGAGACGGAGGTCCCATGATTGCTGAGAAGGAGAACCAAGAGGTCTACCCAAACCCAAGATGGATCTGAAAGAGGCAAGCGTGGCACCCAGGCTGTGCAGCAGCTGGAGGCAATGTATCTTTGAACCTCTTAATGCTTATTGGGAGATTATATTCTGAAGTGAGAAGCACAGTGTGCCAGCAAGAGGGCTGGGGAGCCCCTCCCCCCAACAACTCTGTGACCGTGGCTAGAAGATGGCTAGGATGTTACAGAGCTGCTGTTCTCTTGTACTCAAAGCCACTTGGGGTTGGGAATTCTGTTCCTTGCAGGTGAAGGAATGGCAACTGCCATTAGAAGAATGTTACCCAAATCCTGAGAGCGGGGTTTCGAATCCAGGGCATGGGACGGTGGGAGGGAACTAATGAGAATTCATCTTTACTTTTCGTGTCACTTTTATTTTTTTATGAAAAATATCTGATCCAAGTGTGATAAGACTTCGACATTAATCCTAGCTGTGGAAAGGCACTGATTGACACTTTTCTGTATTTTCTCTCACTTTTTTCCCCAAAACAATTAAAATTATTCTGCGGAGGTGGTTTTTTTTTTAATATCTTGGGGGAGAAAGAAAAAGAAAAACAAAGGCACTTTTCGTTATGTGATACTATGTTTCTTAAAGCCTGGTCCAAGAACTACTTGCAATTTCTTTGCCCACCTCATTCTGAGAATCACTTGGAATGGATGCTGGGTAATCCCCTCCCCAGTCCACCCTCCCACCCGCCCTGATGCCCACCTTGCCGGGACATGTGGGTAGGGGCCAGGATGTGTCTGTTTGTCTGGGAAGGTGCTGAGTGAAGAGCTGATAAGTCCTGAGCTCCCCCGCCCCCTTGCTTAATGGGAAGGAGCAGGGAGCAGAGCTTAGAATCTCAGAACAGAGGCAAGGCTGCTCAGAGTTGGCTCAGTCCCAGCTCCTTCTATGAAGATGGGTCACCAAAGCCATCCCCAGAAATACAGACATTTGGAAGGAAACACGGGCCGTCTAGTACACATCCCCAGGGGTCCTGCTTTAATGATGTCCTAGTTTGGGGTTCCCAGAAAGAGACCCTGAGACAGGGGTCTGAGAGTAAGTAGTTTATTTGGAATGGAGTTTATTTAGTAGATGATTCCCCGCAAGCCCTGGGAGGGGAGTGAAGTGAGCCAGGAAGGCAGCTGACAAGGGTTGGGTGGGTTTTTCAGCAAGTGACTGCAGTGGGAACTAGAGGCTCAGCCCACAGGGGCACTCGTGGAAATGGCATGGAGCACGCATCTCAGAGTTTATGCACCCAAGGGCAAAGGAGCTGAGGCACAGGCTCCAGAGCGTGTCTGGATCGAGTCCTGGCTAGTGGGTGAACATCAGGAAAAGAGAGGAAGATGCCTGCATGCCCAGGTTGGGAAGGGGCCCCAGGAGATACGGGTGGGAACCTGAGAGGGTTTGCCACAAATGACGAGCACTTAGAATGGGGGAGGCGGTGGACAGCTGAAACCTCCCTCCAAAGCCTTTTCTAGTCACTCCCTTCTCTAGACACCAAGTGCATGCCAGGTACTTTCACAAGGCTAGGGCCCTACCAGACAGGGGAACTGCGGCCAGGAGAGCAGAGGTCCCAAACCACGTCAGCCTCTTCCACTTCCTGGAATTGGGATTGGCCACCCTGTTCAGAGTTCCTCTTGTCTATTTGTTCCAGGCCAAAGGTCCTGCCCGGGTGGCAGCCTTCAGTGCTGCTCTGACCCAGTCCCCTGGCCAATAGGGGTAGTTCCCTTCAGCTGTCCCCTCTGTCCTCCAGTCCCTGGCCTGGGGGTGGGAGGGGGGGAGGAAGCCACATATTTTGTGCCAGGCCAGGGTGTAAACATTTGTCACATATTAACTCATTTAAACCTTACAACAACCTTAGGAGGCGGGTGCTATTGTCAGCCCTATTTTACAAATGGGGAAACCGAGACACAGAAGGAGGTAAAGGAATTTCCTGGCACTAGCCAGGGCTTGAACCAGGAGAGTTCCGGAGTCACTGCCCCCAACCTCGTCCCATCTTGCCTCATACTCACTGACTGCCGTCCCCCCAACCCTTCACCTCCTGGTCCTTACTCCCAGTCCCGCCTGGGGGTTGCTGCACAGAGGACCAGCCAGGGTGGGCTGGGGATTGGGGCACTGCGCTGGTGTCCTGCACCCCAGGGGGTGGGCACAGGGCGGAGGCCTGGGTGCTGGACGGGTCAGGCCACATCCTGCCCCATTCCCGGCCTCTTGGAGGAAGAGGATCAGCTGAGCCGGTGGCCTGGAAGAGGCAGGCAGGGGTGGGAGCCAGGAGGGGGCTGGGTGCAGCCGGGCCTGCAAGCCCTAATTAAGTCAGTTAATTAGGTGGGGAGGAGAAGGCTCGTGGGAGTTGATGAGCTTGGCTAATTAAGTGGATCCTGAGGAGTGGCTCGAGTTTTAGTGACTGGAGGAAGCGATGGGGGCTTTGCTCGGGTGGAGGGGGGGCAGGGAAGGAGATACCTGGAGCCCCCCGGGGTGTCACCAGGTATGTCTGTGGCCATCGCCAGGTCTCTGTCTACTGTGGCCAGCAGAACCGTGTGTGATATCAACATCTGAAATCCCCATGAGGCCTGGTCCGCTGTCACCCACCCCTCGGGCATTAAAGCTGGAACCCCTCCCCCAATTTGGAGCATTTCAGGGCACAGAGGTAAAGCTGGAGTCCCAACCCCGGGGCCCTTCAGTGCAGCCATGACAAGGCCTGGGAGGGAGTCCCACCCATGCTCACTGTCGCCACCAAAGGGAAGCCTGCAGGGTGGCAACTGCGGAACAGGGAGGAGGTGGCCTGCCTCGGTTTACCCTCAGCCCACTGCTCACGGTGCAGACCTGGGGGGCAGAGCGATGGGGAGGGCAAGCCAATGTTCTCTCCCAGCCCTGGTGCCAGCAACCCTAAAGCTACTGGCTGTGGGGTCCAGGGCAAAATGAAAATGGGGGACCTCTTGTTCAAAAAGCAGGAAAATAACTCTCCTTTCATCTGCCATCTCTCTCTCTCTCTCTCTCTCTCTCTTGGTTGCTGTCACTTGCTCATGTCATGGCGCTTTTTATTTGGTGGTGAACGTGGCACTCCCTCAGGCACAGGGATACTCTTGTGCTGACCCTTACAAGGCCCCGGGGTTGCCCAGAGCACACTCGACCCGACCCTGCTGAGGGCAGAGGACAGAGGGCAGAGGGCTGCGGGGTGGTGGGGGACTGGGTGGGGGTAGGTGGCCGGGTTCTGGCCAGGGGAGGTGTGACTACACGAGGCAGGCTTTAAGCCCCGACAACAGGCTCCATGTCCCACCGGACCTTTACAAATTCAGAGATAACATTATTGAGCATTTCAGGATGGCAGCCACAGGGTACTAAACCCCAAGCGCAGAGCCCTGGGGAACAGGGGGGTCCTGTGCAGGTGAGCTGCTTGCACGCCCACAAAGCCGGCCCTGCATCACACACCTGATCTGACTGAGCTCTCCCAGCTACCTGCATACTTGGCGTCGTCATTCCCTTCACTTTGCATATTGGTCCACCCACCCATCCTCCCATCCATCCATTCAACTCCAATATTTATTGAGGGCCTACCATGTGCCAAGTCCTGTTCTCAACAAACAAAACAGAAAATCCCTGCCTTCAGGGAGCCTCCATCCTAGCGACGGGAGAAGACATCAAACAGGATAGAGAAGTAAATGATTGCATTTTGAGGGTTTCGTGTGATGGAAGAAAAAAGTAGGGAAGCGGGCAGGGATTGGGGTTGTGAGTTTGGGGGGGGGGCGGTCAGGGAAGGCCTCACGGAGAAGGTGAGCAGAGACCAGAAGCAGGTGAGGGCAGAGCCATGTGGATATGGGGGACAAGAGCCTGTATAGGCAGAGGGAAAGTCCGTGCAAAGGCCCTGAGGCCAGAGTGGGTTTAGGATGTTTGGGAACAAGGAGGTGACTGGTGTGGCTGGGGAAGTGTGGAAGATGAGGACAGAGGCCCAGATGCGGATGTTCTCGCAGGGCCTTGTGGCCCGTCTCAGGCTTTTGGTAGGAGTCACTGAAGGGTTGTGGGTAAAGGAGGTGTGGGTGCCGTTTAGGTTTTAAGAGGCTCCCTCTGGTTGCTGGAGGACAGACTGTGGACCCTAAGCGGGGGGAGTAGGGGGACCCATGAGAGACTCCCACACCAGGCCAGGGAGAGAAGACAGCATTTTGGACCAGGGCAGTGGGAGTGGAGGTGGTGAGAAGGGGCCAGCTCCTGATTCTCTTCGGAGGCCCACCAGCGGGATCCATGGACAGATCGGATACTGGGGGCTGAGAGAGTGGGAGGTGTTTGCCCTGGCCACCTGGACCATGGATGCCGTGCCCAGCTCAGCAGCTCTCCTCCAGGCTGGCTTCCAGGATGCCTTTGTCCCTGCGTGTCTGCTCTCGTTTCTAAGGGCTCCCCAGCTCTGCATTTCTGCCTGCCCTGGACCAGTGGCGGGCTGAAAACATTTACATGAAGCCTCCTCAGCCCGGTGCTCCCTTACCAGGCAGAGGTGCCCGCGGGCCAGGCAGATAATGTGGACAGGTGGCATGGCCTGGGAAGGGGGTGAACCGCAGCCCGTGGTCCCTCTGAGTGGACACCTCCCCTCCGTGGCCCCCTGCTGCCGTGCAGGAGAGAACGTGGCTTCAGCTTCTTAGAGCTGCCACATTTGTAAGAGAGGTTGGAAATTTGGATCTTAGAGAGTATTGCTCTGATTTTTGAATTATTGGCAAATCGTTTTAAAAAGTCAGGGAGGCTGCATGCCTGGGTGGGACAGGATAGGGCGCAGGGGCTGCTTCTGTGGCCACTGTCCACAGCCACCTCCACACCTGTGGTTCCTGAGCCCTGCCAGCTGCAAACAGGGGGAGAAGGCACCATCCAGGGTCTGGTTCGCTAGGACAGGTGACAGGGAGCAGCAAGGAGCTCTTGGCTTCGCTGGCGGGGAGTGGGGGGCAAGCCACAGAGCGGGCAACCAGCTAGACCAGTCCCTGTAAGTATGGGCGCCATGCTCCCTCTAGTGGCCAGTGCATGACAGTGCAGGACTGACAACAGGACCTCTGGGCTCCTGTGTGCGTGCTTTCTCCTTCGCTCGCGCTCTCGCAGTTGTTTACTAGTTGGTTTTTCCAGGGAGACCATGAGATTTCAGTTTTCTCCTGCTCAGGACTCACGGCCCCTGTGCAGCTGGTGCATTCAAGGCCCCTGGCTCTGGTTGGGGCTCCTCTGGCGGTGGCAGCCCCATGGTACTTATCTTGTGGCTATCTTTATGTCTGTCATTTTTCTCTCTATCAGAGCCCGGGTCTCTTTGTCTACACCCGTGGTTCTCAAACTCTCCTGCTTATTAGCATCTACTGGGAAGCTTTAAAAAATCTCGAGGCCGAGGATATACCCCAGAGCAAATGAGTCAGCGTGCCCTCTCTCTGCATCCTACACTTGCGGGGTACAAAGGTGATCTCAGGCAGAGGAGATCAGTAAGTTCCCTGACATTTCTTCTGTCACCACCAACCTTTTCTACTCCCTGTGGCCACTGCTCCCACCCCAGACCCTCTGAGGTCTCTGTTTCAGTCACTGTCTTCTCTGCCCACCCACCCTGTGCTCGTCATTGCCTGCCTGCCTGGTACGTGCGTACAGTGACTCCTCGGGACTGCCAAGCCACTGCCCCCATGACCTTCTTACTATCCCTCAGTCCCTTTCTTCCATTACCATCCGCTTCGTCCTGCTTAGGCTCTGCAGCCCATCCCCACAACCACTTCCTGGAAAACACCCCCAGCTCCTGTGCCCACTTCCCCTGGTGCACTGCCAGCCTGGCAAAATACCACCCACCCACCCGCTCTCTGTCTTCACCAGGCAGGCCAACGCAGCTCAGGAAAGACACTCACCATGGACACGAGTCTCGAAGGAGCACCCATCACTGCCCCCCTGCCCCACTATGTCTCCCAGTTACTTCCCCCCTCCCCTTTCTGAGCAGTGCTTCTCAAACTTGGATTTGCCTGTGGATCTCCCAGGGGTCTCAGCGGGGCCCAGGATGTCCCTGTGTAGAGCTGGTGCTGTTGGTCTGAGGACCCCACTCTTATCCCATCCCTTCTTTCTCCTCAAACCTTGACTCCCACTGCACTGAGAAAACAGATGGATCGGATGCTTCCCTGCCATCAAACCACAAACCCATCCAGCCCCCTACTCCTCCTTGACTCCTTCCAATGACCGCAGGGGATGGGGGTCTCTTCCTAGGATGCCGGCCCCTCCAGTGGGTGCTGGAGCTTCACACTCCCCGTTTTCAGGGACCTTGTGCTTTCAGGACTCTCCTCTCTCCCTGGCTCCACCAGCCTCGCCGCTTCTCCAGGATCCTTCCCATCAGCTCCCAAGCTCTGGCATCTCGTCCTCAACCCCACATCTCCATCCAGATCTGCGATCTCCTGCATAGTGAAGCTTCTTGATAGGGTTGTCTTTGTTGTATCTGCTCTGCCACCTCCCAGTAGCTATTTGTTCTTGTTAGTATCTTCATTTTCCTTTTTAAAATAAGAGTTTCATTTGTGTTCAGTTTAAGCATGCCTGTAGTTTAGAATCAACAAGCATGGGCAGTCCCACTCCCATTTCCCACTTCTCAGAGATAACCATTTCAACTCCTTTAGCTGGTTATTATTAGTAATTTTTACCTCCGTGGCTTCTACATGACGTGTTTATATTGCTTCTTTTTCAGTTTTAGGCATTACGTATCAGCCTCCCTCTCTGGAAGATGAAGGTTTTTTAGCTTCCTTCCATCAACTTCCTCTCCCTACTCCCACTTCCCGTCCCCGCCCAATACAATTGCATCATAATATTGGTAAGCTTGATAGCGTTTGCATATTGAGGAAACATTATTTACAGCTGTCTATCATACTGTGATTCCTTTCCCTTATTGCAGAAAAATTTTGTTCTTCTGGGTTTAATAACTTTTTTTTGCTTGGTTTTCTACAAGCTCGTGTCAAATTTAACACCACCTTCTCTCCCAGTTGTGTAAATCTCCTCTCTAAAGTTCAAATACATGCACAGTTCTGTGAATAACTGAAAAACCAGTGAGTTGTACATTTTAAAAGGGTGAATTTTATGGAATGTGAATTGTAGCTCAGTAAGGCTGTTGTAGCAAAAAAGAATGCATTAGACATTCTATCCATTTCATCTCCTTGAAGAAACCTCTTCTAGAACCTTCTGACTTATTCCAGTGGGGACTGCCTGCCCTCTTGGACTGTTGGCCAGAGGTGCTGCCCTGGGAATTCCTTCGCCATCATGCTGGAGCGTCCCTTCACCTCTCTCTCATGTTGGAGCCCCTGTTTCCTGGACCCCAGGCCTCACTCTTTTTTGATTTACTCCTTTGTCTCAGTAGAACATATCCTCCAGTAGCTTTCTGAAGAATGGATGCATGGGAGGTCAATTTTTTTACCAACTGAAAATATCTTTTTTCTACTATCACTTTATTAATAATTGAGCTTAGGTACAGAATTCTAGACTGGAAATAATCTTCTTTCACACTTTTGTAAACATAGTCGTCTGGCTTTGTTGTTGAGAATCCTGATGCCATTATGATTCCTGAACCTTTATAGGATCCTCTAGAATTTTCTTCTTGCCCCAGTGATTAGCTTGGGTATGGCTCTATTTTTATCCGTTGGTTGGGCACTCAGTGGGCTCTTTCAATCCGGAAACTCAGGTCCTTCAGTTCTGAGAAATTTTTGAAATATTCACCTACTATTTCCTCCCTCTGCGTTCTCTTTTCTCTCTTTCTGAAACTCCACTGATTAGGTTTTAGACTCCTGGACTGGCCCTCTAATTTTCTTCCTTTTTCTTTTCTACTTTCCACCTTGTGGCAGCCACGGAGGTATATTGTTTGGTTCTCTCTTTGAGAAAGGACTCGTCATTCCGCTGAGAGCTGGTGGCTGGCAGCCCCCAGCAGCTGTGCCTTTAAGGTCCGTCAGTGTCTGAGGTAAGACCAAGCTTTTTGTAGGCTGCCCAGCCCATGACTGAGCACAGGGGAGACTCTGGAAGCTGGGCTCTTTCCGCCCAACGTGGGGCTCTTCTAATGGACAGGCTTTGCCTGGAGCTCCCATGGCGTTGGCTGAGATGTGGTTAGATCTGCCTGGATTTGCTCTCTGCCTAGATGTTTCCTTCCATCTTTTCTTTCACAGGTGTCCCATCTGCATCATGGTTTGACGACTCTCCCTGCCCAATGCTGCTTCCCTTTCTTTAATTTTCCCAGACATAAGCCCCTGCCCAAACTTCCTGCACTCCTAACTCCATCTCAGCATGTTTACTGAGCATGTTTACTGAATGGACACATATCTCTATCTTAATATATTTGCTCTACTTTTTGGGAAATTAACTCATCTTTATTTTCTAACCCAGGGGCCAGCAAATTTTTCTTTGTAAAGGATACAAAAGTGAATATTAGGTTTTGTAGGTCAAATAGTTTTTGTCACAACTACACAGGTCTGCCATTGTAGTGAAAAGCTGTATAAACAACATAAACTGATAGGAACGGCTATGTTCCAATAAAACTTTTATTTACAAAAACAGGTGGTGAGGGCCGTAGTTTCCCAAGCCCTGTTCGAATCCTTAAACATTTTATTTTTTGTCTTTTTAACTAAGTCTTTCATTTCTGCTATGATGTCTTCATTTCCAGGAGCTTTTTGTTTTATTTGTTCTCAGAGTGCTTTTTTTTTTTTAATAGCATCTAGTTTTTGTTTTGTGGTTGCAATATATTTTCTTAAATCTCTGAATAGGTAAATGATAGTTTTGTTTTCAAGTTTTCTCTTCCCTTCACATTCTTGCTTTCCTCCGTGCTGTGTTTTTATGTCCCTTTCTACTCTGCTTTGTATGTAAGAGGCTTTTCTTAAATGTGGATGAGCCCTGGCTATCCGTTCTTATTTAAGAGAGTTGAAAAGCTGATAGGAATCAGGATAGCTGTTGCCTCTGTGTGTGTGTTGGCGGAGGGATGTTGAGTGGCCCAAGATGGAACTTTCTAGGGTGAGTATTACACAGGCGTATACATTTGCCAAAACTCACTGAACTGAGCAACTTAAAATCTTTGCATTTCACTATAGGTAAATTTTACCTCAATTAAAAAAAAAACGATTTATATAAAAAGAAAACTAAAAAATGAAAAGAAATAGAAAAATAAAACAAAAACAACAAACAAAAAAACACCCCTAAAAATACAATTGATAAAAGCAAGTGGTGGGAAGCCCTGAGCTTGAGGGACGGAATGGCACATGTCGGCTCAGGGGTTCAAGGGCAAGGCGTTTGGGTGAGCTGCTCATTGGAAAATCCCCGATGTCCACATATTTAGGTATTCTCTCAGCCCACTGGACTGTAAGGTAAAACACCGAACGACACAAACAGGAAAAAGCAATTTGGAGGAAACAGAAATTATGCGGGGAGAAAAAAATGAAAAGAAACAAAGAAACGGGCAACAAAGCAAGGGCCCCAACAAAATACCCATCGTTACTATATTCAGAGCTTGAAGGGGATAAAGTCTGGCGGGTTTTGCCCTAAGAGTTTAGACCTGATTGCAGTGTCCTGGGAACCGAGAGGGCAGCAGGGGGCTTCCCACGTTCGACCTGCGCCCTTCACACAATCCTTCCCTTATGTATGACGCCCCCTCACCAGTGTCTGCGGTCGCCCTGCTCAGAGACCCCCTGCTTTATCCTCTCTGGGCTTTGTTGGCATGGGGGAGGGGCAGCAGAAAAGAAAATCTGAGGATTAAAGCCCTTCTTAAATCAATCCTGCCGTGCTTTTAGCCCCAGCTTGACTCCCATTTTCAGAGGTACTTAGTCCATTAACACCAGCACCTTGCAGGGAGGAGGGGCGGGGGCGGGGAGTCCTGTAAGGGTAAACTGTGGTGCACCCTCCGCTTTCCCTGATTCCAGGTTAGGGGTCACTTCTGGCACGACTCTATGGATTTGCTAGATTAGTTGCCCTGCTTTCCAGATTGCAAACTTTTGTTGCTTTTATCTCCCTTGTCTTAGTTCTTGCTGATTCATTCTGTGGTGGGCAAACAAATGCCGCCCTCCCTACCCCACCCGCAATGGCCCTGTCCTCATCCCTGGTATTTGTGAATATGTTACTTTCTAAAACAAAAGGGATTTTGCAAATATGATTAGGGTGAAAGGCCTTGAGGTTGGAGATGATCCAATCGCTTGAGTCGTTAAAAGCAGAAACTTCCCAGAGCTGTGGTCAGAGAAGTGAGGGCTGCAAGGAGCGAGAGCTGTGGCCTGGAGGCTGCCAGCCAAGGAATGCAGGTGACTCTGGCAGCTGGGAAATGACAAGGGAATGGATTCTCCCTTAGAGCTTGCAGAAAGGAACACATTCCACCCAGCCCCTTGATTTTAGCCTGGTGAAGTCCATGTCGGATTTCTCACCTATAGAGCTGTAGGATAATAATTGTATGTTGTTTTAAATCCTCAGATTTCTGGTAATTTGTTATGGTAGGAATAGAAAACGGACACATGTACCTTAGAAGCACCCATTTGCTATCCTTTTGATGGGGGTTCAGAAGACGGAGGAATTAAATGTGTGTTCACCCATCATCTTTAACCAGAACTCTCCGCTGCAATGTGATTTCGTCTCCACCCCTTCGTGAAATGTTCTCATCAAAGTCACCTTACGATTTCTGTGTTCTTGTTTTCTTTGACCGCCGAGCTGCTTTTGAGCCCATGGGCCTCTCCCTGGCTCCTTCTTGAAGCACCCTTGAGATTTCTGTAACTGCACACTCCCCCGGTTCCTCCAGCTTAACTAGCTGTTTCCTTTCTGCTACCCTTGTTGGCTTCTCTACATAATCTATAACTTTTGGAGTTCCTTGGGACTCGATCCTGGAGTCCCTTCTCTCTCCCCTCCCCTTTTCTGGCATGATCTCACCCTCCCAGTGGCTTTAAACGCCATCTTTCTGCTGACGACGCCCATGTTTCTATCAGCCGAGAGGCTCCCCCTTTGAGCTCCAGACTCATTACCTGGTCCTCGCTGGACAACGTCACATGGACGTCTCACAGGTGCTCAAATGAAATCTCCGTGGCAGAAGTTTTGAGTTTCTCACCAGACCTCTGCCTTCTCTGTCGCGGGGGGAGGACGGACATCCACTCCAGAAACCCCGGGTTCCCTTCCTTCTCTAACCCATCGGCAGATGCTGTGGGCTCTGTCTTCCAACTATCACTTGGAGGCATCTCCTTCCCCCATCTCCAGGGCCCAGCTTCGCTCAGGCCACTGGACTCCATGCTGGTCTCTTGTATCCACTCTGGCCTGGTTGTCATTGATTTGCCCCACAGTAGCCAGAGGGGTCATTTAAAATATCAATCAGATTATATTACTTTCCCCACTTAAAAGCCTCCAAAGGGTTCCCAGTCATTTCTAGAATATAAGCCATCTTCCTTACCAGGGCCAAAAAGGCTTATCTGCCCTTTTCTGCCTCTCCCTCCCCACTTCACATCCCTCTAGCCACCTGACCTGATATTTCCTGGTCCTCCCCAAACTCCAGCCTGCCTCTGGCCCTTTGCACTCACTGTTCCCTTAGCCTGGAATGCTACCCACCCACAGCCCCCATTCTTTCAGCAGCCATCTCCTTCTCAAACTTTAGTGCTCAGATGCAGTGTCGCAAACTTCTCTGCTCACCGTATGCAAAGTTGCTGTCTTCCCCACCATCCCTCTATTTATTTTCTTGAACTTTAATGATCATATTCATTTATCCATTTCTTTGTTTTACATTTGATGTTCCCATAAGGTCCTATGAGATCAGAGATGGTATTCAATGTGTTGAATGGAGGAATGAACACATTGGGCATCTACCATGTGCCAGGTGCTTTCAGGTTCACCAGATAATTGCACTTTCACAGCAGTCCTCTATGGCAGGTAGACTATATATCCCAGCTTCTCTTGCAATCAGGTGTTCTGGCCAGCGACTATGGGCAGCAGCTTCCTGCTTTGGCCCATAAAAAGTCATGCATGATCTGCACTGCCTTTCTTTTCCATCTGTCAGCTGGATGCCGAGGACCCAGCGGTAGATTCCGAGCCCCTGGGTGATAGCAGCCACCAGCTGGGAGGGGCCTGGGCCTCTGAAATCCTGCCGGGAACAGAGTGTCTCTCCACCACCGTGCGCGTCTAGACTTGGCATAAATAGCACATAAGCCTTGACTGTGTTAAGCCACTGAGATGTCGAGGTTGGTTTGTTCCAAGAATGAGCATCACCTTCATTAATACATTAAAGCTCCAAATGTAGGTGGCTGGGTGATACTTTTGTTAACAATTTGTCATCAAATGCAGATGTGCTCTCTGCAGAGCTGGTTCTCGCATCAGCCCACAACAGAAGTGGAGGGCTCGACGCTCACACCTCTCTCATAGCACCTTGCACTTCATGCAATTGTTTGAGTGTGCGCCTGTCTTATCCTTGCTAGGCTGTGAGCTCCTCCAGGAAAAAGCCCATGTCACGTTCATCTCCACGGTCTCTGCATCCAATCCCCAGGAGGTTTCAGGGAAAGTCTGTTCCCACATATCCCACATATATCCCACATATCAACGTGAATGAGTGAACTGGTTGCCCGCAGCCCCAACCGCCTCCCTGTCCCTGAAAGCACCTGAGAAAGTCTAACCCCCTAATTTTCCAAAGGCCCAAAGGGAAGAAAGGACTTTCCCAGGGTCACACAGATGCAGCATGGCTAGCAGAAGTAGCATGCTCACTGCCACTGAACATGGCAGAGCCCGTTCAGGAGTGGATCCCGGTGCCTTCCCAGGCCTGGGGGAAAGGTGGGGAGTGGGTGGGGCAAGGGAGGGCAGCCACAGGCTCCTCTAGCGCCTCCCCAAGGTGACCCCACCCAGCCTCATGCCCCACTGCCCGTCCTCCAGCAGGAAGGAAACACTCCAGAGCCTTCCCTCCCACCTGCCCCAACCCGCACTGCCCGGCTCCCGCCGCCTGGGCGTCCACACCGCTCAGTATTTTTAGCTGCACCACCTGGCACCTGTGGTCACTGTCTCTGTCTAATTTGGCAGGGCCCGCTCCCTAGGCCTTAAAGGGCTAGCGCCCACCAGCCATAAAGGAGACTGGCTCCTGCAAATACAGCTGCCTCCAGGGAAGAAGGCCAAGGGGCATCCCCAGTGGGGGGTGAGGGGGTTCCCCAAAGTCGGAGGTGGGAAGGGAGCAGGATCGCATGTCTGTCGGACCCTGAGGCCCATGGCTATCTCCTTCTGGAGTTTCCCAAATGCTGGTCTGGATGAGCCACTGCCCTGGGGGACCGGTTAACATTGCCCATCTGTCCCTCCAAGACCCGAGGCCGAACAATCTCCAAGGTGGGCCTGGGAGTGTGCGTTTTTTGGCAATAAACTCAGCTGATTCTGACACCCTATCTTCCTATGCCATATTCATTCATTCATTTATCCAACAAGCATTTTGAGCTCCTGCTACAAAAAGAGTGATTCTGTCATCAGTCCATTTGCTTTGGAGTTCAAAGAGCGAGTCCACGCCCTATACGCCCACTGGAGTCTGCTAACTTGTCTCTGGTTTGCCTCCAACCCTCCCCATCGCTCGCCCCATCGCCTGAGGATCAGCATTCCAGGTGCTCGGTGGTCTGGCCCCTCCTGCCCTGGCCAGCCTCATTGCCACTGAGCCTACACAACAGGCCTTGCTTGTGCAGTTCCCACAACGTGTGATGCCTTTTCCTCAGTTCCATTGGCCACCTGGCAGAGGACATGCACTGGTGGGGTGGGGGTGGGGGGAGGTGGTGTCTCCCTGATCCCCACGGCGCTGGGCCAAAAGGACCTGCTTACTTGTCCGGCTCCTTGCCGGCTGTGACTCGGTGAGGACCTGTCATCTCCCCCACCTCCGCCCCGGGCTCACAGCCTGTCCGTCTGTGGGTGCTCAGGCACTGTCTGTTCAATGATCAACCAATGACCACGGCAGAGGGTATTCTCCCATTTCACAGATGAGAAGATGGAGGCCCTCAGTGGGGAAATAATTGGCACAGGGTCAAACAGCGAGATTTTGGGGGTGGGGAGACCTGACCCTGGGCTACCACAGCCCACACTCCAACTTCCTACAAGGGATTGGAGGGGCCCCTGGCTTAGCCTGGGCCCGCCCTCCACCCACCCCCACCCCCACGCCCCAGAACAGTGCTGACTCAGTATCGTGACCCCTGCCCTCCCCTTGCAGATCTGCCATCCATTCCTGGATGTGGTCACGGCTTGGGTAATGGACTTGGCTGGAGCTGGGGTTTCCTTGCAGGTGGGGGTGGGAAGAGCTGGCCAAAGGGACAGTGGTCTCTAGAACATGAATCCCCCATGTAGGTACATAGAGGGCACACTCACAGTCACACACACTCACCCCCAAATGCACAATCACACCACAAACCTTCATCCTCTTTCTTTTTTTCTCCCTTTCTTTCTCCGTTTTCCTCCCTTTCTCCCTCTTTTCCTTTCTTTCTCTCTCCCTTACACACACACACACACACACACACAAACAGAAACATATACACGCACACATATGCTTTTATCAATTCAACAAAAATTGAGCACTATTAGGAGACAGCGCAGCTCAGGAAGAAAAGGTCACTCTCAGCTCAGGGTGGGGCAGGGGCTTCCCGGAGGGCTTCCTGGAGGAGGAGGAATCATTGCAGCTGTGCCTGGATGGAAGGGAACCGGGGGAAGGAAAGCCCAGGCAGAGGCCAAAGTGCCCAGTTTCTGGGGTGACTACAGAGAAACAGGGCAAGACGAGATGGGAGGCGTAGGCCTGGTTCTCACAGACCCCAAATGCCCAGCCGAGGGTCAACTTCATCCTTTGGGAGCTGAGAGCCATGGAGGACTCTGGGCAGAGAGGGGCATGACCGCAAAGGGAGCAACAGACAGGATGGAGGAGACAGGGAGGAGGCTGGGGTGGGCCCCAGGTGAGAGATCTGGGGGGGCTGAGGCATCCAGCGTAGATGGATGGAGGCACTCAGGCAGGACCACCAGGCTGGGCCATCGGCCCTCTTGCCCGTGGGCACTGGCCTCTGCCGTGGACGGACGGAGAGACTCAGGGTAGGACTTCCAGGCCTGGGGGCCCTCCCCCTGCCCTCCCCCTGCCCACCTGCTGCCCACCACGAACACTGACCTCCGCAGCGGGATCTCTTCCAGCAGCTCCTCCTCCTCCTCCCTGTGGAAGCAGACGAAGCAGAAGGCTGGTACGTCGGCCGCTCCACAGCCCGTGGGCCAGGCCGGAGGCAGCTCCAGGACGGGGCAGGGGTGGCTGGCAGGGGCGGCGGCAGCATCGTCCCCGGCCTGGGCAGGGGTCCCCGAGCCAGAGCGCTCCAGGGTCAGCAGTCTGTCGGCCTCGGGGCTCCGTGCCTGCCCACTTGCCACCTGCGCCTTTTCACCCAGGTTACCCGTTGCCTTGGTGGGGGGAAGAGCCCGTGGCTCTGGCTGGCTGGGACGTCTGTCCAGACCCACGGAAGGTTCCGGCCACAGGGCTGGTCCTCGCCGGTGGACCAAGGTCCGCCAGGACCCCTCGCTGCCCCCCTACCCCGAGTTGCCCTTGGTCCCCCCAGCTGCCCACTCTGCCACTGTGTGTCAGAGGGAGGACGGGGAGGATCCGCTCGCAGAGGGGCTGCCCATCTGTCCACCCGGCCAGCTGCCTGTCCGCCCGTCGGTTCCTCCTCGTCCGGCCAGCACAGTGACGTGGAGAAAGTTTGTTCTCCTCCGCGGGGGTGGGGGCGTGGATAGTCCCTGGGACAGAGGGCCTGGACCTGAGGCTGAAGGGCGGGCCAGCGCCAGTGGAGGCCGGCACCGTGCTTGCGCTGTCCCCGAGGAAAGTTCTGGCCCCCCCCGGGAGCCCCGGTCCCTGGCTCCGGCTCTGGCCCCGCCTGGAGGCTGGCTCCCTCCGCTCCCTTCCCTGCGAGCGACTCCGGTGGCTGCTCCGGCAGCGGCTGGGCTCTGCCGGCCGTGGGTATTAATAGCTCCACTTTCACGCGGAGAAGCCCGGAGGTTAACTCCTTCCCTGCCAGAGCCGAAGGAGGCGTGTGGGGCCCGGGAGGTGGGGCAGCCAAAGGGAGCAGAGGGAAGGGCGGCACCTAGATTGCAGCTCTCCCACCCCCCCACCCCCCGCCCCCGCCCCGGGCCTGGCCTGGCCTCAGCAGGCCCCTCGGATGCCACCTCTTGCCTGAGCCTCCATTCAGTTTACACCCCGGGCTTCTGGGCTCTGGGCATGACGGCATCTTGGTCAGGGGGCCCTGGCCACCGGAACCTTCCACCTGCACTGCCAGGGAGCTGGGGGTGTGTGTGTGTAGGGGGGTCGGGGGGGGGGGGCGCGGTGCGCTCAGGATAGCATCCTGGGACCGGCAGGGCTCTGCACATCAGGGAACCTCTGTGGGGCTCCTCCACCCATATGTCCCCCACCCCCTCTCTGGGTCACTCCCGCAGTCTCCCTCATCACTGTGGCTCAGATGTGTGGGTGAATTCCCTACGGGACCCAGAGCAACCACAGCAGCCCTCTGGGACTCAGAGACGTATTCAGACGAATACACCCCTTGATGTATTCTCTGGAGAGCTGGGGGAAGAGCCGTGGGTGCCTAGGGTGGGGCTACGGGAATCCGAGAAGCATCTGTTTGCTTGGAAAATACTCACCGAGCACCTACTATCTGCCGGTCCCATGCTGGGTGCTGAGCAGCAGCACCCCTGCCTTGGTGGTGGGGCTTACGCTGCACTGTGGGAGGCCTGTGGTTCCCTGCCGTGGGTTAGAGAAACAGTGCTCGCCACCAGGCAGGGGCGCTGGCCCGTTGTGGGGTAGCAGGCTGGTCTCACCCCCAGTCGCCTCTGCTGCAGTTTACAACGTGTGCAGTGTTCACAGGGGCCTGGAGGCCACACTGTACAAGGAAAGACTAGTTCAGGTTGTGAAAAGTGCCATGAAAAAATTCAAACAGGGAGACCCGAGAGAGGCTGATGGGGAGGCAGTTAGGTGGGGTATTCAGGGAAGATCCCCCCAGGACATGCCAGGGGAGCTGAGACCGCAAGGAAGAGGAGGAGCCAGCCCAGAGATCTGGAGGGAGCATGTTCCAGGAAGAGGGATCGGCAGAGGCAAGAACCAGAGGGTGTGTTTGAGAAAGAGATGGAGGTGCACAGAAGATATTTAAGCTGGGCTAAGAGTGAACAGTTTTCCAGGGGGCAAAAGAGCTGGGGCATCACCAGCAGGGAGAACAGAGTATGCAAAGGCTCAGAGGCATGAAAGGGCTGGGTGGTGGGCTGCAAGGCTAGAAGAAGATGGAGGTGACACCATCAGAGGTGGAAGAGGCAGCCATGCCACAGTTGTCCCCACCTCGGTGTCTCAGGAGGAAGATGGGTGGGAAGTGGGAACTTGGGTCAGCTGGAGGGCTGGGGAGGGGCTTGGAAGGAAACATCTATACGTCTGTATATGTCTAACAGGCTGGAAAGGAGGTCTGAGTCTCGTAGGCCAAGACAGGGTGGGGGCCGGGGACACAGTCAGCCAAGTACAGTTGTTCAGGCTGTACACACTGCACAAGGACACCGGGGCAGATGGCGAGTGCAGGCTGAGAGCCAGCTCTACCTCTGGACAGCACATGGAGTGGGAGGCAGTTTTCTAATTGGTCCCTCCAAGGAGGTACTTTTTTTTTTTTTAAAGTGGGTTCTCCTCTTTCTTATTGGTTAGCCTGGAGGGGTACCTTTTACTAATTGGTCTGTTCAGCGGGCAGGCTTTCAACTAATTGGTCTACCCAGAGAGGGAGTCTTTTTCTGATTTGCACAAAGTCATTGCGTGGCCTGGGTTGGGCCACGTGACCACGGGGCGCCAGGTTGCAGGACGGGCTCTGTGGCTTGGGGCCAGTCCCTGTCCCTCTCCGGAACCACAGACCTAATCAAGGCCAGTTGGCCCAACCCTGATGCTGTACAGGGGGTAGAATAGTCCGCAGAGGGCAGCGACCCCTCCTGGGTCACACGGGGACACTCAGAGCTGGGGAGTTTTGTCCCTTGCTTCAGTGCTCACTCTTCCATACTCCCAGGCCAGCCCTGGGCTGCTGGCCTCTGAGCTTGGTGTTTCTTTGAGGAGAGGACAGAAAACACAAGAGGATTCAGAGAGAGGGGTTGGGGAAGGACAGCCCAAGCTATGGCTCCCTGGGGTGGGGCTCAGAAGGGGTCAGGGTGACCCAAGCCTCGAGGCACCTCCCCCCCCACCAGGTCCCATCGGATTGTCATTTGCAGATGTTAATTATTTATGTTGCTACTGCTTTGCCTGGTTTTAATGCACTCTGACGGCGTGCTCTAGCTGATGGGGAAAATCGATAGGTTTTAATTCTTAGTGGCTATGAGCCTCTGTCAGTCTCCTGTTTGGGTGACTGGGCCTGGCTATTGGGCAGGGGATAGGGGATGGGGGCTTGAGATCCCACCGTTCACGGAAGTCTGAGACTCCTCCTTCCCCTCTCCCACCCCCCACCCCTAGCCCCCACCCCTACCCACCCCCGACTCCAGCCCGGGGAGGGAGGAAGTGGCACCCACAGGCTCCCAGTTTCTCCCGAGGCATCTTAGAGGGACTGTGTTCTTAAATCTCAGCCATTGGCCACCCCAAGGTCCCTCCCAGCCGTTCAACCAGCAGCCCGGGCTGCACATTCCTGAGAAGTCTCAAATCTAGACAGCTGCTGGTCCTTCTACGTGCACGGACACTTTTAGGCATGGGCAATTTCTCTGATGGGATTGAGAAGGGAGAACATCTGTCATCATAAGGCGCACGCCCCATCCAGGCCGGGGGCACCCTGCGTCCATGTCATCTATGAATCCTGCAATTATCTCCTGAGTGGAGCATCTATATTGACCTATAAGACTTGTGTGCTGTTAAAAGTGTTAATTTGGCAAGCATAAATATTTAAGACACACTGAAGTCTTTATAATGCTGGTTTGGCATTTCTTAATGTTTCCAAAACAAGGAACCTCAAGAACAGGGAGAGGCCTGAGCTGTCCCCCCAGAGGCCCCACCTAATGCCCAGATAACTCCAGGCCTTTTCTTGATGGACCCAGGACCCAGTCCCTGACGGCCGGAAATATTCAGGCCACCTGCGGGGACCAGCTGCTGGGCTCCTAGCCTTGTGCCATGGTCCTCAGGAACCCAGGAACCAGGACACGGGGATCCCATGGCTGCCTGGCCCCAGGGGACACCAGTTCAGATGCAGGCCCAAGTCGGACAAGGAGCTTTTGGGGAGCAGCCTTCACAGTTAGGTGGACCTGGTTCGAATGTCTCCTTTGCCACTTTATTTTCCACTTTGGACTCAGCCGAGCAGGAGGCTGAGTTAACCCACTGCAGGGCCCTTCCCTTGTTTTTATCCATTTCTTCATTCCCTTTGGCCTCCACGAATGCTGGGCAGGCCAGAGCCAGTGATGTTTAGTTCCAATACTCACCTCTCAGGATATTTGGGAGAATTATATGAGATGGGGCATGTATAAAGCTTAGGATGGCACCTGGCACACAGTAGCTGCTCAATTAAAGGTCCAGTGCCACAACCAGTTTCCATTGTACATTCAACCAATAGCCATTGGGTACACGCTCCTAGCCAGGCCAAGCACTGGGCAGTGCACTGGGGGGCCCAGAGAAGACCTGGAGAGTGTCCCACCTGTGGGGGATTCGCTGCCCAGGGCAGGTGGGTGGAAGGTGCCCACCCTCTCTATTGATTAGGGTACAGCTAAGCTCCTGTTACGAAGAGGCTTCAGATGCTCTCTTTGGTAGTTTTGCTTGAACAAGTCCTCTGAGAAGTTAATTATGAGCACATGCCAATGTTTTATTTCAGGTGTGCCATGAGGGAAGCAGCTTCTGACAAAGCCAATTCAGAGTCGCTGTTGGTAGGAACATTATATGGGAGAAAGACTGGTTAGATATGCATAACAAGAAGAAAAGAAAATCTGATCACAGATGGTTACAGCCCTGGCTGACGGATGGCTGAATGGATGAGTCGCTGGTTTCCTCAGACCTAAGACCTTGAGGTTATCTGAAATAAAGTTTATCAGAATATTGCTTAATCATTTCATCAAGAATGCCAACATCTTTCCAGAAGAAGCTTGTGAATTCTATCACATGAGAAAAGTTTGTCGCGGACCAGATGTGGCTCAGGCTTTCTTTGACACCAAGAATTCTGTCTCTCTTAGATAACAGTCTGAAGGTAGGTAGTCCTGTCGGTTGAAGCTGGGCTCATGAGTGCCACAGTCACGTTTTAGTTCTCAGGGAGGAAAGAGGGAGCGATGAAGGGCCACCCTTTAGTCCCTGCTGGATTCTATCAGCAAGTAGTTGGTTCCTCAGCTGCAAAGGAGACTGGGAAATTCAGTGTCTAGCTCAGCAGCCATATGCATTGCTAACTCCTGGGGCTAGGGTGAGGTATTAAGTGAAAGAAAGAAGGAAGAATAGGACACAATTTGGCAGTTACGAGAGCCTCATTCATAGCTGAGGCTCTGAACCCTCCCTTCTGCTTCCTGCCACAAACTCTTGTTTTCCAACCATTTCTCAGTCTTCTTAACTGGATATGAAATATACAGAGCAACCAGTTCCTATCGGACCAGGAGGTCAGAGTGAGCCGAGAGGCAGATCATGGGATGTGTTTGAATCTATGGAGAGGAGGTATTCAATTCTGTCATGAGAAATTGCTGCACCGATGAAGGTGAGATGAAAGGAATGAAGAAAGTATTAATTACAGGGAAAACAAAAACTAGTTCAAGAAAGAAAATGTAATCATAATATGCCATGTTGGTGAGCTGTGAATATTATCTAAAAGAGTAATAATATAAATACTAAAAATCAATAAAATATAACTATATTGGGATGATGAGATCAGGAGAAGTGTGTGTGAGAGAGAGTTAAGAACATGAGGGAGTGTTTATATCTCCTGACATAACTGCAGCCATGAAGGTCTCTGGCATGTTAGGAAGGTTCCTTGTGCTTTTTATGCTGATTTGTGGTTGTGAGGATGTGTCTGTAAATTGCAATCTACAATGGCTGCAGGTCAGAATTAAATGAAGGCCTTATTTCATGTACCTACAACCCGAGTGTTCTGAGCTGTACCTGGGAACCGCTTGTCCTGTACCTGGAGATCGGGTAGATTTGATTCTTTTATCTTGTAACTTCTTGAGGCATCAGGATTAAAGAATAAGCATATGGTACTATTATTGAAAACTTGGCCACTTTAGAACCTGTGAATTTACATATCAGAGGATACATTCCAATACCATGCTATATTCAAAGAAAGTTTTCCCTCATCATTGTGAATGAAGCGAAAGGAGGTAATAGTCATGCATCCAGACAGCTAGTGAGAAAGGAAAACTCAACACCACCTCAAGGGGAAAACATGAGTATCTATCCAGGAATAACATTTGGGAATAAATGTTCCTCTGTTGAATCACATACATTTTACCCCTCCCTCTTAAATTTTGGAATTATGCTTAAATTCTAGACAGTGGGGCAAATTTACTAACCTGGTTACTGTGACAGCCTGAGGATTGTGCTGCCTCTTAGAAGTTGGACTAATGCCTGTGGATATCATATTTTCTAGTTTAAAAATGTTCTTTTTAAAGGAAGAACTAGCTCCAGTGCCCCTATTTATGAATGCTTTATGTGGGGAGAAAATGAGCCTCCCCAGATTTTAACTTTGTAATGAAGACATTTTTGCATAAAGAAAAGGAACATGAGAGAGCTAAAATTTCATTTTCTACATTGGGAAGTGTGGTAGTTAGATTCAGTTGTCAACTTGGCCAGGTGAAGGCACCTAGTTCTGTTGCTGTGGACATGAGCCAATGGTACATGAACCTCATTTGTTGCTGATTACATCTGCAGTCGGCTAGGAGACGTGCCTGCTGCAATGAATGACGTTTGACTTAATTGGCTGGGGCTTAAATGAGAGAGTGCAAACGTAGCATAGCCCAAGCAGCTCAGCGTACCTCATCTCAGCACTCGCAGCTCAGCCCAGGCCTTTGGAGATGCAGAAAGAAATCACCCCAGGGAAAGTTGTTGGAACCCAGAGGCATAGAGAGGTCAGAAGAGACCATCCTGTGCCTTCCCACGTAAGAAAGAACCTCATTGGAAAGTTAGCTGCCTCTCCTCTGAAGAGCTAACAAAATAAATCCCCTTTTATGAAAAGCCAATCCATCTCTGGTGTGTTGCATTCCGGCAGCTAGCAAACCAGAACAGAAAGTAAGATCGAAACCAGAAAAATCAAGATATAGTTGTGTCTAACTTAGGGTTCTCTAGGGAAACAGAACCAACAGGAGATATCTGTAAATATGTGGGCTTATAAAAGCATCTCATGCAACTGTGGTAATGCACAAGTCCAAATTATGTAGGGCAGGCCATGAACTGATAGCTCCAGTGAAGTTCTTCAATGAATCCTCCACAAGAAGCTGGCTGGATGAAGCCAAAAAAGATTCTTTCTTCTGACTTCTTGAAAGCCTTCAACTGATTAGATTAAATGACACTAATTGCAGAAGACAATCCCTTTGGCCAACTACAGATCTAATCAGCCCTGGATGCAATCAATGTGTTGATGATTTAATAAACCAGCATTCTGGTTTATTAACTAGTTATGAAATGTTCTTGCAGTAATGGTTAGGCCAGTGCTTGCTCGACCAGCCAACTGGGCACCATCACCTGGCCAAGTTGACACATGAACCTAACCATAACAGTCCACCCGTTGTCAAGTTGGCAGCTATGCACATCACCTTAAACCATACTTATCTCTAAATAGAACACAATAGCAGACGTATGTTTTTTGGCCTAACAATACTCAATTGTCCTGCATACAACTGGAAATGCACTAAATCTCTCCAGAATAGGGTACAAGTCCTTGAGTAATATTCACTCTTAAACTTGATATTCTATAACCTAAATACTATGACATGAACCATACAACTTATGATACAATAAGGGAATAGGAGAAGAAAGCAAAGATATTTGCTTTATTACAAATACAAACATACTAATAACAAAGCATAGAGGAAATATTCATACTGTTATAATTCTTGTTTCTTTAACTGGTCACATGGTCTTAGTTCATATTTATCACTACCTTCTTCCACTACTCATTCCATGTTCCCTGTACCCTCAGCAAGTGCTTCGGCTGGCTGTGGTTTCTTTGCCTGGTGGGGTGACCCATCTCTTCATTTCTGAAGTTTCTGGGCCATTGGTAGTCCTGCCTGGATTGGGTTGTTACATTTTTCCATTGACTTTAATCACAGTGCATATGTTCTACTTTGCTAGCTGCTGGAATGAGATATACAAGAAAAGGAATAGCTTTTAAAAGGGGGAATTTATTAAGTTGCAAGTTTACAGTTCTAATGCTGTGAAAATGTCCAAATTAAAGCAAGTCTATAAAAATGCCCAAATTAAGGCACCAACAAGAGGTTACCTTCACTCAAGAAAGGTGGAAGAAGTTCAGGGTTTCTCTCTACTGGAAAGGCACATGGTGAACATGGTGACATCTGCTAGCTTTCTCTCCAAGCTTCTCATTTCATGAAGTTGCCCCAGGGACATTTTCCTTCTTCATCTCCAGAGTTCTCTGGTTACATGGGCTCTGTGGCTCTTTCCAAAATGTTTCCTCTTTTAAAAGATTCCAGTAAACTAATCAAGACCCATCTTTTTTTTTTTTTTTTTTTTTTTTAGATTTTTTTTTTATTAATTAAAAAAAGAATTAACAAAACAATTAGAAATCATTCCAATCTACATGTACAATCAGTAATTCTTAATAACATCACATAGTTGCATATTCATCATTTCTTAGTACATTTGCATCTATTTAGAAAAAGAAATAAAAAGACAACAGAATAAGAATTAAAACAATAATAGAAAGAAAAAAAAACAAAAAAAACAAAAACAAAAAACCTATACCTCACATGCAGCTTCATTCAGTGTTTTAACATAATTGCATTACAATTGGGTAGTATTGTGCTGTCCATTTCTGAGTTTTTATATCCAGTCCCGTTGTACAGTCTGTATCCCTTCATCTCCAATTATCCCTTCTCTTTTATTTTTTTTTTAATTAACGGAAAAAAAGAAATTAACCCAACATTTAGAGATCATACCATTCTACACATGCAATCATTAATTTCAAGACCCATCTTGAATGGGTGGAGTCATATCTCCCTCTAATCAAAGGTTATTGCATTCTAGTTTGCTAGCTGCCGGAATGCAATGTGGTTTTTAAAAAGGGGAATTTAATAAGTTGCAAGTTAACAGTTTTTAGGCTGTGGAAATCTCTCAGTTAAAGCAAGTCTATAGAAATGTCCAATCTAAGGCATCCAGGGAAAGATACCTTGGTTCAAGAAGGCCTATGAAGTTCAGGGTTTCTCTCTCAAGTGGAAAGGCACATGGGGAACACAGTCAGGGTTTCTCTCTCAGCTGGAAGGCGAACACGGCGTCATCTGCTTGCTTTCTGTCCAGCTCCCTGGGAGGCATTTTCTTTCTTCATCTCCAAAAGTCACTGGCCTGTGGACTCTCTGCTTCATGGTTCTGTGACATTCTGTCATCTTTCTCTGCTCTTTCTGAATCTCCCATTTTCTCCAAAATGTTTCCTCTTTTATAGGATGCCAGTAAAGTAATCAAGGCCCATCTGGAATGGGTGGAGACACATCTCCCCCTAATCCAGTTTAACAACCACTCTTGACTGAGTCACATATCCAGGGAGATGATCTAATTAACGTTTCAAACATACAGTACTGAATAGGGATTAAAAGAAATAGCTGCCTCCACAAGATGGATCAGGATTAAAACATGGCTTTTCTAGGGTACATAATCCTTTCAAACCAGCACAGCATGGTAGTAGTAAGAGACACCCTAGGGGATCTCCTGTATTCCAGGAAAAGTCTTCTTTACTTCCATGTTGTGTAGTTGCAGTCCTATCTCCCCTTGATAGTTAGGATTAATCACCCCAGCCAACACAGTAATCCCCTTTCTTACTTGTTGATTCAGAGTCATGAGAAGCCCAAAGTGTTCAGGTAGCAGTCTTAACTTCCAGTTCAAAGGACTCACAGTTGTGTCTCCTGGTAGGAGTACTCCTATCTTTGGAACTAAGACCTGTAGACCAACAGAGCTCAAGGCTGTAGGGACAGGAAGCAAAAATTTTTCTTAGTGGGTCACTAGGGGTGATGGTGAGTTGTGCCACTCCCATTTCACCCACTGATTCCTGGACCCATGAATCCTGTATTGGTGTGTAATTTAGAATTTTGCCATTTGCAGACTAACTCATGGACCGCCAGCATCAGCATCACCCGGGAGCTTGTTAGAAATGCAGAATCTTGGGAGCTATCCCAGAGCTGCTGAATTGGAACTTGCATTTTAAAAGATCCCAGGTGACTCATGTGCTCCTGGAAGTTTGAGAAGCCCTCATTTAGAAAGAGAACAGCAAACAGAAGGAATAACTAAAAGAGTTGCATTCATTGTGTTCAGGAAGAAGAGAGCTGTACCGAGGGTTGAGGGCTGGTAATTTTTTATATAATCCCGGTGGTTTAATTTGAGTTTGAAACTCTGCAGAAGGTCTGCAAGGTTGAAAAAAAAGTAAATTTTGCATGTGATTTTAAAAAGTTGAAAATACAAAATATACGCAAAGGTTTCTTCCGACTAGAGACCCTGATCCTCACCTTTGCCTCATCAACATTTTCTATAGCATCCTTCCAGGACGATCCTCTGCACATCTAACTTATATGTTTCCAGGCCATCCTGTTTCATTTTTACAGATAAGAACACGTGCAATGCACCATTCCACATCTGGCTATTTTCACTCGACAATATATTGGTGATTATTCCATATAAGTGCATATAGATTTACTTAACTTGTTTATTGGTTGCTTTTATAAGCCATTACAGGGTGTCTGGTATGGTTATTTACTTTTCTAATTCCCTACCGGTGGGATTTTAGGTTGTTTCCATTCTTCCACTGTTAATACATAAATGCTATGATAAGCACTTTGCAACCTTAATATACAGTGCCAGATTAAGGATACAGGCACAGTCCCCAAACTGTGCAGGTAGGAAAGTCAGGGCTGCCGCTAAGGCCAGTTATTTCATATCTGTGTGTCTCTGCTTCTGTAGCTGTGAAATGGGGATAATAATAACACTTACCGCTGGAGGTTTTGTGAGGAATTGGCTGAATAGCTTCAGCATCACAAAGCACTACAGAAGGGACTGGTTGAGCTTAATAAATGGCACAGGAGCATTTCAAGATAGTGGGGCTAAATATAAAGCGGGATTCTCCCTCACTGGATACCTCACTCTTGGAAGCCCAGGACATAGTTGGATCAAAGATTTCAAAGTTAAAAATGAAACTATAAAATAATTAGAATAAAATATGCATGGATTTTTAAAGATAATTTCAATAGGAAAGACTTTTTGAGGTGAGAAACCATGTTTATAAACTAGACTATATAAAATTTTAAAATTTCTACACAGCAAATCACCAGAAACAAAGTAAAGATAAAAAGCAAATAACAAAAGAGGTTGCAAATAAAAGCGCAGAAAAAGATATTCCTTGAAAATAGCAATAATCCAAACAGAGCCAGAGTGGCTATATTACTGTTAGACAAAATAGACTTTAAGTCAAAAAAAGTTCATGAGAGACAAAGAAGGAATTAAATCTTGATAAAAGGTTCATTCTGGCAAAAAGATACAACAATTATAAATATATACATACCCAGCAACAGAACAATATGAAGCAAAAATCGACAGAATTGAAGGGAAAAATTGATAGTTCTACAATGATAGTTGGAAACTTCTATCCACCACTTTCAATAATTGACAGAACATCTAAATAGAGAACAACAAGGAAATAGGGGACTTGAACAACACTATAAACTAATTAGAACTAAAAAGTGTATCTGGAACACTCTACCCAACAGCTGCAGAATACACATTCTTCTCAAATGTGTATAGATCTTTCTCCAGGACAGACCAGATGTTAAAAACATATCAAATCTTGATAAATTTTAAAATATCGAAATCATACAAATTGCAATATTTTAAATTGTACCACAGTCTCCTTGGACCACAACGGAATGACGCTAAAAATCAATAGCAGAAGGAAAACTGGAAAACTTACAAATATGTGGAAATTAAACAACACACTATCAAACAAACAACTGGTCAAAGAAGAAATCACAAATAAAATTAGAAAACACTCAGGGACAAAATAAAAACAAAAACACAGCATAACAAAGCTTATTGGATGCAGCTCAGAGGGAAATTTATAGCTCTAAATGAGTACATTAAAAAAGAAGAGAGATCACAAATCAATAGCCTAATTTCACATCTACAGGAAATAGAATAAGAACAGAAAACTAAACCCAAAAGTTAGAAGAAGGAAGGAAAGAGTAAAGATTAGAGCAGAGATAAATATAATAGAGATTAGAGAAACAGAATCAAGGAAACCAAGAGTAGGTTTTTTTAAAAGATGAATAAACTTGACAAACCTTTAGCCAGATTGACAAAGAGAGAAAGTGAGAGGATACAGATAATTAAAATCAGGAACATTACTAAAATAAGGGGGCATTACTACTGATCTTACAGAAATAAAAAAGATCAGAAGAGGATATTAGAAGGAATTGTATGACAACAAATTAGATGAAATGGAAAAATTTATAGACACATACAAATTACCCAATCTGATACAAGAAGAAATAGAAAATCTCAACAGATCTATAACATGTAAAGAGAGTGAATTAGTAATTTAAAACTCTCTCAAAAAAGAAAAGTCCAGGATCAGATGGCTTCACTGGTAAATTCTACCAAACATTTAAAGAAGAATTAACACTAATCTTCTCCAAACTCTTCCATCAAGTAGAGGCCAGTATTACTCTGATATCAAAGCCAGGTAAAGACAGCAAACGAAAAGAAAATTATAGTTCAATATCCCTTTTGAATAGAGAAAATCCTCAACCAAATATTGGCAAACCAAATCCACAACAGATTAAAAGGATTATATACCATGACCAAGTGAAATTTTTTCCAGATATGCAAGGGTGGTTCAACATAAGAAGATCAATCGATGTAATGCACCATATTAATAGAATCGGGGGAAAAAACATATGATCCTCTCAATTGGTGCAGAAAAGGATTTGACAGAATCCAACATCTCATAATAAAAATATTCAGAAAATTAGGAATACGAAGGAAGTTTCACAACACGATAAAGGGCATTTATGAAGAACTTACTGCAAACATTCTACTTAATGATGAAAGACTGAAATCAAGAAAACAACTCCATTACAATAGTATCTAAAAGAATAAAATACCTAGGGATAAATTTAACCAAAGATGTGAACGACTTTTAAATTGAAAGTTGCGAAACACTGAAATATGAAAAGACATAAATAAATGGAAAAACACCTGTGTGAATGGATTGGAAGACTTACTATTATTATGATGTCAATACTATATAAAATGAACTACAAACTCTATGCATTTTCAGCAGCCCCCCTTCCCCACATTTTCTTGGACAGAGATGGAAAAGCTAATCCTCAAACTCACATGGAATTGCAAGGAATCTGAATTGTCAAAATGACCTTGAAAAAGAAGAACATATTGAGAACTCATATTTACTGATTTCAAAACTTACTACAAAGCTACAGTAATTAAAACATATTGGCATAAGGAAAGATATATAAACAAATGGAATAGAGTTGAGAGTCTAGAAACAAACCCACATACCTATAACCAGTTGATCTGATAAGGGTGCCAAGTCCATTCAATGGGGAAAGAATAGTTTCTTCAACAAATAGTGCTGGGGCAACAAAAAATCCACATGCAAAAGAATGAATTTGTTCCCTGACCTCTCAGCTTATACAAAAATTAAAAATGAATCAACCCTGTATTCTATAATAGCTAATGTTCACAAAACTCTTAAAAAATAGGGAAATATCATCAAGACCTTCTTCTAGTGGGCAATAGATTCTTAGATTTTACATCAAAAGCACAAGCAACAAAAGAAAAAAACAGACAAATTGGACTTGATCACAATTTAAAACTTTTTTTGCATCAAAGGACATTATCAAGCGAGTGAAAAGACAATCTACAGAATGGGAGAAAATATTTGGAAAACTTATATCTGGTAAATGTTAATATTTAGACTATATAAAGGACCTCTACAATTCAAACTAGAAGACCAACAACCCAATTAACAAATAGCAAGGAATGCTGTTGTGGAAGATGCTGATGGTTATTAGTACAAATGCAAGAATGTTCTTTCATGAAGCTAGAACAAATGTACGTCACTATTATAAGGTGTTAATAAAAGGGTGGTATATGGGAAAAATACACGAATGCAAACTATGGACTACAGTTAACAATAATATTTTAATATTCTTTCATCAATGGTAACAAAGGTACCAATGGTATGTGTCAATAATAGGAGGGTGCAAGGGGCATGGGGTTTTTCTTTTTTGAATAATGAAAATGTTCTAACATTGATTGTGGTGATGAATACTCTGTGATTATAACTCAAGTCATTGATTGTACACTGTAGATGGATTGTATGGTGTGTGAGTATATCTCAATAAAACTGTTTTTAAAAATGAGCAAAGGATTTGAATAGGACATTTCTCTAAAGAACACATACAAATGGCCAAAAAGCACGTGAAAAGTTACTTAACATCATTAGCCATTAGAGAAATGCACATCAAAACCACAATGAGAGGGCTTGAACTGAGATTCTATAAAGGTTTCATGCACTATGTTTGCATTTCTGGAACATATAATTCCTAGACAGTTCCTAGGTCAGATAAATCCTGAAACTCAGAGGGACCAGCCTCTCCAGGATTATCAATTAATTGCACCCCCCTTCTCAACATGAAAAAATCAGAACAGGCATTGCCCAAAGATCCCTATAGATTAGGAGAAGGATTAAAGGAGAAGGAGGAGGAATACCAGAGAAAATGGAATTTAACAAATGAGTATGGCTGCTGGACTATTTTAATATTCCTTCTAGCCTCTAGTGTTTTGGAGCAGTTAGAAGGAAATATCTGAGATGGTGGGATGGTAGCCCATGACAAACTCTGAGATCTGTTCTGCAAATACTTGTTGGAGTATGCTTGAAAATTATTGCTCTTTTCTTTCTTTGCTTAGGATATATGTTTTATTTTATGATAAAAAAATGCTTTAAAAAAGCCACAGTGAGGGCGAACCACAGTGGCTCAGTGGCAGAGTAGAGTACTTGTCTGTCATGTTGGAGACCCAGGTTCATTTCCCGGTGCCTGCCCATGTAAAATAAATAAATAAATAAAAAGGAAAAAAAAAAAAAAAACAAAAACAAAGTGAGATACTACCTCATACCCACTAGAATGGCTATTATTAAAAAAAGCAACAACAGCACAAAAAATAACAAATATTGGTGATGATGTGGAGAAATTGGAACCTTTATACTTTGCTGGTAGGAATGTAAAATGGTGCAGTTTCTGTGGAAAACATTTAGGTAGTTCCTCAGAAAGTTAAATATAGAAATCCCACAGGTCCCAACAATTCCACTCCTAGTTATCTATCCAAATGAATTGAAAGCAGGGAGTGGAACAGATATTTGCCCACCAGGATTCATAGCAGCAATATTCACAATTGTTAAAAGTTGGAAGCAATCCAAGAGTCCATCAATGGATGAATGGAAAATCAAAATGTGGTATAGCCATACAATGGAATATTATTCAACCTTAAAAAGGAATGAGGTTCCAATACATGTGACAACATGGGTAAACCTCGAGGACATCATGTTGAGTGAAGTAAGTCAAACTCAAAGGGACAGATAATGTATGATTTCACTTATACGAAATAGCTAGAATATGCAAACTCATAGAGTGGTTCCCAGGGGTGGGGGAAATGGGGAGTTGTCACTTAATGGGTACAAATTCCTGTTTGGGATGATGAAAATGTTTCGGAGAAATTTTGGTGAAAATTATACAATATTGCCAATGTACTTAATGTCGTAGAATTGTTCACTTAAAAATGGTTAAAAGGATTATTATGTCATGTATATTTTACCACAATAAAAAAAGTAAAAAGAAAAAGAAAACCTAAACAAACAGTTGCAAACTATTTTTAAAGTGTGCACTAGGAATGACAGATGGAGGCTAATCTCCTTGATACAAAATTAGCTCTTACGAATCAGAAAGAAAAGGACAGTGAACCCAATAGAAAAAAAGAGCAGACAACATGAAATGGAAGTTCTAGAATAAAGAAATAGAAACAGCCAGTAAACATATGGAGTGAGATCTTTAATATCACTCAGGTCTAACGGGCCTTTGCACTTCCTGTTACTTTGCCTGGAACCCTGTACCCCCAGGTAGTAGTGTATCTTGCCACTTAGCTCCTTCAGGTCTGTTCTAGTTTGCTAGCTGCTGGAATGCAATATACCAGAAATGGAATGGCTTTTAAAATGGGGAATTTAATAAGTTGCTAGTTTACAGTTCTAAGGCCGAGAAAATGTCCCAATTAAAACAAGTCTATAGAAATGTCCAATCTAAGGCATCCAGGAAAAAAAAATACCTTGGTTCAAGAAGGCCGATGAAGTTCAGGGTTTTTGTCTCAAGTGGAAAGGCACATGGCGAACACGGCGTCATCTGCTAGCTTCTTCTCCAGCTCCCTGGGAGGCATAAATCCTTTCAAACCAGCACAAGGTCTCTGTTACTCAAGTGCCATTGTATAATCGAGGCCATTCTTGGCACAGTCTTGGGACTATGTAATGACCAGGGGGTCTGAGTTGCAGAATATCTCGGGTGGGAAGAACCCTTCATGGTCATCTGGGCTAGCCCGAGGCAGGGATCCTCTCTACAGCACTGAGCTGAGCCTGGCAGTCCTTGCCAGCGGGTAAAGTTTCTCATCAGACACAGAGGGACAGATATTGTAAGACTCAACTTACACGAATTGGCTAAAACATGCAAATTCATAGATTCAGAAAGTAGAATACAGCTGACCAGGGCTGGTGGGCAGGGGGAATGGGGAGTTAACATGTAGTGTGTGTAGGGTCTCTGCTTGGGGCGACGGGAAAGTTCTGGTAATGGGGCAGCAAGGGTAATGCGCCATAGAGAATACGATTAATCCTATTCAATGGGTATGTTTGGGAGGGGTTGAGATGGGAAAGATTATGTTGTACATATGCTTCCACAATTAAAACAAAACAAAACAAAAGAGCAACCTGAAAAAAAAAGAAGGAAAAGTGCACCGGATTTAGCTCAGCTGGTAGAGGTAACCCTGGTGCTGGGTTTCTCAACCTCAGCACTGCTAACATTTGGCCAGATCGCTCTTTGTTGCAGGGGCTGCCCTGTGTCTTGTCCTATGTTTAGCAGCATCCCTGGCCTCTACCCACTGGGTGCCAATAGTACCCGCCTACCCTCCAGTTACGACAACCAAAATGTCTCCAGACATTGCCAAATGTTCCCTGGGGGACGAAATTGCCCCCAGATGAGAACTCCTGCCTTGGAGTGTATTGGGAGTCGGGGTGCAAATGGAGGCAGTGGCACTAGATAATTGTTTCTAGAAGGTTACCTGGGGAGAAGAGAAGAGATAATAAGGCAGTTCCTGGAGCAGGGTCAAGGAGAGTTTATTTTTTTAAGAGGATAGAACTTTGAAAATGTACAAATGTTGATGAGTTGTCAAACTTTAGGATTTTTTTTATTTTTTGCCACTCTTTTTTTTGTGTGTGTGTGTGCTGTATGGTGGGGTCACATTTCATTATTTTTCCATATGAGTATCCCATTATTGCAGCACCATTTGCTGAATTTTTGTTTATTTGGTTTTTGTTTGTTTGTTTTGCTATTTTGTTTTTTGGGAAGTGCATGGACCAGGAATCAAACCAGGATCTCTTACACATGGTTTTTTTTGCCACTCTTTGATACATGAAAAATAGTCCTTCAGTATGTTTTTTTCTCTTTGTATATTGTGTGGTGGCGTCACATTTCATTCTTTTCCATGTGAATATCCTGTTGTCACAGCACTAATTTTTTTTAGTATGGTGTTGATGTACATTTCTTTTATGATGAGCAAACTTGGCATCTTTTCATAGGTTTAGGGATAATTTTTCCTTTGATAACTATTTTTTTTATTTATATATATATTTTTAATTTTTTTATAAAAAAAACCCTAATCTTTTCACTTGGGCGAAGCTTGGGTTGGCTATCGCCACGAATAAAGAAGGTGTCAGTAGAAAAGAAAGAAAGAGACGAAGAAACGACCGTACAAGCAGTTCAAGGAAGTGGGGGGGGAGCACAAAGAGAGCTATGGACATCCCAGTCAGGTAAAGAAAAGAAGCCAAGGAAAAGAACAAGGGAAAAAAAAAAAGAAAATGACAAATCTGTCAATTCACACCGCAATTGAAGAAGGGGTGCACCGTTCCTGGAAGTACTGCAATACCAGGTCGATGCGTGGAGTGGACGGAGCAAGCTCCTATTCCATCTTCCTGCTCCAAAAATCCATTTAATATATTGTCCTCGGATAGAGGACGTATCAGATATTAAACTGATAAGAACAGATACTACACTTGATCTTAGCCAAAAGGCCGAGAAGCGATGATAACTATGTTCTTTACCCATTTTTCTATTGGGTTATTGGTCTTTTTCTTATTGATTTTAGGAGTTCTATACATTAGACAGAGTAGCTCTTCATTTGTGACATGAGTTGCAAACATTTTCCCCTAGTTTGTCATTTTTCTTTTGACTCTAGTGAGGTGAGAGAGACATAGGCACTTGTGGACATTTCTAATGCATTGGTACAATTCCTGTGCTTGACAGTTTGGCGTTATCTATCAAAACTGCAAATGCATTTCTCCTTTGGCTCAGTAGTCTTACTTCAGGGAATTTATGCTTTAGAGCTACTTGACAAGGATGAAAATATGTGGGTGTGGGTGTATTCATTGTTGTTCATTTTTTCTTACAAGATTGGAAATGCCCTGAGGTCATCAATAGGAGACTGATTAAACAAATTACAGAACATCCACAAAGCAGAATATTTTGATACGATTAACAAAGGAGGAAGGTCTCTATGTACTCTAATGGAAAGATCTCTAGGACATACTGTTCAGTGTAAAAAGCAAAATATATTTAGTGCATCATCCTTTGCGTAAGACATGGGGGAAAAGGGAAATACCAAACTATATTTGTATTTGCTTTAAAAAAAATTGGGGAAAATAAATTAAAAGAAGCTACAACAAAGGGGTTGGCTTATGAGGGGAATGGGAAAAAGGGGTGGCAAATGTAACTTAATGTTTGTTTTCATTTTTGTTTTTTAACCATGTGCATTATTGTTATTATTATTATTTTTAAGTTAATGGGATGGATCCAGTTGAGAGAAAGCGGTAGGTAATACATGAGAGGAGTTCCTGAGAAGGTGGGAGGGGTTGGGATTCAAGGCCCAGGTGTGAGGACTTGCCTCAGTTTCCACCTATGAAATGAGGGCTCTTGAGCTAACCATGAGAAGCATCTAGCACTGACCTTCATCAAATGTAACTCACGTCCCTTCTCTGAGCCTAGGATAGGCTGGACTCAGGGTCACCAGGGCAGATGTCCTTGTCCACAGGCCCCTCAACTACACCTAGGAGGACAGCCAGTGGTTAGCTGAAGGTCTGAGACAGTTCTGGAGACTTACTTTGGGAGAGGGAAGGAGGCAGTGAGCAAAGCTGGGGGAGAGCAGCCTGAGGCTTGGCATGTTCACTCTGAGAGTCCACCCACAACCTCTCCATCTCCGCTGAGCCCACGGAGAGGACAGATTGGCCCTAAATTTAGCTGAACAGCAGCCCCAGAGAGAGCTTTTGAGAAGTGAAATACGCAACAGCAGCCACCAACATGTTAAGCCCTTTGGTTCTCAAAAGAGGAAACTGAGGCTCAGAAAGGGCAGGGGAGCTTTTTTACCCAGAGTGGCCCTGCAAAGTAGGCCTGACACCTGCTGAAAAGTGTGTTTCGTGTAAAGTAAGTCTGGAGATGGACATTCCAATATGGTATGTACATCACAGAGACTCAGGCTCGGCTGCTCTTCTACTGTCCATTTCCAGGGCCAAGATGGCTTCCAGTGCCACCTCATTTCAGGAAGCAACAAGGAAGAGGAGAGAAAGCATGTGCCTCTCTGTCTTAAGGAGACTTCCTGAGAGCCCCAGGTAGCCCTTATGCTTTCATCTTATTGGCTACTGCACAGTCACATGATGCTGCATGACTGCAAGAGAGGCTGGGAAATAAACCCAGCTGAAAATAAGGGTCTCTTCCTAAGAAGGAAGGGGAAAGCGGATGCTGGTGGAGGTGACCGGTGGACTCTGCCGCAGACTATGATCTCAGCTCACATCCTCCAGTGTGCATGAAGAACTTTCTTCACTCGTTCCTCAACTCAGCATCATTTCTCTAGCAAGCCTGGATGGTACCTCTGGTCTTCCTGCATGTGAAAGCATCTAATTCCTGGGTGGCTTTCCTAATTGCCAAGCTCTAGAGTTGTGCCCAAGACATCATTCCTCGGCTTTGACCACTTGGCTTTGGGACACACTCAAGAGGCAGGAATCATTCTGTGGCTCCCATACCCACTGGGAACTGGCTGCTCTGGAAAGCATTCTACCCAGTTCCTAGACCCTCTCTGGGATCTCATTGCTTCCCCCATAAGAAGGGGGGCTCAGGGCCACTCCCTCTGAGGCCTCTTTCTCTCTTTTTATTTTTTTCATTACCTCCCCTCTGTCTCTCTCTTCCTCCCTCTACCCCAGGATAATATTCTGGATCTGGGGGTGGGAAGACCTATTTTTGCCCTTTATGTTTCTCTAGTAGGAGGACTTAAGCTACTGGGACACCAAAGCCAGAGACTCATGTTTTTTTCTGCTCTCCACCCTCTCACATCCCACTCCTGAGGTGTGAAGCACAGGTTTTGGCTTAACAGCAGGGAAGAAAAAAAGAAAAGAAAATACCAGGGAATTAAAAGAACATAATTTAACATCTTAAAAATATTATCCTGACACATTCACAATAAGCTTTTCTGGAACCAACACTGTTTGGCCATTCCTTACCACCTTCTCTCTTGCTACTGTTGTCTAGAATAGCTGAATACTTCCTTTCCCAGCCTCTCTAGCACCTTGCAGATGTCGTGTTATCCAGTTCTGGTCAATATGATGGGAGCAGAAGGGGGGGGTTAGGTGTGGCTGGCGCTGATCCTTTTCATTCTGCTCTCTGCTTACAATGTGAATGCAATGAATGGAGCCACAGCAACCATCTTTCCACCATGAGGAGAGGGCCAAGAGAATCATTAAAATGCCATGGCACCATTGAACAGCCGAGTCAACACAGTATCACTTATCTACTGTTAAGCAAGAGAAACAAACTATTTTTTGAGTCTTTGTTACTTGCTGCCGAGAGCATTCCTAATGTATATGCTATCACTTTATTTAAATTAACACCAGTGTGTTTCTCTTTCCCAGCACAGACTGTGCCCTGACAATGAGGGGCATCTCGAATTTTGGACCACATCAGTACTGGACAAGAAAGGCTTGGTCCTTTAGGCAGGCTGGAGGGTGGATCTGGCCCCCAAATATTGTCAACTTTAGCACTCACCACATTCCCTTGGCCCCCTTTCAGGCAGCAGAAGCCTCTGTTCACTGACTGTTTGAGGGAAATCCAGACCTCTCAACTAGAGATCTTCTACAGGTACGTCATGATGTGTTGGGCAGGTTCAAGATTCCTCCAAAAGGAGCTGTCAGACCGAGCTCTCCCTTCCTTCCATAGCCTCCCTCAGTTAAAGTCACCAAGTCCTGGAAATGGAAGGACAACACAGTGCAGATACCCTGTAGACCTAGGGCTTCAACTCAGATTCCAGCCAGCTCAGAAGTTGTCATCTAACCCAAGCCAATCAGGATGAATCTTGGGACTCTTTCCAGAACAATTAAGAAAGAAAAGCTCTCTTTCCTTTGGACTTAATCCCAAGAGGATGACAGTCTGGAATCAGACTAAGGAAGAGCCTGCCCCAGAATAAAGCTGAAGCTAAGAGATGGAGAGAATAAGTCCTAAGGACATGGTGGGTATTACTGGATCAAGCTATGCCTGAAGTACACCTAAACCATTTTTCCCCCTCTGGCTAAAATATATTTATTTTAATGAATACAAATCCATATCAGAAAAAAAGTAATGATTTAACCTTTTAGTTAAAAGCCATGTTTTAGTTAGAAGCCATGTTCTGATTTTACTAGGAAATAAACAAAATAAATAAATCAGATCACACTATGCTTAATATGTATTTTTGAAAGGTTTGTTTTCATCCAGCTTTGTGATTTTACTAGTCACTAGCAAATTTTATTTTTTTTAACTTTTTTATTGTATTGTACAACATATATTCAAAGCAAAGAAATAAAAAAGAATAGTTTTCAAAGCACTCTTCAAAAAGTGGTTACAGGACAGATCCCATACGATCCTCTCATATTTTTCCTTCTAGCTGCTTCAGAATATAGGAGGCTAGAGAGCTTAAATACTTTTTCTATCATTGCAATCGACTTTTTTCCTTCTTTTTTTGTGAACAATACATATATACAAAAAAAGCTATAAATTTCAAAGCACAGCACCACAATAAGTTGTAGAACATATTTCAGACTTTGACATGGATTACAATTTCACAATTTTTGGTCTTTACTTCTAGCTGCTCTGAAATACTGGAGACCAAAAGAGATATCAATTTAATGATTCAGCATTCATATTCATTTGTTAAGTCCTATCTTCTATGTATAATTCCACCATCACCTTTGATCTTTCCATACCTCTCTTTGTGGTTGTTTGGGCCATGGCAATTCTAAATTTTTGATATTGGAAGGGACTGTCACTAATATGGGGTAGGGAGATGCAACTATCTGATGTTCTGGAGAGGCTGGGCTAGGTTTCAGGATTTATCTGGACCAGGGACCCATCTGGAGTTTGTAGGTTTCTGGAACATTACTCTAGTGCCTGGAACCCTTGTGGAATCTTATATATTGCCCTAGATGTTCTTTAGGATTGGCTGGAATTGTCCTGGTTGGGGTTCGCAGGTTATGACAGGTAGCAAGGTCTACCTGAAGCTTGCATAAGAGCAACCTCCAGAGTAGCCTCTCAACTCTATTTGAGCTCTCTCTGCCACTGATACTTTCTTAAGTACACTTCTTTTCCCACAAAAAACAATTTTTTTTTTTTGTGATTCATTCCTGGGAGTCCTCTTTCACGTTGCCAGAAGGACTTTCACCCCTGGATGTCATGTCCCACGTAGTGGGGAGGGCAATGATTTCACTTGCAGAGTTGGGCTTAGAGAGACTGAGGCCACATCTGAGCAACAACAGAGGTCCTCCAGAAGTAACTCTCAGGCATGCCTATAGGTAGTCTAAGGTTCTCCGCTGCCTGCATAAGCTTTGCAAGAGTAAGCCTCATGATTAAGGGCATGGCCTATTGATTTGGGTATCCCTGAGGTTTGACACAGTATCAGGGGATTCCCTGATGGTAAGGTTTAATAAAGTTCCATAGTCTTTCTCCAATCCCTCAGGAGACTTTGCCAATACTTTCTGATTATCTGCTTAATATACTCAAAGATGTTTCCAGGCAATACAATAATCTATACAGGATTAAAGGACCTCTTTCTTATTCTGTGCTTCCTGCGTTTCAGTTGTTCAAATGAGCTATACATATAGGTTGAATTAGATTATGCACTACAGAAAATTTCAGTTCCAGATCAAATGAACCTTTCTTCCATTGGTCTCAAAGAGTATGTGTGGTTCTAAAATATAGACACTGTCTTCCTTACCCCTATGTTCTGAATTACTTTAACCCCAACCTGTTTGGTTTTGTTCTTATTTCTAAATATCAGGTTACATATATAAAACAGCCTCTCAAAATCCAGAAATAATAATCATCATTCCAGGCTTAATGTGTCTGCTCTAAAAGTTTACAGTCTAGGCCCCTGTTTTCTTATAAGCATTTTCTAAACATGACCATACCATTGCTGTTTTTTTGTTCCTGGTTTATTTTGTCTCACCAAATGTCCCACGTGTTCATTCACACCATTGCATGCCTCACAACATTGTTTCTTTTTGTAGCAGCACGACCTTTGTTCATAAGTATACACCATCTTTCACCAATCTACTTCTCTGTCGAGCATTCTTCAGCCACCTGCATTCATCGGGCATCATGTAGAGGGCACAAAGTCCACAGTCCATCCACATTCTCAATTTCAGATAATTTTATTGTTCCCAAAAGTCAGAAAACCAATAAATACACCCCCACCAAATAGGAAATCTAAACCTCCCTTTAACTCTTGTCCCTCACCCCATTATTTACCTCTGCTGTTGCTGGTAGTGCTGATGGTTTCCTTTTGAACATAGCTCATAGCACGCAATAACAGTTTTCCCCTGTACCCTGGACTTAAACACTCTTTATACAAGAATCATATCTGAAGTAATTCTTATGAGAACTCATTCATATTTCTAGTGGAGTCAGTGGGACCCGTAGATCTATACAGCCCTTTTCAATTTTGTTCCTCTTCAACATGATAATATTACTTCTAGACCCACTAGAGAATCACTTTCACTCCTATCTATTCCCTTACATTGGAGTTCAACCTCATTAGCTAATGGTTCACCCATGTCTAGCTCCTATGTATTTCTAAGTCCCCTATATTCTGTATTATAAGCCTCTGATTATATCTTTATGCTGGTCATAAAAGTAGAATCATATAGTATCTGTCCTTTTGTGTCTGGCTCATTTCATTCAGCATTATGTCCTCAAGGCTCATCCATCTTGTCATGTGCTTCAGGACGTCATTTTGTCTTACTGCTGCGTGATATTCCATCATATGTATTTACCACATTTTGTTGATCCACTCGCCTGTTGGTGGGCATTTGGTTTGTTTCCATTTTTTGGCGATTGTGAATAATGCTACTATGAATGTAGTTGTGCAAATGTCTGTTTGTGTCATTGCTTTCAGCTCTTCTGGGTATATACAAGTAGTGCTATTGCTGGGTCATAGGGCAACTCGATATTTAGTTTCCCAAGGAACTGCCAGGCAGTCTTCCATAGTGGCTGCACCATTGTACATTTCCACCAGCAGTGCATAAGTGTCCCAGTTTCTCCACATCCTCTCCCACATTTATAGATTCCTGTTTGTTTATAGCAACCATTCTTACAGGTGTGAGGTGGTATCTCATTGATCTTGATCTGCATTTCCCTTATAGCCAGGGAAAATGAACATCTCTTCATGTGCTCTTGTGCCATTTGTATTCGGCTCTTCAGAAAAATGCCTATTCATATCTTTAGCCCATTTTATAATTGGATTGTTTGTTCTTTTATTGTTGAGTTGTATGATTTCTTTGTATATACAGGAAATCAAACCTTTGTCTGATATGTGATTTCCAAATATGCTCTCCCATTGAGTTGGCTGCCTCTTCACCTTTTTGACAAAGTCTTTTGAGGTGCAGAAGCATTTGATTTTGAGGCATTCCCATTTATCTATTTTTTCTTTTGTTGTTTGTGCTTTGGGTGTAAAGTTTAGGAAGCTACCTCTTATTACTAGGTCTTAAAGATGTTTCCCTATATTTTCTTCTAGAAGCTTTATGGTGCTAGTTCTTATATTTAGATGTTTGATCCACTTTGAGTTAATTTTTGGGTAGGGTGTATGATAAGGGTCCTCTTTCATTCTCTTAGCTATTAATATTCAATTCTACCATGCCCAATTATTGAAAAGACTGTTTTGTCCCAGTTCAGAGGATTTGAGGGCCTTGTCGAAAATCAGCTGACCATGGATTTGTTGGTCTATTTCTGCACTCTCAATTTGATTCCATTGGTCAATGCTACTGTCATTGTGTCAGTACCATGCTGTTTTGACCACTATGGCTTTATAATAGGTTTTAAAGTCAGGAAGTGTTAATCCTCCCACTTTGTTCTTCTTTTTTAGGATGCTTTTAGCTATTTGGGGTCTCTTTCCCTTCCAGATGAATTTGGTAGTTAGCGTTTCCAAATCTTCAAAGTCATCTACACCTTTTATATATGTGAATCAGAATATTGGTTTAATGTGCATTAAAACAGATATCAATGGCTTTTCTCTCACATAAGACTGAAAAAATCTGGAGGATTTCAGTCCACGGTAAACAGTATGACATGCAGGCAGCTAGACAGGGACCTAAAGCCCAATCTGTCTGCTGTTGATTACATTGTGATGTACTGATTGACCGAAGCCTGACTGTAAAGTGTCCCTTGGAGAATTTGTGTGTACAATTTATCTTGATGTTTTAGCTCTGCCTTGTCTCTGAGGATTTCCCAGACTACTGTGCTCAGCCCAAAGTGCATCTCTCTGCTCTCCACATTTGTCTGGCAATGCATTTGGCATTGAAGTATGTGCCACTTTGTCTCTTGTTGTCCTGGGCAGGTTCTTAAATCTTGGCAAACTTGGGTTGTTCTTCAACTTTTCTATTTTGATGTGAACTACTTCAGGCCAGGGGTTGGCTCTTATTGATTTTATTTTCCCCACACAGCTCTTAGCACAGAGCTCAGTACACAAATGGAACTTTTGGGAGGGAGTATGGTATGATGGAAGGAACACTGGATTTCACTGTTGTCTCTGTCACTTACTAGCTGGGTGACCTTCAGCAAGCCACTTAACTCCTCTGAACCTTATCAGGGTTAATGTGAAGGCTAAACAATATAACATATTCCATTCATTAATTCATTTGTTCATTTAATAAATATGTATTGAGTGCACACTCTATGTCAGGGACTGAGGATACAATGGTGAGTGTATCAGTAAAGATTCTTTGGTTGGTTGCAAACAACAATGGCAGAAACAATGCTATGCATTTACCCTGTCTCTTTTTTTTTCTGGGCACACAGCTAGACCAAATTTCTTAGCCTTCTTTGCAGGCGCGTAGGGCCATATGACTAGGTTCTGGCCAATGGAATTTGGGCAGGTGTGCTATATATCAGTGTTTTAGTTTCCTAGGCTGCTTACAGCAGATACCACAAAATGGGTTGGCTTAAACAATGAAAATTTATTCACTTACAGTTTGAGGCTGAGAAAATGTCCAAATCAAGGCATCATGAAGATGAAGCCGTATTAGTCAAGGTTCTCTAGGGAAACAGAACCAACAGCAGATATCTGTAAATATTATAAGATTTTATCAAAGTGTCTCATGCAACTGTGGGGATGTGTGAGTCAAAGTCCATAGGGTATGCTGCAAGATGGCAACTCCAATGAACGTTTTTAATGTATTTCATAGGAGAAGCTGGCTAGCTGAAGCAGAGATGAAAATTCTCTCTTCTGACTGCTGAAGTCATAACTTCTCCTTTTAAAGCCTTCACCTAATTGGTTGAGACATCTTTCATTGCTAAAGGTAATCTTCTCTGTTGATTGTAGACGTAATCAGCCATAAACGCAATCAACTTACTAATTATTTAAGTTCACGAAATATCCTTGCAGGAACAGTGTAGGCCAGTGCTTGCTTGATCAGATAACTGGGCACCATTATCTGGCCAGGTTGGCAAATGAACATCACAATCCACCCCTTGTCAACTTGGCAGCTATACACATCGTATAAACCATATCTAATCTCTAAATAAAAAACAATAACATTTTTTTTTTGTTCTAAGAATACTCAACTATGCTGTGTAACAACCCGAAATGCACTAAATCTCTCCAGAATAGAGTGCAAGTCCTTGGGTGATATTCACTCTTAAATTTGATATCTTATAACTTAAATACGATGACATGAACAATGCAACTATGTCATAGGGGATAAGATAGGGAAGAAAACAAAGATATTTGCTTTATGTGCATATACAGACATACTCACACTAAAACAACAAGAAATATTCATACCATTACAGTCCTCATTCCTGTAACTGATGGTGTGGCCATAGTTCATATTTATCACTACCTTCTTCTACTAACTATTCTATATTCCCTTTACCCTCAGCAGGCACTTCAAGAAGGAAGGTTCTTTATGTTCTTTACCTGGTGGGGCGACCCGAACCTTCATTCCTGAAGTCTCCAGGCCATTGATAGTCCTGCCTGGATTGGGTTGTTGCAGTTTTCTATTGCCTGCATGGGCAGGCACCAGGAATCGAACCCAGGTCTCTGGCATGGCAGGCGAGAATTCTGCCACTGAGCCACCATCACACTGCCCTTTTTTTTTCTTCCATTGACTTTAATCACAGAGCATGGTAGTACTACAAGACACCCTAGTTACTGGTGCTACTCCCATGTCCACCCCTAGATTCCTGGAATCATGAATCCTGACTATGAGAGAAATAGCACCATAGAGAGAACACTGATTTAAAGCACACACAGCCTCCCAGAGAACATTGTCCCCACCCTGCTAGGCACTGCCACCTAATTGGCACTGTAATTGAGTCTTCAAAAGGCCATTCCACCAGTCTATCAGTATGGCTGCTTCAGGATGATGGGGAACATGGTAAGGCCAGAGAATTCCATGAGCATGTGCCCATTCCTGCTCATCATTTGCTGTGAAGTGGGTTCCTTGATCAGAATGCTGTGTAGAATACCATGATCATGGATTAGGCATTCTGTAAATCCACAGATGGTAGTTTTGGCAGAAGCATTGCATGCAGGGGAGGCAAACCCATATGCGGAGTATGTGTCTATTCCAGACAGAACAAATTGCTTCCCCTTCCATGATAGTATTGGTACAATGTCATAAACCTGCCACCATGTAGCAGGTTGATCAGCTTGGGGAATGATGTCATATTGGGGACTGAATGTGGGTCTCAGCTGCTGGAAGACTGGACACTCAGCAATGGCTATAGCCAGGTTGGCTTTGGTGAGTGGAAGTCTGTGTTGCTGAACCCATGCATAACTTCCTTCTCCTACCACCATGTTTACTTTGTTCATGAGCCCTATGGGCAATGAGGGGAGTGGCTTGGGAAAGAGGCCCACTCATATCCATAGAATGGGTCATCTTATCCACTTGATTAATAAATGTTCCTTTGCTGAAATCACCCTACAGTGAACATTCACAGAGGACACAAATATTTTCATGTTTTTTGCCCACTCAGAAAGGCCTGTCCATATACCTTTTCCCCAGACTTCTTTGAAACCAATTTTCCAATCATGTTCCTTCCAAGTCTCTGACCATCCAGCCAAACCATTGGCAACAGCCCATGAATCAGTATACAAACACACCTTTGGCTATTTCCCCTTCCAAGCAAAATGAGCAACCGGCTGCATCGCTCAAAGTTCTATCCACTGGAAGGATTTCTCCTCACCATTACTGATTGTAAGGAACTCCCCAAGAGGTCATAACTGTGAGAAACAGGAGGTAATTGGCAAGATTGGAGGCCCCGGGCATTTGAGCCACTTCCTCATGTTACCTTCTTGTGCTTCCAAGACCTGCTCGAGCCCTATCTTGTATATACCACTTCCATTTTATGATGGAGTGCTGCTGTGCCTGCCCAACTTTATGGCTTGGTTGGTCAGACAACACCCAGCTCATTACAGCAACTCATGTCTCATGGTAACATGGAGACCCATGGTTAAGCCTTTGGTCTCTACAAAGGCCCAGTGGGAAGCCAAAAGCTGTTTTTCCAGAGGAAAGTGCTTTTCTGCAGAGGATGACACGGCTTTGTTCCAAAATCTGAAGGGCCTGCATTGTGATTCTCCTGTAGGGAGCCTGCCAGATGCTCCAGACAGCATCTCTGTTTTCCACTGACACTTCCAGCACCATTGGATATGCAGGATATATGTGACCCAAGTAGCAGAGCAGTTTGCACAGCAGCCTGGACCTGTCACAGAGCCTCCTGTTGTTCCAGTTCCCACTTAAAACTAGCAGCTTTTATGGCCACTCAGAAAATGGGCCGAAGTGGCACACCCAAATGAGGTATATGTTGTCTCTAAAATCCAAAAAAGGCTGACTAGGCATTGTGCCTTCCTTTTGGGTGTAGGAGTGGCCAGATGAAACAGCTTATCCTTTACCTTAGAAGGGATATCTTGACATGTCCCATATCAAGACACCTAGAAATTTCACTGAGGTAGAAGGTACCTGTATTTCTGTTGGATTTTTCTCTCATCCTCTGACATGAAAATGCATTACCAATAAGTTCAGAGTGTTTGCTACTCCTTACTTACTTGGTCCAAGCAACACGGTATCATCAATAAAATGGACCAGTGTGAGGTCTTGTGGGAGGGAGAAATGATCAAGGTCCCTGTATACAAGATTATGGCATAGGGCTGGAGAGTAGATAAACACCTGAGGTAGGACAGTGAACGTATATTACTGGCCTTGCCAGCTGAAAGCAATCTTTTTCTGGTGGTCCTTACTAACAGCAATTGAGAAAAAAGCATTTTCCAAATCAATAATTGCATACCACGTGTCAGAGATGTGTTTATTTGCTCAAGCAATGATACCACATCTGAAAGTGTAGCTACAATTGGAGTCACCACCTGGTTATAATAATAATCCACCTTCATCCTCCAAGACCTCCTGTTTTCTGCACAGGCCAAATAGGAGAGTTGAATGGGGATGTGGTGAGAATCACCACCCCAATATCCTTCAAGTCTTTGATGGTGGCACTAATCTTTGCAGTCCCTCCAGGAATTCAGTATTGCTTTTGATATACTATTTTGCTAGGTAAGGGCTGTTTTAGTGGCTTCCACTTGGCCTTTCCCACCGTAATAGCTCTTACTCCACAAATTAGGGAACCAATTTGAGAATTCTTCCAGGTGCTGAGTATGTCTATTCCAATTATGCATTCTGGAAACTGAACTAAAACTCCATCGATCACTTGATCTCCATAAGTCCCTACTTGAATGGGTGGACCAAACTGATGCTTTGTGTCTCCTGGAATTAATGAAACTTCTGAGCCAATGTCTTATAACCCTGAAATGTCTGGCCATTTCCTTTTCCCCAATGTACAGTTACCCTAGTAAAAGGCCATTGGTCCCTTTAGGTAAGGATGGGAGGAAGATTAACAGTGTAAAGTTCTGGCAGTATAACAGGGTCCTTTTCTAAGGGACCCAGGCCTCCCCTCATTCAAGGGGGCTCTGAGTCTGTAAACTGGGAATTGATTAAGGCACTGGGATGCTCTGTTTTTGTAATTCATGTTAAACTTTTGTTCATTTGACTCAGAGCTCTTTTGCCTATACAAATCCAGTAAAAATTTAATAGACCGCCCATTTATCTTACTTCTGGGTACCCTGTGATCTACTAACCAATGCCATAGGTCAGATTACTTTGATTACAGTTTTACTCTGCTTTCCATTAAGGTAACCATGCCCTACCTTGTCTCTGATGATTAAGTGTTACCACTTGGGTTCTACCAACTCGAGATCTGATCATTCCCACTGTGTTTAAGGACTCTAGTTCAGTGACAGCGATTCCCACAGTAATATCTAGCCTGCAGAGAAGGGTGACTACATAGCTCTTCAGAGATGATGGAATTAGTCTCACAAATTTATTTATGTGAGTCTCACAGTCCTGTTGAACAGTGTGTCCTCTGGACATTCCTGGGGTGTGTGAATAGGTCTTACATATTAAATCCACTCTAACATTCCAATCTCTCTAAGCCTTTGGATCACCTCATCTCCATAATACCAAGGCAGTTCTGGCATTTTGACCTCAGGTAATGTTGGTCACCTTTTATTCCATGTTTTTAGCCAACTCCTGAACAAATTGTTAAAGTCCTTTCTAACCCTTTTTTTCTAGTTTGCTAGCTGCCAGAATGCAATATACCAGAAATGGAATGGCTTTTAATAAGGGGAATTTAGTACGTTGCTAGTTTATAGTTCTAAGGCTGTGAAATTGTCCAAATTAAAACAAGTCTATAGAAATGTCCAATCAAAGACATCCAGGAAAAGATACCTTGGTTCAAGAAGGCCAATGATGTTCAGCATCTCTTTTCAGCTGAAAGGGCACATGGTGAAGCGTCCACTAGCTTTCTCTCTTGGCCTCTTGCTTCATGAAGCTCCCCAGGAGGCATTTTCTTTTTTCATCTCCAAAGAAGAAGAAGATGGCTGGTGGACTCTGTGGTTCTCTCATCCTTTTGTCATGGTTCTGCGGCTCTCTCCTCATTCTCCCAAAGAACACTCTCTGAAATGTCTCCTCTTTTATAGAATTCCAGTAAACTATTCAAGACCCACGTAGAATGGGTGGAGACACGTCTCCAACTAATCAAGTTTAATACCCACGATTGAATCACACCTCTGTGGAGATAACCTAATCAAGTTTCCAACCTACAGTACTGAATAAGGATTAGAAGAAATGGTTGCTCCCACAAGATTGATTAGGATTAAAACATGGGCTTTTCTAGGGCACATAAATCCTTTCAAACCAGCACAACCCTCAAGCTACAACACTGAATTCAGAATCTCTTCCTAATGGGCCGACATCGATAAATTCAGCCTGATCCAACTTTATTTTCCTTCCACCATTATCCACACCCTTAATGTGTATTCCTTTGATTTCCGTCTACATAAATTGGAAAACTAATACTGTCTTTTGGAGTATAGTGTACCTCCTCATTGGTTACACATTGTTCCTTCCTTTTCGGGCCTGTTGGGACTTTAGTCTAGTTACAGGTCTGAAAGAATAGAGGGGTGGTGGGGGTGAGTCATGAGAAGTATCAGAAGTGTCCTTTAAGCTAATTATCTCAGGGCATTCTATTGCAGTTTCATCTGATGAAATAGTGTTAATCTCTCCAGACAGAGGAGTTTGGGCTGTTTCCTTTGGAGAAGTGGTTTCAGGTTTATCAGGTACTGTAGGGCTAATCTCTTTAGGTGAAGGCTAGATGGCAGATTCCTTGGGGCAGATGGGTGGTCGGGAAGCTGTTTCCTCAAGACAAGCCGGAATTTGTGTTGCCATCTCCCCAGGCAGACCATTACAGGTTTATCTGGCAAAGACTCAGAAGAGTCTAGGGTTTGAATTTCCCCACTGTCATCGTTATCAACCTTTATGTCCCCATCCCAATTTTCAGGATGCTATTCCTTTACAATCCTTGCCTTCACTTTAACAGTAGATACTGTACAAGGTTGAGAATTTAGTTTACATTGTAACTTTACCACTTGCACAGTGAGACTCTGGGTCTGGTTTTCAGAGATCTTTAGTCCACAGCTACAGGAAATAAGATTTTCTTTCAGGGCACATATAGACACTCCTTATATCTTTAATGCAGCATGTAAATTGCAAATTTGCAGCCTACAGCTCAATCCTTTCTTTTATAACTGTATCCAGTGTATTTAGGTGCACCCCACCAACATCACTATACCTTTTAACTCCAGAAAACTCTGTTAAGGTGTCAAAAACACTCTCACTCAGAGTCTTGCCACTTTTAAGCATGTATCCAGTAGTGCTATTTTGCGTATCTCTACTGCCAATACATACCATGGACTGTCAGTGCCATCTTGATTATTGGGATTAGGGTCATTAGTGCCTTTGAATCTAATCAGAGTGGAAAGCCAATTGCAAAACCCCAGAACCAGTTCAGAAATCCTATTTTTACAATTCTGTCTTTCAAGTCCCTCTCCCAGTTCCTGCTGATGCCTTGATTTTGATGGTCTTAGACTGTAAATTTGTAAAAATAATAAATCCCCATTATTAAAAACCAGCCCATTTATGGTAAATTGCATTTCATCAGCTTTAGCAAATCAAAATAGATTTTGGTACCAGAAGAATAGGGTGCCAAGAATCAAATACCAAAAATATTAAAATTGCTTTATAAATGGATAAGGGGAAGATTCTGGAAGAATTGTGAAATGCTTAATAGAAAAGCCCTCAATTACTTTGAAGAGACAGGTGGTAGAAATATGGCTGCTAAAGGTATTTTCAATGAGGCCTGAGACAGAAATGATGAATGTGTCATTGCAAATTGGAAGAAAGGCAGCCCCTGTTTTAAAATGGAAGAGAATTTGGCAAAATTGAATCCTGATGTCAAATGGAAGGCAGAATTTGAAAGCGGTGAACTTGAACATTTACTTGAAGAGATTTCCAAATTAGATGTGGAAAATGTGGCCTAGCTTCTTGCAGTTCATAGTAAAATGAAAGAGGAAAGTGGTGTGCTGAGAATTGAACACTTAGGCACAATGAAAACAAAAACTGATGGTTTGGAAAGTGCTGAGTTTTCAGAAATCAGGTCCCCAGAGAACAGATCCCCATGTGAGAATTTAACTGAACATGGAACCAATCAGTCATTTCAGGGCAAGTCAGAATTACAGATACAGCCTTCCAGAAAGGATCTGTGGAAAGTCTTACTGTCTGAATGTTGGGACCACTGAGTGCTGCATGCAAAACCGACAGGTTTGTTGTAAGAGCTGTATAAATGGAACCAACTGTCAGCTTGAACTAAAAGGGACAGGAGAGGGACAGAGTGAAGAAAAAATTATTTCAAAGGTAGAGCCATGGAAGCTGAGGTCTCAAGCAAAGACACCTCAGACCAGGGGAGCTAACCTATCCATGTACATGGAAAGGGTGAATTTGTTCCAGAGATTGCAGAGGATAGGCCTTCTAACCCCTTGTTCAGGACCAGTGCTGCTGCTCCAGGCTTCAGAAAGGGTGGAGCATTCTCTGGGGATTGGGGAGAGTCTGGCTACCACCCCACTGTTCTGAGAGAGTTGAGCCTGTGCCCCAGTGATGGCAGAGAGTCTGGCTGCCACCCTATGCTTGAAGATGAGATCATAGCTGTCTCTCCAGTGTGTGGAGATGTTGGAGCCCTCAACCCAGTGTTTGGAGAGAGCAGGGCTGCTGCAAAAACCCTTGGAAAGGGTGAGGCTGCTGCTGTATCAAGCCCCAAAGAGAAAGGATCATTCTATAGATGCTTCTCAGACATTGAGATCTAATGAAGAATACCCTGCAAGTTTTTGGAGCTGTTTAGGTCAGGTGACCCCTGTTTTCCTTCCAATTTCTTCCTTTGGAATTGGGAATGTTCACCCTATGACTGTCCATGCTTTGTATATTGGAAGCAGATAACTTGTTCTAAGTTTCACAGGTCCACAGCCTGAGGGGAATTTGCCCCAGGACAGACTAGGCCTGTAACTGGTTTTGATGAGACTTTGTACTTAATACCATTACTGAAATGATTTAAACCTTTCGTGATATTGTGATGGGATGAATGCATTTTGTGTATGAAAGAACATGTCTTTTTGGGGTCCAGAGGGTAAGTGTGGTAGTTTGAAGTTGTATGAACCCCAGAAAAGGTCATGTTCTTTTTTTTTTTTTTTTTATGCATGCACCAGGAATTAAACCCCAGTCTCCCACATGGCAGGCGAGAATTCTACCACTGAACTACCCATGCACCCAGGTCGTGTTCTTTTAATCCATTCCTGTAAGTGTAGACCTCTTGTGGTTGGCAATTTTTGATTAGGTTATGTCAAAATGCGATGTGAGTTACCTCATTCAAGGTGGGTCTTTTTTTTTTTTTTTTTTGTATGGGCAGGCACCAGGAATTGAACCCAGGTCTCCAGCATGGCAGGTGAGAACTCTGCCTGCTAAGCCACCGTGGCCTGCCCGGGTCTTTTTTTAATGCAATTTTATTGAGTATGCCAGTATGAATCTGTGTGCCCCAGAAAAGCTATATTCTTTCATTTTAATTCAGTATTGCTAGGTGGGATCTTTTTTATTGTTTCCATGGAGATGTGACCCACCCAATTGTGGGTGGTAACTTTGGATTAGATGGTTTCCATGGAAATGAGTCTCCACCCATTCAAAGTGGGGTTGCTTACTGGAGTCCTTTAAGAGGAAACCATTTCGGTAAAAAGCTTGAGAGCAAACAGAGCCCACACAGCCAGGGACCTTTGGAGATGAAGAAGGAAAATGGCTCTGAGGAAGCCTTATAAAACGAGAAGAGAAAGCCAGCAAATGTCACCATGTGCCTTCCCAGCTGAGAGAGATGTTCTGGATTCCTCGGCCTTTCTTGAATCAAGTTATCTGTCCCTGGATGCTTTAGTTGGACATTTTCATGGCCTTAGAACTGTAAACTTGCAACTTTATAAAGCCCCCTTTTTAAAAGCCATTCCGTTTCTGGTATATTGCATTCTGGCAGCTTTAACAAACTAAAACCTTGAGATAAATATACACACCATATAACCCATCCAAAGTATACAATCAATGGATCATAGTATCATCATCTAGTTGTGCATTCATCACCACAATCAATTTTAGAACATATTCATTACTCCAAACTGAAGGTGAGTCTTAATCCTCTTACTGGAATCCTTTATAAGAGGAAAAAAGACAGAAGCTAAAAAATGAAATAAAGAGACCCTCACAGAGCAAAGGAAAAGATGTTTATGTGGTGCAAAACTTATATTTTGGGTAGCGTGATCTAATTTAACTTTTATGGTCAGTTTACTCGAACACCATAATTACATGGAATCGTGAATAGAACGAAAGATTTTGCTGGTTTGTACAGGTTAGTGTGATGCCCAATATATCCCAGAGTAACTTGCGCAGAGAATGAGAAAGCATTTGCAAAGTCCCCGTGGGGGACTGGGGAAGAAAGGAGGAAATATTCAATTTCCCCTTCTGGGGAATTCCTAATACTCTTGCAAGCAGTGGGGACAACAAATTTAATCATCTAAGCTCTCAATCTTGAGGTTCATCCCAATGAAGCTTATTCCTGCAAAGGAGAAGTTAGGCTTAATGAGAACCCCCAGAGAACACTTTTTGTTGTTCAGATGTGGCCTCTCTCTCTAAGTCGGCTTGACAGGTGAACTCATTGTCTTCCCCTCTTCGTGGAACATGACTCCCAGGGGGTGTAAATCTCCCTGGCAACGTGGGGCCTGACCCCTGGGGATGAGCTGGGACCTGGCATCATGAGAAAGCCTTCTTGACCAAAAAGGGGAAGAGAGGAATGAGACAAAATAAAGTCTCAGTGGCTGAGAGATTTCAAACAGAGTTGAGAGGTTATTGTTGAGGTTATTTTTATGAATTATATAGATATCCTTTTTTAGTTTATGGTGTATTGAAGTGACTAGACGGAAGTACCTGAAACTGTTAAACTATGTTCCAGTAGGCGCGATTCTTGAAGAAGATTGTATAACTATATATAGCTTTTACAATGTGACTGTGTGATTGTGAAAACCCTGTGTCTAATGCCCATTTTATCCAGGGTATGGACAGATGATTTTTTTTAAAAAAAGGGATAAAAAGTAAATAAATAATAGGGGAGTTGTATTAGTTAGGGTTCTCTAGAGAAACAGAATCAACAGGGAACACTTGCAAATATAAAATTTATAAAAGTGTCTCACGTGACCGTAGGAACACAGAGTCCAAAATCCACAGGGCAGGCTGCGAAGCCGATGACTCCAATGGATGGCCTGGATGAACTCCACAGGAGAGGCTCACCAGCCAAAGCAGGAATGGAACCTGTCTCCTCTGAGTCCTCCTTAAAAGGCTTCCCATGATTAGATTTAGCATCACTAATTGCAGAAGACACTCCCCTTTGGCTGATTACAAATGGAATTAGCTGTGGATGCAGCTGACGTGATCATGACCTAATCCTATGAAATGTCCTCATTGCAACAGACAGGCCAGTGCTTGCCCAATCAGATAAACAGGTACCACAACTTGGCCAAGTTGACACCCGTCCCTAACCATGACAGGAGTTACAGGGTAAAAACTGAGTAGCTTAAAATACTGTGGGTCAATGAGAGGGAGGGGTAAGGGATATGAGATGTACGAGTTCTTTTTTTCTCTTTTTATTTCTTTTTTCTGGAGTGATGCAAATGTTCTAAATATGATCATTGTGAAGAATACACAACTATGTGATGATATTGTAAGCCACTAATTATATAATATGGTTGGATTGCATGTGTGTGGATATTCCTCAATTAAAAAAAAAATATATATATATATAAAGAGAGCCTTGCAAAAAAAAAAAAAAAAAAGCCCAAGAGAAACTGAGAGGACGCTGCTGAATCCAGGAGCTGAAAGCAATGAAATCTGGGAGAGAAGGACCAGCAGGCATGTGCCTTGCTATCTGACAGAGGAGCCAAAGCTCACCAGTAATCAGTCTTTAGAGAACGTATCATCCTGTTGATGTCTTAATCAGAATATTTTGAGGGCCTAAGCCTGTAAATTTGTAAGCTAATAAATCCTCATTGTTAAAAGTCAGTCCCCAGGTTCTCCCAGCCTAGACACTCCCCCTGCCCTCCCTTCCCCAATTTTTTTCAACAAATGGTGCTGCAATAATGGGATAGTCACATGGGAAAAAGAATGAAATGTGACTCCCACCATATAGCATACAAAATTTAAAAAATAAAAAATAAATTAAAAAAGCCAGTCCATTTCTGGTATATTGCATTTCATCAGCTTTAGCAAACCAAAACAGTTGCTTTCTTCCCAGAGACTGGCTGCTGGTGATCCTTGGCTCCTCTGTCACATGACAAGGCCTTTGGCAGCATCTGCTGGTTTTCCCCTTCTATTCCCAGTTTTGTTGATTTCAGCTTCTCACTTCCGTGGCTTTTCTGTCTGAATTTCAGTCTCTTACAAAGGACTTCAGTAAAAGGATTAAGACCCATTCAGATTGAGGTGGGTCATGCCTTAACTGAAGTAGCCTCATCAAAAGGTCCCACCTACAATGGGTTTACACCCACAAGAACGGATTAAATTTAAGAACATGTCTTTGTGGGATATAATACAACGTCAAACCACCACAGTTACTTTCTGGCCTGGCTCCTAAAACACCTCCAGTGGAATCTTCCGTACTCTTTTTCTGTCTGTCAGCAGATGCACAAGAGCTGACAGAGGGCTCTAAGTACCTAAAGGAGAGTTGAGCCACAACAGGGAAAGGGCCTTGGGTCCCTGAATAGCCATATGCAACAGAGCCCCACTTTGCCTATAACATGAGCAAGAAATAAACTTTTACTGTGTTGAGCCACTGAGATTTTTGGTTGTTTGTTACAGTGGCACAGCCTACTGTGACATCAACTGTGGCTAACTTAAACAAAAAGTGAATTTCTTTGAAGGAAATGGGCTGCTCATGGAGTCAACAGGAAATTTGGAAATGCAGCTCCAAATGCTAGGAAGAGGGAATTACAGAATGCAGCACACAGAGTGGGCACTGCTCCTGGAACCAGAAATCCAACCATTTCAATCTCTTAGAATTTCAATCTCAAATTCCTGGGATGAAGGTCTGTCTGGCATAGTTCTGATCATGTGTTCCTCCCTTGTCTTGAGGATGGCAGACCTTTAAGTCTTTATTAACAGCATTTAATGGGGGACCTCACAAGGACACTAAAAGGGAGGTGGATGATGGGCAAGCTAAAAACAAATGCCTCCTATAGCGAGCGCACTCCCTGCCCTCTTAGAGCTCTCAGCCTAGGGTAGCCCCACGCTCACGTACTCCTCTGAATGCAGTACAATGAACTAGGGTGACCTCCGTGAAGGAGAAGTTGGAGGGCAAAGCAGACCTGGGCTGTGAAGTCAAGTAGAGTTTCCTGGAAGAAGTGACATTTGAGCTGGAGCTTGAAGACTGATGGGCATACTCTATAAAGAGAAAGGAGAGGCACCAAGGGGAGAGGCTGTGAAATTGCCTTGAGCGACTGCAGTGGGTGTTGAGTAAATTCAAATTCCTCTCTTCCTTCTCACTGAATACACTGAGCATTTTCTGAGACCGGAATACCCTTCTTGATTTTCACCTCTAAAAAATGGAAAAAGCGGGTAAAATGAATGTGATTTGCAGGTGGTACAGCTTTATACATAGAAAACCCAAGTGAATCTGCAGAAAAACAAACAGCAAGAATGTTTAGTTAGATGGCTAGGGCCAAAATTAAGACAAGGAAATCAATAACTTTGCTATTTATACCAACAGCAACCACTTAGAAGATATAATGGAAGTGATGACCCCATTTACAAAAGCAACATAAAAGGTAAAAGACCTAAGAATAGATTTATTAAGAAATGCATTAAATCTAGATGAATGAAACGTCAAAACACTGCTGAATGATGCACAAGAAACCTAAAACTCATGGGAATACAGACTTTATTCTTGAAAGAAGAAAGTCAAGAGCATAGAAAAATGTTGCTTCTCTCTCAGATGACCTATATGATTAATTCTATGCCAATAAAAAAAATTCCATTTATTAAAACTCACCAGTTCTTTAAGATTCAGCTCAAATGCCATCAACAATTCCATGAACCCCACTGGGCCAGAACTTTTTTTTTTCCACAGATGCATTTTATTGCATCTTTAAAATTGCAAATAGGTCTGGCATTTTGTTGTTTCCATTGTTGTACAACTCTTAGATTTTATTTGTCAGGCTGCTGACCTATTCCTTTTTTCAGAGACATAGATAACATCCTCAGATTTTCTTATATCCTTGTTTTTAACTTTTGGGGCTTGCTGAATCAAAGCAGCTAAATTTGGTACAAGCTCAATGTTATTTCCTTCAAGAATTAACTCATCTCTCTGGGTTTGAGATATCGAACCAGCAACACCTGGCCTCATATGAATCCTGTGGATGTATTTTTCACCCAAGAAATTTTGGATTCAACCAGAGACCCACTCTCCCGAATAACAACATCGATAGGGAAGTGAACATCCAGACTTCATCCTGGAACGGAAGCCAGGTGTCACACCCTTGATCATGTTCTGCATATGAAGACAGATAGTGCAAACTGCAGCCAGCTCCTTTCTATTTCCCCATTTGTCAATCAGAAGCCTCTTCCTTTTCTTCCCAAGTAGACTTGTTATGATTCAAGTTCCTCTGCAGGGTCCCTTGGGGGCCCTTCACAATAACTGTGTGTTTCTGGGGCCATGGAAACATATGGAAAATGAAGTTTTCTGGAACAGCAATGGCCTAGTTCCTGAGAATACTCTTTAGTCTATAGTAGATGTGGCCGAGAGCTCTGGGTCAGAATTTATTGGTCATTGTTCCTTGTACCTTTATTCTTCTTTCAGTCTTTTATTAAGATTGGTGGCTGTGCTGGATTGAAATTGTTATGTACCCCAGAAAAGGCTTGTTCTTCTAATCCTGATTCAAGAGTGTAGGGTAGGACCTTTTGATTAGGTTGTTTCCATGGAGATGTGACACACCCAATTGTGGGTGTGACCTTTTGATTAGACAGAGATGTGACTTCGCCCATTCAAGGTAGATCTTGATTAGTTTGCTGGAGTCCTTAAAAGAGCTCATGGAGAGAGAGAGACAGTTCAGAGCTGACAGATGAAGACATTTGGAGTTGCTTGGACTGCTGACAGAGATGCTTGGATAGTCAATACAGAGAAAACTAAGATGCAGACATTTGGAAATGCAAAAGCCCCAGGAGGTGCCAGGAGCTGGATAGGAATCAGAGCCCAGCAGACGTCGCCATGTGCCTTTTCATGAGATGCTAAGCAAGCCAGAACCTGGAGAGAGCCAAGGGAAGCTAGGAGAAGAAATCCAGAGTTCCTTCGGAGAAGGCATGTGCCTTCCCATGTGACAGAGGAGACCCATGCCAATAAGAGTTAAGGTATCTTTCTTTGAATGCTTTAATGTGGACATTGTTATGGCCTTAGAACTGTAAACTTGTAACTTAATAAAATCTCCTTTATAAAAGCCATTCCATTTCTGGTATATTGCATTCTGGCAGCTTTAGCAAACTAAAATAGTGGCTGATACTAATGACTTCTGCTTAAGAATAGGAACTTTTTGAGGGCCAGGACTCTTTCCCACTTTGTAGGGTTTAGAGTAATGATAACCTTAAGATCTGGGAGACCTGCAGCCACTAGATCACAAAGGTCAGACCACATACAGGCTTTGCCTGGGATGCAGAAGCAGCTTTCCAGTCCTTCTTGCTGGTCTCCTTGTCCATCTGCTGGCTAGGACTTTAAGGCTTACGATCTGACTCTGCTTGCTGCCATCACCCCTGCTAGAATGTGGTGTTAACTTCTGCTGATTTGGAGTCTAAATTTGGCCAATTCTGGACACTTCTTTTGTTTCATACATCAGGACTGGCCTCTTTCTGGGAACTAAGTCACCTTAGTCTGTCCCTGGTTTGGGTTTGGCTTCTCCTATCTCGTCTAAGCTTAGATTCATATATTACATTGTACATCAAAATAAACTTCAAGTAGTTCAAAGATTTTACATGTTTTTCTTAAAAAAGCATTAAAATACTTGAAGAAAGCATGGAAATATTCCTTTATAAATTTGGCATGGGCTCATCCTTCCTAATAAAATGTGACTCCAAATCCCAGAAGTCATAAAAGATTGATCAAATTCAACCAACAGCAATGAAAAAGCAACTTCTTCATGGGAGAAAATAAAACATGAGCAGAGTCAAAAGATAAAGGACAATCTGGGGAAAATATTTGCAAGTCATATTACAAAAGAACTTTTAGAAACTAGACAAAAGAGCCTAAGAACTCAACAGAAAATTGGGCAAAGGCCAGCAGTGGACAGTTCACAAAAAATCATGAAGAAACTGAGAGACTATTTTTCACTTACTGGTTTGGCAAAAATCCTGAAGTTTGACAATATATATCGTTGGTGAGGCTATGTGGAAATAGATACTTTCTGCATTGCTGGTAGGCATGTATGAGGACATTTGTGCCACTCATCAAAAATACAAAGACATGGATGGACCTAGAGAACGTTATGCTGAGTGAGTCTAGCCAAAAACTAAAGGACAAATACTGTATGGTCCCACTGATGTGAATCGACATTCGAGAATAAACTTGGAATATGTCATTGGTAACAGAGTCCAGCAGGAGTTAGAAACAGGGTAAGATAATGGGCAATTGGAGCTGAAGGGATACAGACTGTGCAACAGGACTAGATACAAAACGTCAAAAATGGACAGCACAATAATACCTAATTGTAATGTAATTATGTTAAAACACTGAATGAAGCTGCAGCTGAGCTATAGTTTTTTTGTTTGTTTGTGTCTTTTTTATTATTATTATTTTTATTTTTTTCTCTATATTAACATTCTATATCTTTTTCTGTTGTTTTGCTAGTTCTTTTCCTAAATCAATGCAAATGTACTAAGAAATGATGATCATGCATCTATGTGATGATGTTAAGAATTACTGATTGCATATGTAGAATGGAATGATTTCTAAATGTTGTGTTAATTTCTTTTTTTTCTTTAATTAATAATAAAAAAAAATACAAAGTGCATTTAGTCTTCAACCCAGCAATTCCACTTCTGAGAATTCATCCCACAGATGTGCCTGCACACTTACGTACATATATGTATAAAGTTATTTATGACAACATTGGTTTGGTTAGTAGGAGAATGGTAATTGTATTAGCTTGGGTCACACGCTTACCCCTGATACCAAGGGGTAGGGGCGTCACCATTCAAACTTCAAGGACTGAGCTGGGGAGTGTGTTGGCACTACATAGTATCAGGACTGGGTGAGGGGGATAGTGGTATTTCATAGGAAAAGTGAGTTTTTTTCCTGAGGAAAAGGAAAAAAAAAAAGGAATCCTCTTTACAACATCTGTTCTCTCTCTAAATAACAAGACGGGGACAACTTCATTCTCTGGGGCAAGCACAGATGATAGGGCACTTGAGGAGGAGGGATGAGATGTCATGGTGTGTTCAGGTAACAATAGATGTGGCTAAACCAGCTTCAAGGATGATGGGTTCTGTGAACGTGAGAGTTCTTTTTTTTGCTGAACTCCATGATGGATGTGCATGGGCAAACAGGAGGGTGGGATCTAGGGCAGTGTCGAATCTCTCTGCTTCCAGGGAGAGAAACTAGAGGTTTGGACTAAAGTCCTGGAGGAAGAAGAGATGAACTAGACAGCCAGGGGACTATGAGGGGTTGAGGAGCTAAGGAAAGATGACCCAGTAGCGGTCCAGCTGGGGAAGGATTGTGGAAGACAGAAATGGAATGAATGATTTTAGGTTGTTTGCTATGGGGTGTGGGACGTAACTTCTGTCTTCCTGTGAAACTTCAATAAAGATGGGTCTCTACTGCTTTGATGCAAGGGTTCTCAGTTGGGGATGGTACTGCCTCCCAGGGGCATGGAAACATATGGGGTGGTTTTACTTGTTAATGACTGCTGAGGAGCCGTAGTCATCACTGGCATTTGGAGACCACACTTATTCTAACATGATGGCCTCCTCCACAAGACCCATGAGAAACACTCTGAATGGACTGTTTTTGGAAGCTTAAAAGATGTGCTGAGTTTTGCATCCAGGTTCACACTGGGAAAACAAACAAACAAACAAACAAAAAACAGAGTACACAGGAACCAAGAGGATAAGGGAGCCCCTGACACCTGGGCTGCACCTGTATTTAAGGCTTTCATTATATGAAGGCTATATCACCTAGTGGTGATGAAAAAGACTAGTGGGTCTTTTTATATATCCTCCTCCATTACAGCTCTAGGTTTATTTCCTCATTTGTTGTTTATCTCATAAGAAGTCGCCCTTTAATTTTAGATGTCTTTTTTCATTAGTTCTAATCTGTGTATAAAATAAAATATGCACTCAATTTGTATTCATTTGTCCACAGACCAGGGCTCATCCTCTCTTTTGTCAGTATCATATTTTTGGATCCATTTGTAATCTTTTATCAACCACATTGTTTTTGTCTGTCATTAAAAAAAGTAATTATATTGTTCAATAACATTCTGGATTTCCTGAATTTAGATCTCATTTGGGAAATAATTTAGATAAGAATAAATATTACACACACTGTTCAGGATTGAGGTATTGCGGTTTTGTGAAATTTTATTCTATTAATTACACATGCCCTGATTGATCACTTCCAAAGTTTTCATTGCCAAAGGAAATCTACTGATTCCAGTAACTAGCTAAAACTAAAGGTGGGAGGTTGGGTTCAAGGTGAGGGGGGTCTTATAATCTGAAGGCTGTCTGGGGCCCAATGAAGTTCTTGGGAGACTTGGGTTGGATGTGGTGGGTGGGTTGAGGGGAGTCATACAATGTGAGCGCGCCCAATGAAGTTCTTGGGAAGCTTGGGTTGGATGTGGGGGGCAGGTTGAGGGGAGTCTTACAATGTGAGCTTCAGGCACTTATCTTTCAAAGACACAGTCAACAAAGAATGGGCCAGATTTCAATGCCACACTATTGTCCAGCTGTTGAATGGGACTATGGACAACTGCTTTTTCATAGTCCTATAGGAAAGGAGATGTGATGGCAGCTTATCAGTTTCTTTATACGGCAGACTTTTATTATGGTGTTCTGGTTATGTATTGCTGCTAGACAAACCCACCCCAACATTTATGATGTGAAACAAAAATTTGTTATTCTCTCTCATAGTTCTATAGAATGGGTCTAGCTGGGTGCTCCTCATTTGAGGTCTCATGGGTGGTTGCAGTCAGAGTGTGTGGCTAGGATGGAGTCATCGTGAGATGTGGACTGGGCTCAACTACCCAAGATGGCATCTCCACTCATGTGTCTGGTGGTGCCTCAGCTGGGCTGGCTGGACTGGATGGAAGCTGATCAGGCAAATGTATCTTTTTCCATGTGGTCATTCCATATGGCTAGTTAGAACCTCCTTAGACCATGGGGTTCTCAAGAATAATCAGACTGTTTACATGGTGGCTGACTTGCCCCAAAGGGAATATTCCAAGAGACCCAGGCAAAAGCTATAAAGCTTTTTATGATTTAACCTTGAAAGTCATGCAACTTCACTTCCACTCCATTTTACTGGTCAAAGTGAATTCACATTTATGGTGGCATTATTCACAATTACCAAAAGATGAAAGCAACAAGACTGTCCATCAATCGATGTATGGCTAAACAAAAGGTGGTATATACATACGTTGGAATATTATTCAGCTGTAAGAAGGAATGAAGTCTTGATGCATATGGCAACATGGATGAAACTTGAGGACATTACGTTGAGTGGAATAAGTCAGACACAAAAAGACAATATGGTAAGATCCCACTAATATGAACTAAATATGACTAGCAAACTCATGTAGTTAATATTTAAAATATAAGTTACCAGAAAATAGAATGAGGATAGATAATGGTAAATTGATGCAGAATTTTTAAATAAAGTTCATTGTAAATGTTTAGAAATGGATAGAGGTGAGGGTAGCACATTATTGTGTATGTAAATAACAGCGCTGAATCATATGTGTGATTGCGGTGGAAAGGAGAGGTTTAGGGTCATGTATATCATTTGAAGGAAAGCTAGAGGATGAAACAAGGGACTGTATAACATGATGAATCCTGTCATGGATGAAGATAGGTGGTAAATAGTACAAATACCTGAATGTTCTTCCATGAATTAGAACAAATGTATGTCACAAATAAAAGGTGATAATAATAGGGTGGTATATGGGAAAATATATTTAATGCAAATTATGGGTTATAGTTAACAGCTAATGTTAATGAATTAATGTTAGTAATTTTATTATTCACAATTTATAATTCTTCCATCAATTGTAACAAAGTTACCACACCAAAATTAAGTGTCAACGATAGGGGGGTGTTTCTGTTTGCTAAAGTTACTGGAATGCAATATACCAGAAATGGATTGACTTTTACAAAGGGGGTTTATTAGGTTATAAACTTCCAGTTCTAAGGCCATGAAAATGTCCAAATTAAAGCATCAATAAGAGGATATCTTCACTCAAGAAAGGCTGATGGCATGGTGGGCAGAGTTCTTTGTCACATGGGAAGCACATGGTGACATCTGCTGGCCCTTCTCTCCTGGGTTGGTATCAAAATGGCTCTTTCAGCTACTGTTGGTTCTTCTGCTGCTCCTAGGGCATTTTCTTCTCTTTTATTATTTCTGACTCTCTCTCATAAAGGGCTCTTGGAATGGAAAAGACCCAACTAGGATTGGGTGAGTCACATCTCCATGGAAACAATTTAATTAGAAGGTCCAACCCACAATATGTCTGCACCACAAGACTGGATTAAAAGAACATAGACTTTTCTGGGGTACGTAACAGATTCAAACCAGCACATTCCACCCTCCGGACCCTAAAGTGATTCTATTAGATTTCAAAGTCTGAGAGTCATTTATAGAATGACTTTTTACCCTCAGGGCTTACCCTCTCCAAGTGCTTATGGAGTGGCCTTGCTCTCTCCAAACACTAGGGTTTTAACATTGGGGAGAATTGGGGAGACCACCTTGTTCTTGGCCTCAGATTCTCTGCCAGCTCTGGAACATATGTTTAACCCCTTCAGAATAGTGGGATGGTGGCCAGACCCCAAGCAATGTGCTCCACCCTCTCTGAGGCCTGGAGCAGGGCATTCTTTCAGAACAACAGTGCAGCTGAGCTCCTCTCAACTCCCTAGGCATCTGAGAGCCCTGGGGTAGTAATACTCTTCCTGAACATTGAGGGGGAAGGCCCGCCCTCTGCCTCCAGGGTGGGTCCAAGTGCATGGTGGGTCCACACTCCTTTCCACGTGCATGGGTGGGTCCACACTCCTGGCCCAAGATTTCTTGGCTCCAGACCTTAGCTTCCATGGTTCTGCCTTTGAAGTCATTTTTCCTTCAATTTGTCCCTTTTCTGTCTCTTTTGGTCCAGACTGTCAGTGGATCCATTCATGCAGATCTCACAAAAAGTTTTTTTGCTTGACATGCAGCATATGGGGTCAAAACCATCAGACAATACAACTTTCCACAAATTCTTTCTGGATAACTCCATTTCCAATCCTGGCTTGTGCCGAAATGGCTGACTGGTTCCACGTTTGGTTAAATCCTCACATGCGGCACTATTCTCTGGAGTGTCATTTTCCAAAAGTTCAAAACCCATCAATTTTTGGTTACTTCATACTCAATAGTTCAGTTCTCAGCTTATCCCTTTCGTCTTGCATTTTATCATACGTTGCAAGGAGAAGCCAGGCTGCATTTTCCACATTTAGTTTGGAAATTTCCTCAGCTAAATATCCCAGCTTGTTGGAATATTTGTTGTTTTCAAATTCCACCTTCCATTCAACATCAGGACTCAATTCTGCCAAATTCTCTGCCACTTTAAAACAAGAGCCACCTTACTTCAAGCCTGCAACAAAACATCATCATTTCTGTCTAAGACCTTATCAGATGTATCTTTGGAGTCCATATTTCTACCAACAACTCTTCAAAGCAAAGGTCTTTTCAATCAAACTCCTCACAATTCTTTCAGAATCTTCCTCTTATCCATTTATAAAGCCATTCCAGCATTTTTGGTATTTGCAAATCACAGAACCCCACTTCTCTGTTACCAAACTCTGTTTCAGTTTCCTAAAGCTGCCAGAATGCAATATACCAGCAACAGATTGGCCCTTCTCTCCTGGGTTGGTTTCAAAATGGCTCTCTCAGCTCCTGTTGGTCCTTCCGCTGCTCCCAGGGCATTTTCTTCTTTTTTATCATTTCTGGCCCTCTCTCATAAAGGACTCCAGGAAAGGATTAAGACCCACCTTGGATCGGGTGGGTCACATTTCCATGTAAACAATTTAATCAAAAGGTCATGCCCAAAAATATGTCTGGAACCACAAGTCTGGATTAAAAAAACATAGGCTTTTCTGGGATAACTAACAGATTCAAACCAGCACGGGGATATAAGGAGCATGGAGTTTTTCTTTTCAGAGCTATGAAAATGTTCTAAAACTGATTGTGGCAATAAAAACACAGCTCTGTGATTATATCATAAGCCAAAGATTATACACTTTGGATGGATTGTATGGTGTGTAATACTGTTTTGGAAAAAAAAAAGAATTTTGATGGTAAACACAGATTCACAGGGAGTAGACTATGCAAGGGTGAATTCAGGAGACAGGCTTCAGTGGGGGGCCCATCTTTGGAGACCAGCTGTCACACATGGTCACATGTAGCAGTCAGGAAAGGCCAGGGTTATGCTGCAGCAACAAACTACCCCCAAATCTCAGTGCCTCCAAACAGAGTTTATTAATTGCTTATTCTAGTGGTCTGGTGCTGGTCAGTGGGGGCCATGTCCCACGTAGTCACTTCATTTCACGATGCCACCATCTCAACATGATACATCAGGGATGAGCATAATTGGAGGCACTTGCATAGGTAATGAAATGCTCTGGTCCAGAAATGACATGTCACTTCTACCCAGAGCCTGCATAAACCTGCACAACTGCAAGGACTGCGGAAGTGTAATATTCCCTTGTACTTGGAAGAGAGGAGCAGCAGATATAGACAGACATAGCAATCTCTACCAAATTGTGTTGAATGTGTGGGCAGTCAGACTGTATTGCCACAATTAGGTAAGTCCTTGGCCAAAATATCTGCATTAATCAAATATAAGCAGACGTTTACAAAGAGCCATTTATTACACATAGGAGGTCTCCCAGTAGGAGACATTTGAGTTGGGTCTTCAGGATGGGGAGGAATTTTAAAGGAAGTGAAGGAAATGAGGAAAACGGCATTCCAAATGGTGGAATAGTATAAGAATAGGCTCAGAAGCATGAAAGAGCCTGCTATTTCCCAGAAGTCATGATGATTCTGGCTTAAAGGGTGTATTAGTTAGGGCTCTCTAGGGAAACAGAACTGAAAGGAGATATCTGTAAATATTATGAGATTTTATAAAAGTGTTTCATGCAGTTATGGAGATGCATGATTCTAAATTCTGTAGGGCATGCTGCAAGCTGGGAACTGTGATGAAGGGTTTTGATAAATTCCCTAGGAGAAGCTGGCCAGTTGAAGTAGTGAGTAAATTCTCTCTTCTGACTGCTGATCATCACTTCTCCTTCTAAAGCCTTCAAATGACTGGATGAAACATCTCTCATTATTGAAGGCAATCTTCTCTGTTAGTTGTAGATGTAATCAGCCAAAGTTAAAATTAAATTACTAAAAAAAAAAAAAAAAAACCAATTTACTGATAATTTAAAACCACAAAATGTTCTTACAGTAACAGGCCAAAGAACTGGACACCATTACTTGGCCAGGATGACACATGAGTCTAACCATCACAGTTCACCCTAGTCAACTTGGCAGCTATACACATCACCTTAAACCATATTTAATCTCTAAACAAGAAACAATAATAGCCATATTTTTACCCAACAATATTCAACTGTCCTGCATACAACTGGAAATGCCCTAAATCTCTCTAATATAGGGTGCAAGTCCTTGGATACTATTCACTCTTCAAGTTGATATCCTGTAACATAAATACTATGACACGAACTATGCAACTTACGCCATATAAAAAGGGGTGAGATAGAGAAGAAAATGAAGATATTTACTTTATGTACATATTCAAATATACTCATAACAAAATAAAGATAAAATATTGATACCATTAAAATCCTCATTTCTGTAATTGATCATGTAGCTGTAGTTTGTATTTATCACCATCTTGTTCCACCATCCATTCTGTGTTCCCTTTATGCTCAGCAAGCAAGTCACTTGGCCGTGATTCTTGGCAGGGCAGGGTGACGCAAACCTTCATTCCTGAATTTTTTGGGCATTGGTAGTCCTGCCTGGATCGGTTTGTTGCAGTTTTCAATTGACTTTAATCATAGGGCATGGTGACCCTGTTAGTGGTGCCACTCCCATTTCCAACCCGAGATTCATGGACCCATCATGGCTATGGGAGAAAAAGCACCAGAGAGAACACTGATTTAGAGCATACACAGCCTCTCAGAGAACATTGCCCCATCCCTGTTAGGTATTGCTACCTCACTGACATTGTAATTGAGTCTTCAAAAAGCCATTCCACCATTCTATCAGTACGGGTGTTTCAGGTATGAAACACCATGACTGAGAACATGGTAAGGCCAGAGAATTCCATGCGCATGTGCCCATACCTGCTCATCATTTGCTGTGATGGACTTGTAGTAGTCTTGGCAGAAGCACTGCATGCAGGGAAAGCAAACTCATATCCAGAGTATGTGTCTATTCCATTTAGAACAAATTGCTGCCTCTTCCATGACAGAAATGGTCCAATGTAATCGACCTGCTACCACATAGCAGGCTGATCACCTTGGGGAATGATGCCATATTGGGGACTGAGCATGGGCTTCTGCTGTTGGCAGATTGGGCACTCAGCAGTGTCTATAGCCAGGTTGGCTTTGGTGAGTGGAAGAACATGTTGCTGAGCCCATATATAACCTCCTTCCCTACCACCATGTTTACTTTGTTCATGAGCTCTGTGGGTAATGAGGGAGTGGCCTGGGAAAGAGGCCAGCTCATATCCATAGAATGGGTCATCTTATCCACTTGATTATTAAAATCTTCCTCTGCTGAAGTCACCCTCTGGTAAGCATTCCCATGGAACACAAACATCTTCATGTTTTTTGCCCACTCAAAAAGGCCTATCCACATACCTCTTCCCCAGACCTCTTTGACACCAATTTTCCAATCACATTCCTTCCAAGTACCTGACCATCCAGCAAACTATTGGCAACAGTATACAAACACACCTTTGGTCTTTTCCCCTTCCAAACAAAATGAACAACCAGGTGCACTGCTCGAAGTTCCATGCACTGGGAGGAATTTCCCTCACCACTGTCCTTCAAGGATATCCCAGAAGAGAGCTGCAGGGCTGCAGCTGTCCACTTTCAGGTGGTACTTGCGTATCGTGCAGAATCATCTGTAAACCAGGCCCGAGATTTTTCTTTCTCACTTAAGTGATTGTAAGGAAATCCCCAAGAGGCCATAGCTTATGGGCTAAGAAAGAGGATCCAGTATTGGTTTTTTTTTTTCCTTTTTTCTTTTGCATGGGCAGGCACTGGGAATTCAACCCTGGTCTCTGGCATGGCAGGCGAGAATTCTGCCTGTTGAGCCACCGTAGCCCACCCCAGTATTGCTTTTGATATACTATTTTGCTAGGTAAGGGCAGTTTTAGCGGGTTCCACTTGGCTTTTCCTACCATAATAGTCCTCCCTTCTCAAGTCAGGGAACCAATGTGGTAATTCTGCCAGGTGCTGCATATGTCTATTCCAATTATGCATTCTGGAACCGGGGAAATAATAGATGATGGGTCCAGGGATTCCACAACCCACTGTAAGGTGGACCTGAACTAAAATTCCATCAATCACCTGACTTCCATAAGCTTCAACTCTGACCGGTAGACTAATGTTTTGTGTCTCCTGGAATAGATGCCTCTTCTTAGCCAGTGTGCAATAATCCCCAAAGTTTCTGATCATTTCCTTTATCCTAGTGCACAGTTACCCTGATAAAAGGTCATAGGTCTCTCTGGGGAAGGCTGGGAAGAAGATTAACTGTGTAAATTTTTGGCAGTGTAGCAGGGTCCTTCCATAACGGAACCCAGCCTTCCCCTTATTCAAGAGGCTCTGGTTCTGTAAACTACCTTAAATCTGTGAATTGATTAAGGGGCTGTGACTGTTTGTTTTTGTAATTCAAGTTCAACTTTTGTTCACTTGACCTATAGTTCTTCTGCCTATACAGATCATGCAAAAATTTAGTAACTGGCCCACCTATTTTCCTTTTGAGTACTCCATGATATACTAGCCAATGCCTTAGGTCTCTGTGCATCAGATTATTTTGATTGCTGCTTTGTATCTGCTGTCCATTAAGGCAGCCATACTCACCTTTTCTTTGGTGATTAAGTGCTACCTCTTGGGTTCTGCCAATTTGGGATCTGATCATCCCCATTGTGCTTAAAGATTCCAGTTCAGTGACAGTAATTCCCACAGTAATAGCTGACTTACAGAGAAGAGCAACTACAGAGCTCTTCAGAGATGCTGGAGTTAGTCTCACGAATTTATTCCCCACTGTCCTGCTGAAAGGGGTACCTTCTGGACATTCCTGGGGTGGGAGAGCAGGTCTTACACACGGTAAATCCATTCTAACATACCAGTCTCTCTAAGCCTTTGGATCCCCTCATCTACATTATACCTGGTAGTTCTGGAATTTCAACCTCAGGTAATGTATGCCACCATTTGGTCCATGTTTCAGCCAACCTTTTGTTCAGATTGAACAAACTATTAAAGCCCTTTCTAACCCCTCAAGCCACAAAATTGAATCCAGAATCTCTACAAAGCTCAGTGGGCCCATATTAATAAATTCAGCTTGATTCAACTTTATATTCTTTCCACAATTATCCCACATCCTTAAGCTCCATTACCAAAACATATTCCTCTGATTTCTCTCTATATAAGTTGGAAAAACCCATGCAGTTCTTTCAGAGTATTGTGTGCCTCCTCTTGGGTCACATTTTGTACTTCACCTTTTGTGCCTATTGGGGCTTCATTCTAGTTATAGGGCTGGAAGGAAAGAGGAGTGTGCACCCACGCGCATGCACGTGCGTGCACGCGCGCACGCGCGTGTGTGTGTGTGTGTGTGTGTAGGCAAGAGCCTTGCCTCTTTTAAGCCTGTGAGTAGCCATACCCAGTGGTGATATTTTGCATATCTCTATTGCCAATTCATGCCATGGACAGTCAGTGCCATCTTGATTATTGGAAATAGAGTCACTAGTGCTTTTGAATCTAATCAAAGCAGAGAGTCAATTGCAAACCCCCCAAGAACCAATCACAGAAATAATTAGAAGTGTCTTGAGAGCCAATTACTTCAGGACAATTCATTGCAGTTTCATTTGGTGAAATAAGATTAATCTTTCCAAACAGAGAAGTAAGGGAAGTTTGCTCAGGGTAGGTGGTTACACATTTATCAAGTACTATAGGATTAATCTTTTCAAGTGGAGGTTGGATGGCAGATTCCTCAGGGCAGACCATTACAGTTTCACCTGAAAAGACTCAGAAGAATCTAGGGTTTGAATGTCCCCACTGCCATCATTATCAACACATATGCCCCCAACCCAATTTTCAGGATCCCATCCCTTTCCAGTCAATGCCTTCACTTTAATAGCGGGTTAGAATTTTAGTTTACATTGTAATTCTGCCACTTGCACAATGAAACTGTAGGTCTGGGTTTCAGAGATCTCAAATCTGTGGCTAAGGGAAATAAGATTTTCTTTCAGGCCACAAATAAAAACTTTCACATATTTCATGTGGTGCTTAAATTGCAAATTTGTAGACTTCAGCTTTTTACTTTCTTTTTCTTTTTTTGTATGCTGTATGACGGGGTCACATTTCATTCTTTTTCCATGTGAGTATCCTGTTATGGCAGCACCATCGTTGAAATTTTTTGTTTGGGAAGTGCATGGGCCAGGAATCAAACCTGGGTCTCTGGCATGGCAGGCTAGAATTCTACCATTGAACTACCCTTGTACTCCCTTCATTTTCATTTATAACTGTATCCAGCATATTTAGGAACACCCTACCAACATCACTATACCTTTTAACTTCAGAAAACTCTGTTAAGGTGTTAAAAACACTCTCACCTAGAGCCTTGCCTCTTTTAAGCCTGTGAGTACCCATACGCAGTGGTGATATTTTGCATATCTCTATTGCTAATTCATGCCATGGACAGTGTCATCTTGATTATTGGAAATAGTCACTAGTGCATTTTAATCTAATCAGAGTAGAGAGCCAATTGCAAAAACCCCAGAGCCAATTCAGAAATTCCATTTTTAAGACTCTGTTTCTCAAGAACCAATCCCAGAACCAAAACTGTTATTAGTCAGGGTTCTATAGGGAAACAGAATGGACAGGAGATAATCTGCAAATACTATGAGATTTTATAAAACTGTCTCATGCAACTGTAGAAATGTACAAGTCCAAATTCTGAAGGGCAGACTGCAAGCTGAGAATGCCAATGAAGATTTTCAATGAATTCCCCAGGAAACTCTGGCCAGATGAAAATTCTCTTTTGACTGCTCAAGTCATCACTTCTCCTTATAAAGCCTTCAACGGACTGGATAAAACATCTCTCATAGCTGAAGGAAGTCTTCTCTGCTGATTGTAGATGTAAGCAGCCATAGATACAATCAATTTACTGATGACAAAAATCCATGAAATGTCCTGACAGTAACAGTTAGATTAGTGCTTTCTTGACGAAAGAACTGGGCACTATTCCTGACCAAATTAACACATGAGCCTAACCATCAGAGTGCTCTTGTAGAGGGAGACAAGATTGGAGAGATAGGCTGGGACTAGAATGGAAATACAGATTCATAACTAGGCTTTATGGAAAAACTTTAATATGCCAGTCGCAGTTCTAAATGCCACACCCTTGTCACCACAGTAATGACGTTGGGCTGGGTCTCCTCCTTTCAACCCTTGGAGTCATGCTTCCCATTCTCTGCCCCCTACCCAGAGCCCAGGAAGTCGGCCTCTATGAACTACATCACCAGGCTCTCCTGCGTTCTGGCTTCCAATGAGGAGCCCTAGGAGGAAGTAGAGGAAGGGAGGAGAGTGAGGCCAGAGTCTTTATTCCACTGGCTTCCTCCATGCAGGACCACCTTGGGCTCATACTTTCCTCAGCTGCTCTCACAGGATTTTCCCTTGCCAGATTCTCGTAGTCATTTCTCCTCTGGCTTAGCAGATTAATAGCCCTGCTGTTACTAGACTTGGAGTGTTCAATTTTTCTTTGTGGGATTTCATATACCCTATCCTTTAAAATCAGTAGTACCCTTCTCAATTTTTCAAGTACACATTTGAGTTTCCTGATAGAACCCTAAATGATACAGGTAGGTAGGTACAGCTGGGTAGTACTATTACTGTTCCCATTTTATGGATGAGGAAACTGAGGTACAGAGAGTATAAAGCCATAGAGGTACAAAAATGGTAGAACAAGGACTTACCTTAGACAGTACAGCTAAGGAGATGTCAAAGATGTCCAAAGGTCTTGAATGCTAAGCCTCCTGAAGGCCAGAGTGTATTCCCATCATTCAGAGGGACTCAGACTCTTCCTTCTTTCATTAAATCCATACTGAATGACAATGTTATTTGCATGTCTGTTGAGAAACCACCATGTTTCCTCCTATGTGAAAAGGGAGAATTCTCCACTGCCTTACAGAGCTGTGGTAGGGCTCAGAGATCTCGGTCACTGAAAGAGTTATTCTGGAGCCTGGGATGGAGCTTGTGACCCAAGTCCAGCCAAACAGAGCCTCACATTCCCCTGGTTGCAATGATTGTTTCAGGAGTGGGCATATGACCCAATCAATGCAAAAGGGATTTTTCCCCAGTGCCATTTGTAAGAGAGACAAGCTATCACAGTCACCATTCCTAGCCTTAGGAGCAGGTAAAGTCTAGATATACCTGGGCCACTATGTGGATAAAGGCCCCCAAATTAAGGAAGAAGCAAGAAATGGAAAGAAACTGGGTTCTGTGATATCATTTTAGACCCTGAATCTAGCCATGTCCAAAATCCACCCAACCCTTTGGATGATTCTCTTACGTGAGCCAAGATTTCCTTAGGAGAGGTAGAGTCCCACGTCTTGCCACTTGCAACTAATAGAATCCTAGTTAACAGAGTCCTGCAAACAGCTTTTGCAGAGGGAAGAGTGGGAAGAGGACAGAGGACTCAACTCTGTAGCAGCCAGGTAAGCTTGTACTCACCCATCAAAACCCAACTGAAATGTTACCATCTTTTTCTCAGACTTCCAACTGCGAATATTGCTGCCTTCTCACTCCCTGGGGTGCTTAGGCTACTGCGCTATAATCGTTTGGGTGGTTGTTTCTGCCACTAGGCAGTGAGCAATTTGGTTGCATCTCCTTCATTTTGAAATTATTAATTTTTAGCAAAAGGCCTGGCAAAAGGTCTAGCAAAAGGCACACCATCAATACTGACTCACTGAAAGTCTGCTGAAGGAACAACTGAATGAAGGAGACCAGGGCAGTAGCAGTCGGAACAATCAAGGAGGAGATGGATGGAGGCCATACAAAAAGTGCCAACAAAAAGTAACAGCAGCTTTAAATATTTTTTTTTTCTTTGGAATAAGACAGGCTTGAAATTAATATTAATAACAAAATGTTATTTAGTTGACTTGGACAAAACCCTAGAGTAAAATTAATAATAGCTATGATTTATTGCCTGCCATATGTGCCAGATGTTTTATGTACATTAAATTAAATCTTCACAGCCTGGCAATGGAGGCTCAGAAGTTGACCAGTCTCTTCCAGAGAACTGAAATCGACTCCAAGGGAGAATTCTCTAATTAATCAGAGTAATCCCACCTTCCTCTAAAATGGCTAGTTCAGGGATGGGAACTGGGCTGCTTATTGCTGTGAGAAAGGATGTGTAAGCAAAGGTGCTCTCTAATGCTGATGTCAAGTCTGTGGCTCTGGGTGTTTCTAGCGGCCATCTTGAGCACAAGACTGATACATGGAGGAGAGCAGAGCCAGGAGCTGGGAGAAGAATGGATGCAGGGCTCCCCTCACATACAGCCTGAAGAACGCGTTCCTTTAAGTGAGTCTGTGTCATTCCGTTACACAGTGAGGAAACCCACACTTCAATAGTCAGTTGCATAAGATACCTCAGCTAATGAATTTAAGAGCTAGGATTCCACCAAATCTATGGCATCCCAAAGCCTTTGCTCATCCCTCTAAACTGGGCCAAGAAAGGGCAAGGGACGTGGCCCTCTTCCTCACTTAGATCTGTTTGTCTACCTACTGAGATGGCTTCTCTTACACATGGTTTCTTCTGCTTAGAACATTCCATGCCACCTCTCTTTCCCTGGCAAACTTCAACTTGTCCAGCAAGCCATAGTGTAAATGTCTCTGCCCTAACCTCTTCTCTTCTCCACCCCTATATTAGCTTGGATCCCTCAGCTATTAACTGTCATGGATGGCTTGTAGTTTTACTTCATTTGCCATTATCACAATTATAACTGATTAGTCATTATGTAATAATTTTAAAAATCATTTCACCAAATTCCTTAAGGACGCAAGTGTGTCTGTTTTGCTTGGCAGTGAATCTTCAGATCAGTGGTTGTCACTTAGAGGGCAACAATAAATATTTGATGAAAGAATAAATGAAAACTGTTGTTTTTTGAGGTAATGAGCTACACTAATGAATCTCCAAGCATGGTTCCCCAACCAGCAGCAACAGGAACTTGTTAGAAATGCAAATCATTAGACCCTACCCCAGACCTACCAATTAGGAACTCTGGGGTGGGGCCCAGAAATCATGTTTTAAAAGGCCCTCCAGGTGATTCTGGTGCAAGCTAAAGTCTGAAAACCACTGGGTTGAATAGATTTGCACCCATCTACTCCTAGGAACACAGACTAGGGCCTAACCCCTGCTGCTTGGGACTCTTTCCTGACTCTTAAAATCAGCTCTTTAACAAATAAAATGACCAGGTGGGTAGAACAGGATCCACCACATTCTTTGCCCTCTCGAAACCCTCGAGGTTCCTTCTGCTTCGATCCCTGTTTCCCGCAGCTGACTTCATTTTTATCCTTCAGGTCTCGGTTTACATTTTCATCCCTCCCGTCCATTTTCTATATCAGGTCCTTGAGCTTCGGTTTCATTCTCAATGCTCACAGCAAGGCAGACTAGCCCTCCTCGCTTACAGTTAGTTTATTCATTTGCTCTTTACCTGTTGAAGACCTGCCTCCTCGAGGGCAGGGCCTACAGAAGCTTTGTTTACTGTGGGCGTTCTAGCACCTACAGCAGTGCCTGGCCCACAGCAGGACCGAATAACGTGTGGGCTGATTGAAAGCAAGCTCCACGAGGGCAGAGGCAGAGCCGCCAACTTCCAGCCTGGTGCTTGGGACGTAAAAGTTGCTCAATAAATATTTGCTGAATGAATGAGCGATCGGAGACAAAGGGAAACCACCTCTTTACTAAAATGGCAGGTCGACCTCCCTGTACCAAGATGGCTGCCGGCCCTCGTGGGAGGGGGCGGGGCGAGTCTGGGGGCGGAGCTGTCCACCCTCCCCCCTCCCCGCTCCATTCCGGATTGGTCCGGTTCCAGCGCCGCAGCCCGTCGGCTGTTCTTAGGGCCGCGCCGGGCGCTCGCCACTTCCGGCGCGTTGGGGCTGTTGGTCCGCCGCTGCGGCGCGTTGCGAGCGGGCGGCTCCGGGCGGGAGCGCGCAGGGATGCTCCGGGGGGCGGCGGCGGCGGTCGTGTGGGTTGAAGCGGCTAGGACTGCGCGGGCCCCCAGGCCTCTCCTTTGAGCGAGCCGCGGGAGCTGCGCTGCTGAGGGCACTTCGGCCTCCTCCCCTTTAGTCTTGGGGCCGGGCCCGTCGCAGTCTCTGTCCGCCGAGGCCGGGAGCCCCTGCCTGGGCCCGCAGCCTAACCCCCTCGGGGGCCGGGCCCGGGCGGGGGCCCCGGGCCGGCTGCTCTCCTCACCGAGCCACTGAGCCCCACTTCCTGCTTTTTCAGTTTCCCTGGGCAGAGGCTGGTGGGTCTGGATGAATTGTCTCGGGGGCGCCCGTTGAGGCGGGCCGGGGGGCCACGCTCTTTTTAGAGGGCCCCCGTGGGACCCGGGTAGGGAAGGGTTTTTCTTTGCATGGGCGGGGGACTTCCCGAGACTGCCGGGACCATGACCTGAACTGTGCGAGCGGGACGTGTCCGAAGCTCGAGAGCCAGCTCACCTGAGCCGCCCCCTCCCCTGGCCAGCATGGTAAGTGGGGAAGAAGCCCCCTTCTCTTCCTGGTCCTGGGCCTCGGTGCTGCTGAGCCATCGCTTCTCTCCCCGGGGTGGGGAGGCGCGTGCCGAGCTCGGCCGGTGACACATGCGTGCAGGGTTTGCAGCCCCAGCACTGCGCTCCCCATCCCCTCCCCCCTTCCCCTGGACGTCTCAGGCCTGGGAGGAACCTGGAAGCGCAGCAGGCATAACCCTAGCATCTGGCGCTTGCCTGTCTTGTAATAGCCCATCACGATGATGGCTGTCATTTATTTATTGAGGGCTTACTGTGCTCCAGCCCCTGTGCTAAGTTATTAGATTATTTCACTTAATTGTCACACCAGCGTTCTGAGATACCTTACGAAGTGGGGAAGTTGACGCCCAGAGCTATTAATTACCCAGCTCAAGGTCAAGCGACTCTTAAGTAACTGGCATTATTTGAACATAGGCAATCTGACTTCAGAGACAGTCTGTGTAACACCGAGAGCTGGATGGGATCTTGGGGAAACAAGGGACTCGTGATTTGCAGAGGTCGCTTAGCTAGATAGTCAGCAGTCTTATTCCTGGGCTACCCAGGCCTCCGTTGTTTTGTTATATGCTCTGACTTTTTTCCTGGCAGTGCCTGGAAAATTATTCATCCTTCCAGATCCTGCTCAGAAGCCACTTTTTCTGAAGTTGCTTTCCAAATTTTTCAGACCTGTAGACACTCTTGGTGCTGCCTTAGCTTTGTGTACTTAACATCTGTTGTTAAGCAAATTTCTCAAAGATGAAACTATTTGAACTTTTATCTCCCCCCAGCCTTTGGCACATAGTAAGCCCATGGTGAGTAATTGGTGGCCTGGCTTGGGTTTGAGCATCTCAGTAACAAAAGTCTTCTCCCCAAGGCCTTCTTTTTGCCCCTGCAAAGTTTGCCTGTATCCTTTAAAATTTTTGCTATATGGTCTTGATCCTCACTTTGGAATCTTATGTGTATATTATATTGGGTCGGCTTCAGCAGGATTTTCATTTTAATATCCTGTTGCACTAATTTCTTTGAAACATCCACTACTGAGGCTGATTTGATACTTGAGGTCAATCAGATGCTGAGTATGGCTGGGGAAAAGATGGTACGATAACATCCTAGAACAAGATTCCACAGGCCATCAGAATTTCAATATATGCCTACTTGAGGCAAAAGGAGAAGCTAAATTAACTTCTTACACTACTCCCAACTCTAAAATACGATAATCATAACCAGGTATATCAATCAGACCCTGCAGAGTTAGTGGTGTAATGTCAAAAAGGGTGCGGTTACATTTTCTTTGATACAAATGTTAAGGCCAATGGGATTTTCAAAACATTCGAAGGGCCTATGGGTGGTGTGTTAGGTCCTAGACATGGGAAGAGGCCCCTTGCCCTCCCTTATAGGGCGTACAACCAGTTAGGTGAAATACTATGGATGTATAGTGGTAGATTGGTTAAGACTCCCATTTCCTTCTTTATAAAATATGGAGATTGGATTATTTGCTGCAGATTCCTAAAGCATAAGGGCATAACATTTATTAGTGATTGATGATAGTTGTACTCCATATTCCATCCTTCATGTATTCTTTCAGTGAATTTTGAGTAGCCGCTCTGTGCCAGTCCCTAGGCATATACAGATGAACAAGGCAGACCCAAGGCAGACACTCCCCTCAGGCAGCTTATGCCACTGCTTTAGGACCCTTGGACAGAATTTTATTTGTTATTGACTGAGCTAGCCAAGTACTCTTATATTCAGGTTTCATTTTTAACTGGCAGTCAGTAGAGCATCGTGAGAATGACCACCTTTGAATAATGATTTAATTATAAAATAGTTGACTTCATGGCCCCCCATGTACACTTCTTTCTGAGGAAGATTCCCAGCCTAGGTTTTTGTAATCTATCCCTTGGATATTTAAGCACACAGGGTGTGGTCAGAGGATGTATAGTGGATAGGATCATCTAATCAGGACACCAGCGATTCATCTCCTGTAGGTACCCAGAGTCAAGGTGTAGGTGGGGCAGGCCTTGTCCCAAGAAAGACAAGGAGGCATTGCCTGGAGGGTGTTTTCCCTGAGATCTTAAGCTCTTCCCTGTTCCAAGAACTTTTTCCTCATTTCTCATTGACTTAACATTTTTATTTTTAAGAATATTAATTGACATTTAAGTTTGAGCTTTTGAAATATATTCTCTTTAAAACTTTAATAAAGGGCTTGAAAATGGTGTACTAGTGATAAAAAACCTGCCATTTTTTAAGCATCTGTGATATGCTAGCTATTTTTCATTTATTCTTTTTTCTTTAATCATACAGTATCTGGTAACCACACAGCCCTGCCAGGTTGCATTATTACTATTGGTACCAGAGGGGAGATTTACAGACCTGCTTTGGGGTACCTGTTTAATAAGTGATGGAGCTAGCATTGGACTCTAGGTGCTCTTTGTATGTTGCTTCCTCATGTGGAAGGCGATCAAGAGTATGATTCACTTATTTTTTGTTTGGTTCTGAGATGGAGTTGTGGTGAAGGTTGTCGGGTAGGGAGTGGGGAATTTCCTTTAAACTGACTCTCTAAGAAGAGAGATCTTGACTTGCAAATTTAAAACCAGGTGAAAAAGATTTGTAGTTGCGGTACAGAGTTACTAGAACAGCTATACGGTAACTGCATTGGGTTAAATCATCATTTTTCCTTGAATTCCCAGGAGTTTTTATGTGATGTAACATGTTAGAAGTTCCCATTACTGCTCTGAAAAGTTATTATTTAACAGTGAGTGTAGCTGCTCTTAATATTGACATTTTGTGCAAAATTGAGTCCCTGTTTAAATTAGTGTTTTTTGGTTGCTTAGAAGTTACTTTAGTAACAAAGACTTCTTACTTTTCAGTGTCACCTACTGTGAGTGGTCCCTATAATGGAGGCAAAATCAGAAGTTACATTTGGCCACTTTGATGGTGTGCCATAGACTTGTTCAGCAGCAGTGTTGCATTGTGTACCGTGGGGTGGTATGAAGGAGTTGTGGGGGTGTAGGGAGATTGCAGAGAGAGGTTCAGTAGTACCCGGAGGTTCTGTATATGTCAGTAATGTGATAGAAATAATCTAGGGAGACAGGCTAAATATCAAGGAATGACTTTTAACAGCTTTTGAAAAAATTTAGTACATGACGTGCGTGGTTCTAATGAAGAAATTGGCTGGTAAAGTAAACAAAATCAAAGCTCTGTTAGTATGGTATACAGAAGCAGTTCTCTACAAAAAGCCAGATATTTCTGGTGCCTTTTTATTCATTTATGAAATAATTTGACTTCCTGCTATCAACCTTAAAATCCTAGAAAAAAGTTGCTACAATAGTTAGTATATATAAGGCTTATATATGCCAGGTACTTTTTATATTAACCCATTTACTCTTCCAAACAACTCTAGAAGGTAGAAGGTATTTATTTCCATTATATAGAGGAGGACATTCAAGGCACAGAGAGGTTAAGCAACTTCCAAGGTCACATTGCAGCTAAGTGGTGGAACTGCGATTCAAACCCAGGCAGTCTGGCCCAAGAGTCAGCACTAACTGCTATACTTTCACTCTAAGAGGAATAATACTGTTCCAGCCTCTAGGAGTCAGTTTGATGGGGAGGATTGGATATACATTCTGATAATTATAAGACACTGTGATAAAGCTTAAGTAGAAGAATGGGTTGCGACAAAGGGATCATATCCGAGGGAGATTAACTGAGGTGAGGGTTCAGGAAATGTTTTTCAGGAGGGGATATTTAAGTTTGAGTCTTGAAAGGTAAGGAAGAGATTGACAGTTGGACAAGGAAAAGAAGATTATTGCCAGATAGTTTTGAAGATCATATATATATCAATAAAGGTAATAAGTGTCAAGAGAGTAAAGGAAGAAACAAACACTTGTTGGATGCTTAAGACCTTCTGGGGCTTTAAATGATTTCAGACCTGCAGCATACAAACATGCTATTTTTTCTTATCCTCGGCCGTTACTTCCCTGGCTAACTACTGCCCCACTTCTTTGTTTCCCCTTTGCAGCAAAACTACTGGGAAAGAGTGGTCTAAACCCAGTCTCCAGTTGCTCACCTTCCCTTCTCTTAAGTCTGCTTAAAGTCCCTCCCACCTCTGTTGCTAAATCCAATCGTTAGTTCTCAGTTCACATCTTACTTCATCTACTGACAGCATTGGACAAATTGAACACTCCCTCGCCCATTTAGTGTTTCTTCCCCTGGCCTCCAGGGCTGTAAGATATGCTCTTGGTTTACCTGCTACTCTCACTGACTTTTAAACAGCTGGAGTGCCCCAGGCTCAGACTCAGTAAACCCTCCGGGTCACCTATAAGCCAAGATCTCCCAGTCCAGATTTCTCTCCTTAGCTCCAGTTTTCAAATACCCAGCTGCCTATTTGATATCCAAGATTGTTTATGAGACTCACTCTTGAATTTCCATCCAAGTGTCTACCTGCAGCCTTCTGTATCTCAATTGAGGGCCGTTCCAGCCTTCTAGTTGCTTGTGCCAAAACTTGTGGCAAAAACTTGGAAGTCCTCCTTGACCTTTCTTTGTCTCACAGCCCACATCTGGTTCATATCAGGAAATTCTGTTGTTTTCCTCCTTCAAAATAAAGCCTGGATCTGATGCCTTCTTATTCTCTCTCCTGCTACTACTCCAGTCCAAGCCTGACCGTCTCTCACCTGCATAATTGCAATTCCTTCTGATTGTGTCCTTTTATAGACATTTTTTTTCAAGTGTGTGGGCCGGGAATTTGTAGACTGTTTTTAACACGAAAGTTTGAGTGATCCTTTTAAAAATCTAAGGCAAGTTATCTTTTTCCTCTGTTCCAGTGGCTCCTCCTTTTACTAAGGGTTAAAGCCAGAGCCCTTGCTGTGGCCCACACAATCCGAAGTGACCTCCTGTGCCCTCCTTGTTCTGACCTGCTGTGATTTCTAAACTCAGCAACTACTCTCCCCTTTGCTCGCTTTGTTCTGCTACCCTGGCATCCTTGCTGTTCTTCAAACAGCCCAGGTGCTCCTGCCTCAGGGCTTCTGCCTGGCTGTTGCCTCTACTTGGGCTGTGCTTTCCCCTAGATATCTATGTGACTAACTTAACCTTTAAAACTTCTCAAGAGTCATCTTCTTACTGAGGCCTATCCTTACCACCCTATTTAAAATTGTAATCCCATGCTAGATCTTCCAGTCATCAGCTATGCTTTACTAGTTCTTGTAACGTTCACATTTTTTAAAAAAGTATTTTATATGCTTAACACATTCATGAGGTCTATTTTTTGTTGTCTGCCTCTGCTAATATATTAGCTCCCTAAAGTTAAGGATCTCTGTTTTGTTCAGTGATGTCTAGAACAATTCCTGATACCCTAGACAGTTAACACGTGTTTGGTAAGATAAAGGCCAGAATAAATTGTGGCAGGAGTACTATTGAAGTCTTGTTCAGAGGAGGCTTTAGAGACAGAGGCAGCAAGCTAGGTTCCCTGTAATGAGTAGAATTTGCAGAGAGAGGCTGTTTCAGAGAAGGAGGGTGTTAACTAAATGCGTATAGTGCAGAAAAAGCTTTGAGTGGATGGTTTGGTCATTGTAGAGATTTTTATGAAAAACATGGAGAGCAGGCTAGAAAAATAGTTTATGTCTGGATTATGGAGGACCTCCTATGCTACTGTAGGGAGTTTGGCTTTATTTTTTGGCTGGTTCTTCCTAAAGGGAAAATTAATCCATCTGTAGTATGTAGGTTAGGTTGGGAGAAGCCAGATATGATAACAAGCCTGTGTTGATGTGAAAAAACAGTGTTCTTGCATGTGGGAATAGTAGTGGAAAGGAAGACTTGAGTAAGATTGATTTTAGATTTAAGGGATGAAAAAAAGAAAAGATCAAGCTGATTTTGGAAGTCTCTAACCCTGGTGACTGGAAATAGTGGGAGGTTTTAATTAATTGATGGTTTGAAATTGGTGGGAGTGGAAGAGATTATAAAAAGAAACTGACAGTAAAAGTGCTATCTGCTGATTAAGTATGGAATTCGGTTATGTTGTTAGGTGGTGAAAGGTTGCTGCTGTTTTGAGATGAAGGTAATTGAGGACTGGACAAGAAAATTTTAGTATTCAGCATACATGCCCAAGTCCAGGAAGATGTTCCTGGGGTGGAGAGGGAGGGAATTCCTGAAAGTGTAGCTGCTACTCTTTGTCTCTTACTTTGCAACCCCCTTTTTCTCACTTCCTCACCCCATTCATTCATTCAACAACCAATTACAGACTGATTTGTCTACCACTTTTCAAGATCACTGTAATCTCTGGGTGCTGAATCCAATATAAATAGTCCGTGTGTTCTCTGACTTTTTATGACCTTTGGCAGCTACTGTTCTTTTTCTTTTCTTGAAACACTGTTTCCCTTGACTTCCATTCTGTTACTGTCTTGGTTCAGTCTCCTTTGATCTTCTTCCCGGTGACTTCAGCTATGCCTGTGTACCTAATGATAACTAATCCTTCCTCTTCAGTCTTGGATATACCATTGAGTATCCTATAGACATCAAATTAAACATGCCTAAACCAAATCAGGTCAGTACCTCCTCCCCCATGCCCTAGTTCTGTTAATGACCTTGTCCACTGAACACTCATACTATAAACCTGAGTCATGTTTCACTTCCTCTTCTCATTGAGCACCCTCCTCCCCTCACTTCAGATCTGTGGATGCTGCTGCTAACATATTTGTCTCCCAACCCTGGCCTTTCCCTCCATTCTCTCTGCTTTGCTCAGGCAGTCATTGTCTCTCATTTTGACTGTTGGTATTTTAACTGGGCTCCAGCTTCCTGGTTCTCTTTCCATCAGCTACCTAATAAAGGGGTGATGGTGACACTTGACCCAAAATCTTCAGAGCAGAGAGTCTCTGTTGTGAGATCAAATTTTATCACGGCAGAGGAGTGAAAAGTACATGGGCCCTGGATTTTCAGACATAATTTTACTTATTTTTAGTTTCCTCAGTAAGGATGAAGATGATTTATTAAATACTTAAAGTGATTTATTTGAAATCTATTTTAATGTTTTCCAAATCATACCTTGTTCACTAGCCACTATAAACCACTTGTCATTCCTAGAACATTGAGTATACTTTATTTCTCTGTCTTTGCTCATGCAGTTCCCCCTACTTGAATGCCCTTTGCTTCTTTTTTGCCAGGTGAGATCTTACCTATTGTTTCAGGGTCCCCATAAACACACCTTTTTGAGGTGTTTCAGCCACTAGTTTAGTACTTACTATCTTTGATTGTAGTTCGGTGTTTTGTTTTTTTCTTTTGCCTATACTATTTTTATTTATTTTTCTTATGTAAGAATTAACAAGACTACGTTTTAGTTGTGGAGATGTCAAACATTTCAGAAGTTTGAAGATTAAAATGCGAAGCTTTTCCATCCTTCCCCTGCTCCCGCCTCCTCCTTACTTCCACTCCCACCCGAATCCCAGGTTGGGGGTAGGGGAGATTAGTTCTTTGAGTCCATACTCTTTTTTGCTTCTCCAGTGCCTGGTAAGCATTCAGTATATATTGGCTAATTGAAAGAGTTAGATGTGAAAACAAATGCAAGAAGGTCAAGGTGGTCAGTGATGGTAGCAGTATTGGGAGAGTGTGGTAAGATTAGAATAGAATATGAATATAGTGAACACTGTTTTTTGCAAAATCAATGCAGCCAGCAAGCACAAATAACAGCTGGTGGAGAAGGGGAGCAGATGAGCAAGGAGAGTTGTTAGAACAAAATTGTATAGATGATGTATTTACTAGGAAGCTCCAAAGACTAATTGCTGCTGGGAGAACAGCTGGGGGACAATTGGGATTGAGGGTGGGGTGAAGCGTGGTAGTTGTGGATACTAACCTAGGAAACCCAAAAGGGAGAGAAGTTGGGAGGTTAAAGAGGCTAATGGGAAGGGAAGGAAGCTGGGGGAGAGAGGGAGAAAAAAGGTCACACATATTTCATAATTAAACTGTGTCAAGCAGTGTTTTGAGGCCTTCATGTATAGTACATACTGAACTTAATAACTCTGACAGCCACTATGCAAGCCAAGTATTTTCTGTAGGTATTTTTGAGAAAGTTAAGGACGCTGAAGCTCAGGTAAAGTAATGTTAAGTAGCTTGTCCAAAATTAGAGAGTTCCTAGAGCTAGGATTCAGACACAAGGTTCTGACTCCAGAGCCTGTATTTTTTCTTTATCACTGCTTCTTCTTAAGCCTGTGTGTATAGGCAATAGTAGGAAAAATAGTACATCTAGCCATCTAACTTTAAAATTTGTAAAATATGGTTTACAGTAGAAAGGGCAAGATGATAAAAGTTCTGCTGATAACAAAAGAGATACTTCTCCATGTCCTGTAACATGCGAGAATATGGAAAACATGGCAGTTGAGAGCACAGGGCTCTGGTCCACATCACAGGACATCAGTAGACAGGAGGGTAGCTTGATTTCTTTGAGTTTCAATTCAGGTAAACCCATTAGACTTAGTATAAGCAGTAGTTATATTAGAGCATATTGGAGCAGGCTACTGCGGTTTTATGTGATTATAGTGAAAAAGATCTCTGGGCAGTGACTCCCTGAAAAGGTAAAGGTATTTATGAACTAAATGTAGTTGGAAAAAAAAATCATTGATGTCTAAATTGACTAATTTAGTTGACACTTAAAGAAAAAAGATCTTCCCAGGCCCAATTAAGAGTAACAACTTCATAATTTTTATAAAATGGATGTGTTCTCATTAAAACAAAGCAAGCAGTATCAAAAGGTAAAAGAAAATGTTAAAGGAAAAAAAAATCACCCCAAATCCTACTACCTGAAACTGTGATTAACATTATGTAAACATTTCGTATATGTTTTGTACCCATGCATGTATATAGAAGAATTAGGGTGGTGAATACCTAAAATAAGCACATTTGTTTTAGAAAGTGACCATGCTGATTTTCCAGATCATGCTATTTTTAAGATAAAAAAATCAGTTCATTATCACTTGAATTTTTAGAAAACTTTATTTTGGAACAACTAGATTCACAGGAAGTTACAAAAATAGTAGAGTTCCATGCACCCTTCACCCAGCTACTCCCAATGGTGACATGTTATGTAGCTGGGTGCAGTAAACCAGGAAATTGACATTGGTACATGTCAATCAATTATTAACTAGACTACAGACCTTATTTAACCTGCATTCGTTTGTATGTGTGCATATGGTTCTGTGCTATTTGTTCCATGTATAGATTTATCTAACCTCCACTACAATCAAGGTACACAAGTGTTTCGTCTCCTGAAAAGAACTCTGTCATGCTTCTATCTCTTTGTATTAGCAGCTGCCTATCTGGCCCCCCTGTGCCACCAACCACTAATCACTCCACCTACTTTATAGTTTTGTCATTTCTAGAATGTTATATAATGGAATCTGTAGTATATAACCTTTTGGGATTGATTTTCACTGAGCATGTTGCCCTTGAGGTCCATCCCTATTGCTTAAATAGTAGAAAAAGAAATAAATGTAATGAAAATGAGTTGTCAAAATCTGGTAAGTCCTTGTATGGTTAAGAAAAAAGATTATGGAAAACATTAGGAAGATCGTATTCTTTTTCATAATATATATTTCATGTTTCAGTGCTAGATAGCATCAATGAATTTAATAATAGGAAAATAAGAAAGTTTACACACCTTCCACTTCTCCTTTTCACACCAGTTTATTATTTTTACTTTGTAGCTGGTTCTATAACCATAATTCTCTCCTTATTAGACTTCGTTTTATATTTTAAAGAATTCAGTGTTCCCTGTGGGTTCCTTTAACTATGTTTTTTGCATTTCTGAGTTATTTGATTCATCTCCTTGTTGGCTGGAATTTTTTTTTTTTTCATGACAAAGAGTCTTTACTTTTAAATGATGTTCAGTATGTTAAGCAATAGCAAGCATGTAATAAGTTCTTGAATTCTATCTAGTAATTTTTATTAAGAGAAACTAAAAGCAGCCCTAACAATTATTCTAATATTCATTGTTCTAATTCTTAGCTAGAAAGGATTACTTTAAGGCTGGCTGCTGCTTCTCACAGGTTACAAATGACTATTTACCATATTTTCATAGGTAATGCCCCTGACCTTTAAGAAAGCCTTAAGGAAATAAAATATTTAACCCCTTTCTTCATGTAACTGCTTACTGGTACTAGATCTAAGAAAGAAAAAGTCAATATTATCATATATATAGCTTGAGCTAGATGACATAGGAAAATAGCATATACCCATTAAATTTGTAAGAGATATGAGGTAAAAAGATGAAATATTTGGATAAACTCTGAGTCTGTACAAAGAAGCTAGGCTTGCTACTCTGCAAAAAGTGAAAGGAACTATCATATAAATAACTTAGTACCTTTTCACAAGAGTCTAAGTCTAGCCTTGCTAAAGCTTCATATTCTACGTGAAGACATCTAAAATGCCAGTCCATGGAAGAGGAACTCCTTCTCCTCTATCCATTTATACGGTAATTTTCATGCATTTCTGGCCGGATGTTGCAGACAAAGACCAAGAGGTTATCTAGGATTTCCTCCCTACTCTGCTGGAAGTAGGTCTAGAGGATGGTCATCTTCTTCTGGATCTCCTTCTCCACCTCAGTGCTACATCTGCCATGGGATCCCAGAGCCGCAGCCTCCTAGGGTTTGAATTCGTTCTCCCTTTGTGGGCGGTACTGTTCAGTTTCAGCCTGATCTGCTTCTTCAGCCTCTGGTCTTTCACTTTCGAGCCTCAGACACTTTCTCGGTGGGCACTTCTCCGCCTGCAGCAGCTGCTGGATGCCCTGAGACTGACAGGTCATGGTGGTGGCAGTGTCCTGTTGGCTGGATTTTATTGTCAGATTTTTAAGGTTGTTTGCTTTTATTTTTATTTTTTTAAAATATTTTATTAATTAAAAAAAATTACAAGAAACGCTAACATTCCCAACACATACACTCAGCAATTCACAATATCATCACATAGTTGCATATTCATCATCATGATCATTTCCCAGAACATTAGCATCAATTCAGAAAAAGAAAAAGACAACAGAAAAATAAAACAAACAGAAAAAAAAATTTACATATCATACCCCTTACCCCTCCCTTTCATTGATCACTAGCATTTCAAATTAAATGTATTTTAACATTTGTTCCCCCTATTATTTATTTTTATTCCATGTGTCCTACTCATCTGTTGACAAGGTAGATAAAAGGATCACAGACACAAGGTTTTCACAATCACACAGTCACATTGTGAAAGCTATATCATTATACAATCATCCTCAAGAAACATGGCTACTGGAACACAGCTCTACATTTTCAGGCAATTCCCTCCAGCCTCTCCATTACATCTTGGTTAACAAGGTGATATCTACTTAATGCATAAGAATAACCTCCAGGATAACCTCTCAACTCTGTTTGGAATCTCTCAGCCATTGACACTTCATCAAATTTCACTCTTCCCCCTTTTGGTCGAGAAGGTTTTCTCAATCCCTTGATGCCGGATCTCAGCTCATTCTGGGATTTCTGTCCCACGTTGCCAGGAAGGTCCACACCCTGGGAGTCATGTCCCACATAGACTGCGGGAGGGTGGTGAGTTTGCTTGCTGTGTTGGCTGGAGAGAGAGGCCACATCTGAGCAACAAAAGAGGTTCTCTTGGGGTGACTCTTAGGCCTAATTTTAAGTAGGCTTGACCTATCCCTTGTGGGGTTAAGTTTCATATGAACAAAACCCAAGACTGGGGCTCAGCTTATAGCTTTGGTTGCCCACACTGCTTGTGAGAATATCAAGAATTCAACTTAGGGAAGTTGAGTTTTTCCCCCGTTCTCACCATTCCCGGAAGGGGACTTTGCAAATACTTTTCCACTCACTGATCAAATCACTCTGGGATTCATCAGGGCATCACCTGGACAAACCAACAAAATCTCATGTCCTATACAAAGTTCCACATACTTAAGGTGTTCAATCAACTATCTACATAAGTTAGATTAGGAGACGCACTTGTCAAAGTATAAATTTGTGCCAAATAAGCATTTTTTGCTTTAGTCTCACACATAAGTTGAAATTTTAGAATATTAAGTACCATCTATTTTCAGCACACTGCAGTAATGACATTCTTTTGTCCTTCCTCATGGAAAAACATTTTTAAAATTTGTGCATTTAGTCACTATCATTATACACTCTAGGAATTCCTAGATTATACCATCTCAATCTTTATCGTTTATCTTTCTTTGTGATTTCATTTATGCCCCAGCCCTCTTCCCTCTATCATTCTCATATGCAGCTTCATTCAGTGTTTTAACATAATTGTATTACAGTTAGGTAATATTGTGCTGTCCGTTTCTGAGTTTTTATATTCAGTCCTGTTGCACAATCTGTATCCCTTCAGCTCCAGTTACCCAATGTCTTACCCTATTTCTGTCTCCTGATGGTCTCTGTTACCAACGAAATATTTGAAGTTTGTTCACTAATGTCAGTTCATATCAGTGAGACCATACAGTATTTGTCCTTTTGCTTCTGGCTAATCTCACTCAGCATAATGTCCTTAAGGTCAGTTCATGTTGTTGCATACTTCATAACTTTATTCTGTCTTACAGCTGCATAATATTCCATCTTATGTAAATGCCACAGCTTGTTTAGCCAACTGTCTGTTGATGGACATTATGGTCGCTTCCATCTCCTGGTAATAGTAAATAATGCTGCTATAAACATTGGTGTGTAAATGTCCATTTGTGTCCTTGCCCTCATGTCCTTTGAGTAGAGACAGCATATAGATGGGTCCTGTTTTTTTAATCCATTCTGCCAGACTATGTCTTTTGATTGGGAGAGTTTAATCCATTAACATTCAGTGTTATTACTGCATGGGTAATACTTTCTTCTACTGTTTTGCCTTCTGGATTTATATGTCATATCTCATTTTCCTTCTTTTTACCTTTACTCTTAGTCTTCCTTTCTACACTCTTCTCCACACTTCTCTCTCCTGTCTTCATATCTGTCTCTAGTGCTCCCTTTAGTATTTCTTGTAGAGCTGGTCTCTTGGTCACAAATTCTCTCAGTGATTTTTTGTCTGAAAATGTTTTAATTTGTCCCTCATTTTTGAAGGACAATTTTGCTGGATATAGAATTCTTGGTTGGCAGTTTTTCTTTTTTAATAATCTAAATATATCATCCCATTGTCTTCTCGCCTTCATGGTTTCTGCTGAGAGATTTGCGTATAATCTTATTGGACTTCCCTTGTATGTGATGGATTGCTTTTCTCTTGCTGCTTTCAAGATTCTCTCTTTCTCTTTGACCTCTTACATTCTGATTATTAAATGTCTTGGAGTATGTCTATTTGGATCTGTTCTCTTTGGGGTACGCTGCACTTCTTGAATCTGTAATTTTAAGTCTTTCATAAGAGTTGGGAAATTTTTGCGTGATAATTTCCTCCATTAGTTTTTCTCCTCCTTTTCCCTTCTCTTCTCCTTCTGGGACACCCACAACACGTATATTCATGCGCTTCATATTGTCTTTCAATTCCCTGAGTCCTCATATTTTTCCATTTTTTCCCCTATATTTTCTATTTCTTGTTGGATTTCAGATGTTCTGTCCTCCAATTCACTAATCCTATGTTCTGTCTCTCGAAATCTACCATTGTAGGTTTCCATTGTTTTTTTCATCTCTTCTATTGTTCCTTTCATTCTCATAAGTTCTGTGATTTGTTTTTTCAGACTTTCAATGTCTTCCTTTTATTCATTCCTTGCCTTCTTTCTATCCTCCCTCAATTCATTGATTTGGTTTTTGATGAGGTTTTTCCATGTCTGTTCGTATATTCTGAATTAAATGTTTCAGCTCCTGTATGTCATTTGAATTGTTGGTTTGTTCCTTTGACTGGACCATATCTTCAGTTTTCTTAGTGTCATTTGTTATTTTTTGCTGGTGTCTAGGCATTTAATTGCCTTAATTAGTTTATTCTGGAGATTGCTTTCACTTCTTTTACCTAGGGTGTTCTTGCTGGATGAATTTGTTGTCTATCTGCTCTTTGACATTCAGTTCAGTTTTATCTGTATCTCTAGCTTAAGTTTTGTTTAACAGAGGAAAATTTTTCAGTTCTTGTTTTCTTGTTTCTTGCCCTTTTTGTTTGGTGCCTTCCCCCCCCCCCCCCCACACACACTTAGGAGTGTCTACTTAGATATTATAGACCCCAGCCAGATTTTCTCAAACCAAACTGGCCTCCTATCAGAAGGAAAGAGTCGCCTGCGTCAGTTTTCTCTGAGGGTGAGACCCCGTAGGTTGAAAGACTTTCCTGTGAAGTCTCTGGACTCTTTTTTTCTTATCCTGCCCAGTATGTGGTGCTTGTCTGCCTGCAGGTCCCACCAGTGTAAGATGATGCGGTACCTTTAACTTTGGCGGACTCTCCCTACTTGGGGGCATGGTGGAGACAGAGGAGAGGTTGTAGGCTGGTTTTAATGGCTTCAAATTACCAAGCTCTGGTGTCTGAATTCCTTGAGAGAGGGATTCCACCTGAGTTGGGCTTCACCCCTCCCCTGGGGAAGGCACAGGCTCCAGACAAGCCCCCAAAAGAGCTCGCCTCTGCCTCTGCCTCTGCATGGGGCAGTTGCAGCCTGAGAAGTCCTGCTGCTATATCCAAGGCAGTCAAGCCTTTGTAGAAACACAGCCACAAAAACCTGTTTCCTTCTTTTTTTTTTTTCCGCTTTTTCTGTCAGCCCTGCCCCCTTGGCACTGGGGCAAAAATGAGCAACCTCTGCTTTGACCAGGTTCACTTAAGCTGGGGGCCTGTTTTTAGTAGTCAGAATTTGATAATTAATTCCACAATTGGCGTTTGATTTTGCTCAGTCCCTGCTGCTGGTAAAGTTCCTTTCCTTTCCCCTCTGGGAAGCAACCTGTGGGGAAGGGGCACTGGCCGCTGCAGCTTTGGGAACTCACGGTTCTGGGGAGGCTCACAGCCAGTCCAGCTGGTCCAGGCTAGGGTACGCTGTGTGTCTGGTCACTGATGTGGCCCCAGGAGCTGTGCTGTATTATTTCTGGTTATCTAGTAGTTGTTCTGGAGGACGAAATAAAATGCGCACATTGTTGAGCTGCCATCTTGATCCCAGGTGTTTGCTTTTGTATTTGAAGGATACTTGGCTGGGTATAAAATTCTTGGGTTGCATTCTTTTTATATTTTGTAGTTGTTGTTCCACCGTCTTCTGGAATTAGAGTTTTGATGATTCTTTTAATCCATTTAACAATATTTGGCTAGATTGCATCACTGGTAACTTTTTTCATAAGAGTTCAATGTTATTCCTGAGTTCTTTTATGTTCAAAAATGTTCGTTGTTCTTATCCATGAATGATAAGGGTATAATACTTATGGGACATGTATTCTTTTTCGAGGAACTGTGTTCCTCAATGGACATAATGGACATTTCTCCATTGTGTTCTGCCATTGAATGATGTTGTGTGGAAAAACCTGGTTCGTCTCATTCATGTAACATACTCTCCCCATCCCAGTCAGAGCTAACTTGCCTTTTCTCCTTAGTTGCTAGAAAAACTGTTGTTGAAATTCATTTATTCAATCAGTGTATCTCTTAATGTGGATCATTTTTATCAGTTTGCCTTGGAATATGGTTTGCCTTAATGCATTTACCTAGTTCTCTAATGTTGGTTATTTTGTATCTCCAGCATTTGTTGTTAATATCATCAATACTAAAATAAACAAATCTATTGTATCTTTGTACACTTTGTGAGACTGTAGGATAAATTCCTAGAGAGAAATTGTGGGACAACAAGTAAGTGCATTTAACATTTTGATAGTGCTGGTCCTTCAGAAAGTTTATATCAGTTATACCTTTCACTGCTGGAGAGTTTCTCCTTCCCCACTCTCTTGTTAACACCATTAAAGCTGTTTAATTGGAAGGTGAAAATAGCACCCTATGAATTAACATGGGAAGTCCTTTTGTTATGAGTTAAGCGAAGTATCTTTGGTTATTTTATTGCCAGATATATGTTTTTTCCCATGTCAGCTGACCATTCCTTATCTCTCCTGATCTTTGTGTATTTTTCTGTTGGGCCGTTCCACTATTTTTTTTAATGTAATTTGGCTGAGAAATTTTAGAATGTTGACAAGATTGGTCAGGTTTGAAGTAGCTTACACATATGGTTGAAGCATTGCAGGATTAATCTCAAGCCACTGATTTTTAGCTAGAATAAGGATACTCACATTTCATGTGTACCAATACTGTGGACTTGAATAAAATGACAGTCTTGCCAAGTGACAGTGTAATCTGATAGTTTTCTAAGGCTTCACAGATCTGCCTTTTGTCTGATGATTCATGTTATTAAGCCATATATTCCTACCCCCTGCTTGGCTTCCTATTTTTCATATACTGTAAGAACCTTTTAGAAATTATTGTAGGGAAGTTGTTCCATTGCCAGAAAGTTGTAGAATTCACCTTGGTGAAGTGACTTCCTGTTAGTCATTTAACCAGTTTGTAGCTGGTTCTATTAACTGGGTGTTCTAGTTTGCTAGCTGCCGGAATGCAACACACCAGAGATGGATTGGCTTTTAATACAAGGGGATTTATTTTGTTGGTTCTTCAGAGGAAAGGCAGCTAACTTTCCACTGAGGTTCTTTCTTACATGGAAGGCACAAGATGGTCTCTGCTGGTCTTCTCTCCAGGCCCCTGGGTTCCAACAACTTTCCCCGGGGTGACTTCTTTCTGCATCTCCAAAGGCCTGGGCTGAGCTGCGAGTGCTGAGATGAGGAATGCTGAGCTGGCTGTGCTACGTTGCAGTCTCTCATTTAAGCGCCAGCCAATTAAGTCAAAGGTCACTCATTGCAGCAGACACACCTTCTAGCCGACTGCAGATGTAATTAGCAACAGATGAGGTTCACGTACCATTGGCTTATGGCCGCAGCAACAAGACTAAGTATGCTCACCTGGCCAAGTTGACAACTGAATCTAACTATCACACTGGGTTTATTAACTAGAGTATAAATTTAGAATGTGAAAGGATATGAAGTAGCTTTGTAGGTGAGTTTACCAGTTATGCTTAGGGTTTCTCTTAATTTTCCACTGAAATTCCCCTAATGGCAGAAAGAGCCCATAAGTAGTTCAAGGAAGGCAGGTGTCCTGGGGATAGAGGTTATAACAGCTCTCTGTAAACCTGAAATTTCTTTAAAATCTTGGGTTGTACCTTAAACATTTATTGTTTAAAATCAATATATAATGTATGTATGTGCATATTTATCTATAACTTATGTTAATGTTCATGCACAAAAAATTAAAGGTCCAGGCACGTGTATTATGTTTGAGGAGCATGATAAAACCTTCATCTCATCTTACTGTGAGGGTGACTGGTCTGTGTTTTCTGAGCCCTGTGAACAGACAATATATTACTGAGAAGTTCTGAAATATCACATACTGATGTATCTGTGGACACTTCTTATGAAGAGAGAAAAAGCTTAAAGGCTTTTGAAAAGACCTCAGAAGTCTATGAAAACATTTTGAGAAATAGCAGGCCCTTCTTTATACCTCAGTAGTGAACAGATTGAAAGTGAGAGCTCGGAGTTGGCAGATTTTATTGGCACACTCGGTAGACTCTTGATATTTAACATCTGCATTTTTCCCTATTTGTCAGTACCTTCAAAGCCTTTGATAAATAATTTATTTCGAAGAGGTATGACTTGCATTGCCATCACTTGCCTGGAGCAAGCCACTTAGCTGGCTGTTGAGTGAGTCTACCTGACCCTAGGTTCAATGCAAAATTCTTTACTTTTCAGGCTTATGACTTGGAGGTTATAAACATCTTCATTAGCTTGTGGAAAATAATCCCCCCAGAGTTTGTCAACTAATAGCATTGGTGATGCAAATGAACAAAGTATGATGAAGTTAGTTATTAGGAAATAAAAATATGGACAAATTAAAGCATAGAATGTTAAAAGTAGGTATCTTGGATCAATCCATTATACAACTTTGTATAGAAAGAAAAAAAAGCAATTCTTAAGATTTGGTGAGTCCTGGCCATTGCAAAAATTGCCCAATTAGAGAAAGTTGAAAAAACACTTAACTTGTGCTGTGAGTCTGCACTGAATAATTTTAGATTTAGTATGAACATTTTTAAAGTACTTCGTCAGATGTTTTCCAGAACGGCATACTAGTTTATGTTTTCTACCAGTTGTGGATAAATATACTCAACAGTACTGGGTAGTCTTAAGAAAATTGTTGCTAATTTTATAGATTAAAAAATGGCTCCTCATTATTGTTTCTTAATATATTTTTTTAATAGGACAAGTTATCATTAGATTTCATTTTTCTCTCCCAAATAATAAGGTAATGGTTATAAGAGACAGCCCTTATGCTTACTTTGCTTACTGTTTACTTAAGTATCTTGTATTTAGTTTAATGTTTTAGAAGTACCTTAACATATTTTGATTATTTCTCAGTGATAAGTTGATTCCTTTTTTTGTTGTGGCTGTGGTAAAATACATACAACATAACATTGACCTTTTAACTAATTTAAAACTATACAATTCATTGGCATTAAGTATATTTACAGTGTTGTGCAAACTTCACCATTATTTTGTTCCAGAAATGTTGCATCACCCCAAACAGAAACCCTGTTCCCGTTAAGCAGTCATTCCTCATTCTCTGCTCCTCCTATTCCCCGATATCCCCGGTCCCTGGCAACCACGAATATGTTTTATCCTCTGTGGATATGCAAGTGAAACCATTGCTTTTCCACTACGTAGGGAAGAGTTCATATAAATAGAGTCATATAGTATGTGGACCCTCAATATCTTTTTTCTTTGGAGGGGGTGCTTTTTTATTGTGAAAGTAACATATATACAAAAATGCAATAAATTGCAAAGCAACACTGCAACAATTAGTTGTATAGCAGATTTCAGAGTTTGGTATGGGTTACAATTCCACTATTTTTAGGTTTTTACTTTGCTCCGAGACACTGGAGACTAAAAGAAATATTAATATAATGATTCAGCAATCATACTCATTTGTTAAACCTCAACTTCTCTGTATAACTCTACCATCTCCTTTGATCTTTCTTCCAATGTTGAAGGTTAGTTGGGCTATGCCCATTTTTACATTTTCATATTGGAAGGGGCTGTTGATAATATGGGATAGGGATTGGAACTAGTTGATGTTTTGGAGTTTCAGGACTTAAATCTGGCCTAGGAACCCCTCTGTAGGTTGTAGGTTTCTGGATAGTAATCATAGTGCATGGAACCTTTGTAGAATCTCATATAAAGCCCTGGATGTTCGCTAGGGTTGGCAGGAATGGTTTTGGTTGGGGTTTGGTAAGTTATGATAGGTAGCAATGTCTAGCTGAAGCTTGAAAGAGTAGCCTCCAGAGAAGCCTTTCAACTCTATTTGAACTCTCTCAGCCACTGATACCTTATTTGCTAGAGTTCTTTTCCTCCTTTTGGTCAGGACAGCATTGTCAATCCCACAGTGCCAGGGCCAGGTTTATCCCTGGGAGTCATATCCCATGTTGCCAGGGAGACTTTCATTTCTGAATGTCATGTCTCATGTAGGGGGAAAAGCAGTGGTTTCACTTACAGAGTTGGGCTTTGAGAGAGAGGCCACATCTGAACAACAAAAGAGGTCCCCTGGAAGTACTCTTAGGTGTAACTATAGGTAGGCTAAGCTTCTTTGGTACATAAATAAGCTTCACAAGAGCAAGCCTCAAGATCAAGGGCTTGTCTTATTGATTTGGGAGTCCCTAATGTTTGAGACAGTATCAGTGGTTTCTCCAGTGGTAGAGTTTAATAGTTATTTTTTCTACCATCCCTCAAGAATCTTTGCCAATACGTTTTGAGTATCTGCTTAACATACTCTGGGATATATCTGGGGTAACACATTAAGCTATACAGGATTACAGGCCCTCATTCCCATTTTGAGTTTCCTGTGTTTGTGTTGTTTAAATGATCTGTCCATACTGGTTGAGTTAGATTATGTGCTACAGAAAACTTAGATTGTGGACAAAATAAACCTTTCTTCATTTGGTCTTACAGAGTAGGTGAAGTTCTAAAATACAATGTTTTCCTTACCCCTGTATTCTGAATTACCTTATCTCAGTATCTTTTAAAGAAGGTATAAGATTTGTAAAATTTGAATTGAATTTCTATATTTTAGTTTGAAAATTGATAATCCAGCTATTGCACCTGTTATAAATTCAGTATATTTAGTTGATTCAGCATATTTAGTTGACAAATCTTAATGGCCATTCCCGTGTCATTAAGAAGAAATTGTTTACAGTTGTTATCAGTGGACATTGGGCTATAGTCCTTGGGTTAGGGTGAAATATGAAATTGGGATAAAGAGGAAAAATATGGTACTGGGAGAGTGAAAACCAATGAAGTAACAGCGCATCTCCATAGTTGGAAATGTAGAGGAAATCCCTTTAGAGGTTAACGTTTAAAGCAGTATGGTTTGGAGAGTTTGCAGGTAAGGTGCTTTCATCTCTGGCATCAAAAAATAGGCAACCTAAAAATGAATGAATAAATTTGTTGGCAGCAATATCCAATACATAGGCCCTTTGAAATGTATGAATTTTGGTTAAGGAACAAGAGTAGTGTTGGAGACAACAAGGACAGCCAGAGAGTTTTCCAGAGTGAAAGAAAATAGGGCATCTATTTCTCAGTGTTTGATATCTTCATGGGAAGTCCTGGGTGGTGGGGGAGTGTTTCTAGGAGAGTGATTTTCATTCTTTAGGAAGAATTTTTTTTCCAAAATGGGAAGGACGTCTTCAGAGTTTTATCAGGCATTCTTTACTGTAATTTGGTTTCCCCAGGAAAATGGAGTGTTGAAGGGAGAGCTTGGTTTAGGTGGAGGTTTTTATTGAACCAAATACAACTTTTGTAGTAAATTCATATGTAGTCAAGACAGTGTCTTTTTAAATTTTTCCTTTTTAAAAATTTGTGTGGTACATTTGTTAGAATTGATGAACCAGTATGATTAGAATTATTCTATTAACTAAAGTCCATAGTTTACAGTAGGGCTCATTCTTTGTGTTGTATAGTTTTTTGTTTTTTTCTTTTTAATTTTAATTTTTGTTGTGGTGACATATATACAATATGAAATTTCCTTTTGAACCACTTTCAATTATACAATTTAGTGGTATTGGTTACATTCACAGTGCAATGCTATCGTCAGCACCACCCATTACCAAAACTTTCCTATCATCCCAATGGAAACTATGCTCATTAGGCAATAACTCCCTGCCCCCTTCCCACCACCCCTCGTCTGTGGTAACCTGTAATCTGCTTTTTGTTGCTATGAATTTGTTTATTCTAGTTATTTCATATAAAAGAGATTATAACGTATTTGTCCTTTTGTGCCTGGCTTATTTCAATATGATGTCTTCGAGGTTCATCCATGTAGCATGGATCAGCACTTCATTCGTTTTTACTGCTGAATAATATTTCATTGTATTTACCACATTTTTGTTTATCCATTCATCCATTGATGGACATTTGGGCTGCTTTCATCTTTTGGCTAGTGTGAATAATACTGCTGTGAACATTGGTGTACAAAAAAATCTGTTCACATTCCTGCTTTCAATCTTTTGAGTATAGACCTAAAAGTGGACATGCTAGGTCATGTGGTAATTCTATTTTTCACTTTCTGAGGAACTGCTAAACTGATTTCTGGTAGCTGTACCATCTTACATTCCCATTCACAATGCATGAGGGTCCCTATTTCTTTTTTTTATTTAAAAAATATTTTTGTTGAAATATCTTCATGTACCGTGAAGTCCAAAGTATACAATCAGTGGCTCACATGTCATCACAAAGTTGTGTATTCATCACCATGATCACTTTTAGAACAATGCATCCATCACTCCAGAAAAAGAAAAAGAAAAAAACCCCATACATTCCATACCTCTTACTCCCCCTCATTGACTGCTAGTGTTGCAATCTACACAATATGTATTTTTTACCCCTATCCCCTCTTGTTGTTTATTTTTTGTCCTTATTTTTTTTACTCATCTGTGTCACTTTGTAAAAGTGATACAATTACACACTTGTCTTCAAATAATCAAGACTACTGGAATACAGTTCAACAGTTTCAGGTACTTCCCTCTAGCCACTCCAATATACCATAAACTAAAAAATATATGTATTGCATAAGGATAACCTCCAGGAAAACCTCTTGACTCTGAAATCACTCAGCCACTGAAACTTTATTTTGTCTCATTCCTCTTTTCTTCCATTTGGTCACCTTCCTTAATCCCATGATACTGAATCCCGGCTCATCCCCGGGAGTCATGTCCCGTGTTGTCAGGGAGATTTACAGCCCTGGGAGTGATGTCCCAGGTAGGAGCAGGGAGGGCAGTGAGCTCACCTGCCAAGTTGGCTTAGAGAGAGAGGCCACATCTGAGCAACAAAGAGGTTCTCTGGGGGTGATTCTTAGGTGTAGTTATAAGTAGGCTTAGCTTCTCCTTTGCAGGAATAAATTTCATAGGGGTGAGCCCCAAGATTGAGGGCTTGGCCTAATAAATTGGTTGTCCCCACTGCTTCTGAGAATATCAGGAATTCCCCAGGTGGGGAAGTTGAATATTTCCTCCTTTCTTCCCAGTCTCTTCAGGGGGCTTTGCAAGTACTTTTTTATTTTCTGCCCAAATTACTCTGGGATATATTGGGGCATCACACTGTGAGGGTCCCTGTTTCTTCATGTATTTGTCAGCACTTATTTTTCATTTCTTTTTTTTTTTTACTAACCATTCTAATAGGTGTGAAGTAGAATCTCACTGTGGTTTTGGTTTGCATTTTTCCTAATGATTAATGATGTTGAGCATCTTTTCATGTGCTTATTGGCCATTTGTTTATCTTCTTTGGAGAAATGGCTTTTGAAGTCCTTTGCCTATTTTTTAATTGGCTGGTTTGTCTTTTTGTTGTTGAGTTTAGTGTTTTGTTTTGATTAATGTGTTGATCGTTTCCCAAGAGATTGATCCTCTCTGGGGAAGAGGTAACTTCAATTCCCTGTCATCTCACAGAAGTGGTGACATTTTCAAGGGGTCTTAAAGGGTAAGTAGGAGTTTTCTAGGTAGAAAAGAACATTCTAGATGTGAATCAGCAAAGCCATGGATCAGAGGTAGTATTATGGATACTTCAGCCTCTAGTGGGCAGTGGCCTAACTCATTTTGTTTCAACAGTATAGTTAAAGACACAAGAATTTTGCAGCAAGTATTCAATAAGGCCTGCACTTCAGTATTTTGTGATTTAGATACATTCCTAGATATATGGAGAACAGTGTAACCTCATGATTAAGAGCACCAGCTCTTCTGATTACCATGGTTTGTGACCTGGGGAAGTTGCTTAATCTCTCTGGGCCTCAGTTTCTCCAACTATACAATGGGATTGTGATAAGGATGAAAGGAATTAATGATGTCAGGGCCCTAGGACAGTGCCTGGCAGATGCCTGCTGGCATCTTAAGTTATCATCATCGAGTAACTTGTTTACAGCTCACTTAAAATAAGAACAAGAGTTAAAATAATTCCTGCAAGAAACATGTATAAAACGCTCAGCCCTGGGCATGCAAAGATGAGTATAAATTGTTTGTTAGTGTACTCCCAAGTAATTAGGGAGACTTGCACATTAGTGGGTTATTTTTTTTTTTCTCCTTTTTCCTTCTTCTTTTAAACAAATGGATATTGTACGAAGCTTAAATGGTTTTAAACAAAAGGGTGTAGAGAGAGAAGCTAGCCTCTTTTCTTTGTTCCATTCTCTAGAGGCATCCACCATTACCTGTTAAAAAAAAGAAACACACGTTGTGTATGCATATATTTTATATATATGTGTGTGTGTATCCATATTCCCCATACTTCCCCACTGATGGGTTGTATACTGTGCACACTGTCACACTGTTTTGTGTCTTTTTAAAAAAGTTAATGTAAATTGGATATAGTTCCATATCATATAAAGCTTCCTCACTTTTTCATGGCTGCACAGTATTCTGTGTATGGATTTAAAACAAAATATTGGAAATAACCTAAATTTCCATCAAAGCAGGATTGGGTAAATAAGGTATAGACAGTGAAGATCTTTTTGCACATACACTTTTGTGAAAACTTTTAGAAGAAAAGGTGCTAAATGTGTAATTGCTGGGTCAGTTCCTATGAGCTTTTAAAATTTTAATAGATATTGCCAAATTGTCTTCCCATTGAGGTGGCACCAATTTATGTGCTCACCCACGTCGTATGAGAGTAAAGAGGTAACTTCAATTCCCTGTCATCTCACAGAAGTGGTGACATTTTCAAGGGGTCTTAAAGGGTAAGTAGGAGTTTTCTAGGTAGAAAAGAACATTCTAGACAGGAAATTTTGCATGTGTGAAGATGTAAAACTGTTATGTGAAGGACAAATAAGAATTGGGTCTGGCTGAGGGATAGGATAGATGAGGGGGCTGGTTGGAGAGTGTGGGGACAGTAAAGCAGGAGGTCAGGTTAGGGATGTGATGGAGTGATGTGATCGAGTTTACTTTTTACGTGGTCACCCCTGATGATTGGGTGGCAAAGACCCTGGTTGGTGGTAATTGGTTTGCAGTAGAAAGATACTTGAGAGAGGCTTTACCAGTCAGCCTTTCAGCAAACATTTGTTTACTCAAAGAAAACTTTCCAGACTTGGCAGAACCTGCATCATGAAACTGGAAAACTGGATGGGCACTAAGAGGCTTTTTTTAAAAAAAAATGGTTTAGGGGTTTTCTGTGCTCTGTAGGTCCATAGTGTTTCTTGGAGGTATCCCAGATGCTGAGTACTGGCATTTGGGGCCCTCTCCCCTAGCTCCAGTAATTAGGCAGTCTCTTATTGAGTGTCTATTTTACATTTGGGGTTCTATGCAAAATTTCTTTCTTGCTGTGTTGCTTTTCTTTTCTTTTCTTTTTCTTTGGCTTTTGTTGCTAGAATTATGGATCTAGTTCTAAACTCTTATTGTCTCAAAAATAAATGGAGGTCTAGAGGAGGTGTGGAGTCATTCTTAATGTTTTTATTGTTTTTACTGGCTGATCAGTGATCTGAATAAAAATGAAAGAGAAGGCAGTGGGCATTGTTGGGATTTTTTTTGAGACTTTAGTTGACTTGTGTAATTTATTTTTTCCTTTTTTAAAAAATCGTATTTTTACAATTTTTATAATATATAGTGAAATAGTTTTGCTCATTTATTGTTAGGGTGCTAAGGAATTTAAATTCATTATGTTATTTAATTCTCACATCTTTCTGGTGAGGGTAAGTATGGTTGTATGTCTACTTTGCAGTTGAAGAAATTGAGGCTCAGAGAGAGTAAATTGCTCAAGCTCATGCAGATAGTTATAGGAATCTGGTACAGATCCGTGGTGGATTCCAGAGCCTGCTCCCTTCACAATTACATGGTATGAACAGTTGATTTTAGAGCAGTCTCATGACAGTGGTGGAGGGACACAGGTGGAATGGTGTAGGAGGTCTAGTCCTTCCTGGCTTTTTGCTGTTGCCTATAATGAAAGAACAGAGCTGGGATGCAGACTGAATCAAAGTACTTTGTCTTTACCTCTTTTCCCTGTATTTTAGCAGGGTTGTTTGAGAACTGTGGGAATGGTGATAAGTGCTCCTTCCCCAAGCTAACTATGCCTGCTATTAAGCCTGCTTTGGTGGGATTGGAGGCCGAAGGAAAGATGCATGTAGAGTTTTTCCTTCATCCCTTCTGTATTAGTTAGGGTTCTCTAGAGAAACAGAATCAACAGGGAACACTTGCAAATATAAAATTTATAAAAGTGTCTCACGTGACCGCAGGCATGCAGAGTCCAAAATCCACAGGGCAGGCTGCGAAGCCGACGACTCCGATGGATGGCCTGGATGAACTCTGCAGGAGAAGCTCACCAGCCAAAGCAGGAATGGGACCTGTCTCCTCTGAGTCCTCCTTAAAAGGCTTCCCATGATTAGATTTAGCATTACTAATTGCAGAAGACACTCCCCTTTGGCTGGTTACAAATGGAATCAGCTGTGGATGCAGCTGATGTGATCATGACCTAATCCTATGAAATGTCCTCATTGCAACAGACAGGCCAGCGCTTGCCCAATCCGAGAAACAGGTACCACAACTTGGCCAAGTTGACACGTGTCCCTAACCATGACACCTTCCTTATCTGAGGATGTGGGCAAGACTAAGGTACCTGGCAGGGTTGGGTAATTGGGCAGCAGCCAAGTACCAGTTTCTTTTCTCCAGCATGCTGCACCCCTTTCATGCCACTGGAACTTTCCCCCCAAATAAAAACTGCCAACCTGTTTTACCTCTGCTGCTGCTGCCACCATTACTGTTCTGCCTCTTTAAACCAGTTAATCTTCAGTGGAATGGAGAAAAAGAACCATGCTCCAGTGTTCCAAAATTGTATTCCATATTATAAAAGTTACAGCTTTGTACTTGGAAAATGAAAAAGAAAGTCATAGTTTTAATCACCTATTATACTATTGAAGGTAAAACTTAAAGTTGCATCACCTAATGTTACCGTGTGTACAGCCCAGTGCACATGAGAGTCTCTGGTTGGAAAGAGGTTTTTATGTTTATGAAAAGAGGGGACAGGGTGAAGACCGAGAGTTGTTCTTACCAGAGCATGCATGTCTTCTTCCTCTGTGGCTAGAAAACATCTACCGTGTTTGGGAGGAGCATTTACTACCCTTCCTGGCCAAGGAGAGTCACTTCCTACCAAACACAGATGTCTGCTTGTGCAGCACAAGTCACACTTCCTGCATAACACCATCTCTGACCCCCAGCAGCCGCTCTCTTGGGCCCCATTATTCATACTGTCTGGGGTACGCATGCACCCTGTGGTAATTGGTAATGATACTTGAGAGCCTTGGAGGAATGTGACTGATGGTGAATTAAGAATCAAAGTATTAAGGTGACACTGGGTGTATTCTGAGGTACAAGGTATAGTGACAGTTCAGAGGACTTTGCCTTTATAAAAGCAAATCTGTATCGGAAGTTTGGGTAAGAGAAACGCGTAGTGAGGGAGAGATGACTGTAATGGCCAGCACCAAGTGGTCTGTTCTCTGCCTGTCCTGCTGTGCCAGGTGCCTCTCTGGGTTTCTCACAAAGCCTGTTAGTGTCCTTATTGCTTGTATAGAGGGGTGTCCTTTCTGTGTCCCCTCATTTTTGCCTTGGCCCACGTTCAAGGGGTGGTTATCAGTACCCAGGTGGAAGCAGTACTGGAGTGTGCACTTTGGTCCCTGGCTCCACCCTATCCTTTCCCACAGGAATGATTTATCTGATTGGTGGGTTGGGGAGAGCCAGCCACCATTGCTCACACCACCAGGTGCAAGGTCACGGCCTCAGAATACTGCCTAACCATGTGCTGGAGTCCCCCACTTGCTTATACTCTGCTGCTTTCTGTCATCATCCTGTTGTGGGTAGTCCCAACTTTTTTCCTAGGCCTGGGTGGGTAAAGCTGGTTCAGAGTGGAAAGGAAGAGGCATTGCAACTTTACCAGTGAAAAGGATGTTAGATTTTGATTTGAACTCATTCCTTGGGACTGGATAGCAACTGGATAGACCCTCAGGGGAGAAAGAAAGTGATAGTCTGGAGATTTTTGCCAAAATCGAATGTTATTTTAAATGTTACTTAACGGGAGGGCCACAGTGGCTCAGCAGGCAGAGTTCTCGCCTGCCATGCCTGAGACCTGGGCTTGTTTCCCGGTGCCTGCCCATGTAGGAAAAAAAATGTTACTTAACATGCCACTCCTATCTGGGACTAAATCAAGAGGCAGGTGATATGGGTTTTAGAAAAGATACTTGCTCTTAAACAGTGCAGGTGATGACAGCAGCTGAAATGAAATTTCCCTGTGAGCTGTAATGTTAGTCTACTACTTTACACTTGTTCATTACCTGGTTACACCTGATACGAGGTAATACCAGCTCATTCCTCACTCTTACAGTCTTTGGAACAGATCTCTTCCATGCTTCTTAAAGGAGTAGAGGAATTCTTATGGGGAAAGAGCTCTGGTGACCCTGTTTGGTGACTTCAGCAGTAACTTGTGATTTTGAGCAAGATTCTCTCTCTCTCAGCTTCATTTTCCTCATCTGTAAAATGAGACTGGACCTGCTATCCTCTAGGGTTTGTTTATTTCTGTCTTCAGTTCTGTGACTCCCACTTTAGGATTTCTTGGTAGCATGCCTTGCTTTAATGTACTCAGTAAGTGTCTTTCGAGTTTAATTGACCTGGCATGCAGATATAAACATTGCTTTTCTTAGAATATGTACCTAGGAAAGAGAAGCAGATGGGATTGTGAAGAGAAAACCTATTCTTGGGTATGTTACCATATTCTCACTTATTTTAGACTTGTTTCTTGCAGAATAACTATTTTTATTATTTTCTCTTTTGGCCCTCTAATTAAAATCTTGACTGAACTATAATAAATAAATATGTAAAATATATATATTTTGGCTCCTGGTGGGATATGGTTGTTACCTGACCAAAGGATGCAAAATTTTTAATGCCTAGGCTGTTTCACAACTTTTTTCCCAAAACAATGTGTGAAAATAAACCTGACATATGAGAGAGTTAAGTAATCTTTTTCTCACTTTCTTTTTTCCATTTGCCCAGTCAACTTGGAGTACTGAGGAATGGGGTGGAGAGTACCAATCCAGTAGATGAGATTTAAAAAAAAGCATTTTATTTGGAAATAGTTTCAAGCAGAAAAATTGCGAAGAATAAGTAGTACAAAGAACATTCTTGCACCCTTTACCCAAGCTTAGCCTATTGTTAATATTTTGCCTTATTTCCTTTATTATTTGTATGTTCTCCCGTCTCCCCTTCTCTCTCGGCATGTATATATGTATAAACACGTACACACACAATATATATATATTTTTCCTAACTCTTTGAGACTAAATTGCCATAATGTATTTCCTAGCAGGGATATTCTCTTACATAACCTTAGTGTAGTTAACAGCTTCAGTCAATTTAACATTGACTCAGTACTTGAATCTACCATCTGTATTTCACTTTTGTCAGTTGACCCAATGATGTCCTTTATATCATTCTTTCCTCCTCCAGCACAGAATCCAGTCTAGGATCAGGGGTTGCATTTACTTACCATGACTCTAGTCTCTTTTTATTAGTTGTTTCAAAATTTGAAACCAGCATATTCATCCATGGAAGTTAAATTGGTAACTTAGAAAAAATGTATTGGCCAAGAGTACTTGGATAGGTTTTCTTAGCATAAAAGCACTGTTCTTTCTGTATGTTTCCTCTAGTTGGGCCCCATGGGAACAGAATATGCTGTTTTGACCTTGCTGCTACCACAAAGGGACCCTGAGCTTTCTGGCCCAGCCACCAGACAGTCACCGTGCTTCTCACTCATGGTCCTTAGCACCTCAACAGTAATAATCACATCGCTTTTGTTCGTACAGGAGACAGATAATCTGACTAGGCACTTTGTGCAAATCCAAGAAATACTGGAAGAATATTTTTCACTGATCAACTTTATGGTACTTTTAGATAAAAGCATAAAAATGCTTTTTAATGACTAGATTTATGTTTAGATGCTGCCAAAGTATATGTTTTAATCAAAGACTAAGTGTCTGAATGGAGATGTTGTGCAAAGTTGCATCTATAGTTACTCTCATATGGAAGATATCATTCAGATTTAAAGTGAACAAGACAACAAGGAGCCCTTCTGAGGCAGATGAAAAACTTTAATAGTTCTAGACGCATAGTAACAGAGTTGTGGTAGGTGGCTCGGTCTGTCCCTTTTTTGAAAGTAGTCATTCCCGCCCTCCCAACCCCTACCCCAATTTAATAAAACTGTTATACTGCATAGGGGAATTGTTTTAGAGGCCATAGAGTTCAAAGTTATAATCGGTGTTTGAGAAACCCATCCTCTGGGTGCAGTCATTTAGGGGCAAAGGCACCACATTATCCACCTTCAGTGCCAGCAGCAGTTTCCTGTTTTACAAAACAGATTCACTGAGTCTGAGCAATGGTCAATGTGAACAGAATCCTTAAAGGGGGAAATTTTTTTTTTTTAATTTTTATTGATACAACAATGTACAAGCACATACATTCTTTTTTAAATTAATTATTTTTAATTTTTAAATTTTTTAAAAATACCAAACAAATGCAAAACATTCCTAACTTTTGATCATTCCGTTCTACATATATAATCAGTAATTCACAGTATCATCACATAGTTGCATATTCATCATCATGATCATTTCTTTTAACGTTTGCATCTATTCAGAAAAAGAAATAAAAAGAAAACAAAAAAATTCACACATACCATACTCCCACCCCTCCCCCTCATCGATCATAAGCATTTCAATCTAAATTTATTTTAACATTTGTTCCCCCTATTGTTCATCTTTATTCCATATGTTTTCCTCATCTGTTGACAAGGTAGAGAAAAGGAGCATCAGACACAAGGTTTTCACAATCACAGAGTCATCTTCAAGAAACTTGGCTACTGGAACACAGTTCTACATTTTCAGGCAATTCGCTCCAGACTCTCCATTACCTCTTGGTTAACAAGGTGCTATCTATTTAATGCATAAGAATAACCTCCAGGATAACCTCTCGACTCTGGAATCTCTCAGCCATTGACACTTTATTTTGTCTCATTTTGCTCTTCCCCTAAAGGGGGAAATTTAAGCTGATTCACATGTATCTTAAATTTGGAGAATTTACCTTTATTCCTGAGAAACTGATAGTGACACCAACAATCTTATTGTTCCTTTTATTCTCCTAAATATGCTCTGTAAAATATTTGAGCACTAGTCCATGCCGGATGTTGGAGAAAATGCAGTTATATAAGGCAGAGTCTCTTTCCAATTAGCTTATGTTCAGGTTAGGGAGACAGGCCTCATGTATATGAAGTATTAACAGTTACAGTTATGACTCCCAGCCCTTACTTTATGCCTGGCATTGTGCTTACTAAGTGCTTTGCTTACGTTATTTAATCCTCAGAGCAATCTACTGTGATTGGCATTCTTAGTTTCCCCAATTGTGCCCAGGAAACAATGAAATAGCTAGGCCAAGGTTGAGGTGCATTCGGAGTTGAACCCAGGAAATTTGATGCCAGAGCCTCTGTCATTCTAAAATAACTGGAGAACCATGCTGTGGGCAAAACTCTGGTACTGATTAGAAGACAAAAACAAGAGAAGAAAACAAGGGATCTGTGCTATAAACTTTGTTAAGACATTTCACCTCTGTTGAAGCTGTGAATTGCAGACCCAGGAGCAAATGCAGGAAGGGAATAGACATTTGCTTCTGAGGCATTGAGTGTTGAGACTGGAATGAAGACTTCCTGTGGTGAGTAATGGGTGAATCACGCATACTTTCCTTTTTCTTTATCTCCTTGTAAAGTTCTTGCATTCTTTAAAATCCAAAGTGTATTATCACCTCTGAGGCTTTCCAAGTCTACTTCAGGCAATGTTAGTATTCTCCTTGGGCTTCAGATGTGCTTCATACACATGCTACTACCATAGGCCATAACCATTCTATTCTAACTTTTAATTCACAGGTCTGTCTGTCCGCCTTCCTCCAGTTCTTTGAAGGCAGAGTAGTCTCATCTTTGTATTATAGGGGCTTAAATACAGTATCAGTTACTTAGTGAATTTTTTTTTTCATGCAAGAACTTATATTTGTAGTGTTAATCAGTGGGACACGTAGGTCTATACAACCCCTTTCAATCATGTTCACCTTCAATAGGATAATATTACATATAGACCCGCTAGTGAACTGCCTTTACTTCTATTATTCCCTTACATTTGATTTCAACCTCAATAGCTAACTGTTTACCCATCTCTAGTTTCTGTGTATCTCTTTGTCTCCTGTATTCTGTATCATAAGCTGCTGATTTTACCTTTACCATGGTCATAAAAGTGGAGTCATACAGTATCTATCCTTTTGTGTCTGGCTTATTTCACTCAACATTATGTCCTCAAGCCTCATCCATCTTGCCATTTTGTCTTACTGCTGCATAATATTCCATTGTATGTATATACCACATTTTGTTAATCCCCTTGTCTTTTGATGGGCACTTGGATTGTTTCCATCTTTTGGCGATTGTGAATAATGCTGCTATGAACATTGGTGTGTAAGTTAATGTCTGTGTTACTGCTTTCAGCTTTTCTTGGTATACTCCAAGTAGTGGTAATGCCGGGTCATAGGGCGACTTGATATTTTGTTTCTTAAGGAACTGCCAAACTGTCTTCCATAGCTGTTGTACCATTATACATTCCCACCAGCGGTGCATAAGTGTCCCAATTTCTCCATGTCCTCTCCAACATTTGTAGTTTCCTGTTTATTTAATTGCAGCCATTTTATAGGTGTGAGGTGGTATCTCATTGTGGTCTTGATCTGAATTTCCCTTATAGCTAATGAGAATGAGCATCTCTTCATGTGCTTTTTAGCCATCTGTATTTACTCTTCAGAAAAATGCCTATTCATATCTTTATCCTATTTTATAATTGGGTTGCTTGTTCTTTTGTTGTTGAGCTTTATGGTACTAGTTCTTGTATTTAGATGTTTAATTTCTTCATGTATTCAAGATATTGAACCTTTGTCTGATGTGTAATTTCCAAATATTTTCTCCCATTGAGTTGGCCACCTTTTCACCTTTTAAACAGAGTCTTTTGAGGCACAGAAGCTCTTGATCTTAAGGAATTCTTAGTTGTCTGTTTTTTTCTTTCACAGCTTGTGCTTTAGCTGTAAAGTTTAAGAAGCTACCTCCTATTATTAGATCTTGAAGATGTTTCCTACATTTTTTTCTAGAATTTTGTGATACTTACTCTTACATTTAGGCCTTTGATCCATTTTGAATTAATTATTGTATAGGGTGTAAGATAAGGGTCCTCTTTCATTCTTTTGGCTATTGGTATCCAGTTCTCCTATGCCCATTTATTGAAAAGACTATTTGTCCCCATTCAGTGGATTTGGGTGCCTTGTCAAAAATCAGTTGACCATAGATTTGGTTGTCTGTTTCTGCACTCTTGATTCGGTTACATTGGTTTACACCTCTGTCTTTGTGCCAGTACCATGTTTTTTTGAGCACTGTGGCTTTATAATAAATTTTAAAATCAGGCAGTGTTAATTCTTCCACTTCGTTTTTTTTAAGAATGCTTTTAGCTATCTGGGGTCTCTTTCGCTTCCAGATGAATTTGGTAAGTAGCTTTTCCAAGTTTTCAGAGTATATTGGAATTTTGGTTAGTACTACATTGAATCTGTAAGTTAATTTGGGTAACATTGACATCTTAACTATATTTAGTCTTCCTGTCCATGAGCAGGGAATATCTTTCACCTGTTTAGATCTTTGATTTCTTTTAGCAATGTTTTGTACTTTTCTGTATACAAGTTCTTTACACCCCTAGTTAATTAAGTTCATTCCTAGGTATTTGATTCTTTTATTTGCTATTTTGAATGGATTTTTTTCCTTAACTGACTCCTCAGTTAGCATTGCTTCTGTAATTTTTTCATATTAGTTTTATATCCCACTACCTTGCTGATTTTGTTTGTTAGTTCAGGTAACTTTGTTTTAGATTTCTCAGGATTTTCCAAGTATAGTATCATGTCATCTGCAAATAATGAAAGTTTTACTTTTTCCTTTACTATTTGAATGGCTTGTATTTTGTTTTCCTACCTGCTTGTTCTAGCTAGAACTTCTAGTGCAGTGTTGAATAATAGTGGTGACAGAGGGCATCCTTGTTTTGTTCCTGATCTTAGGGGGAAAGCTTTCAGTCTCTCTTCATTGAGTATGATGCTGGCTATGGGTTTCTCGTATATGTCCTTTATCATTTTGAGAAAGTTACCTTTGATTCCTACCTTTTTTTTTGACTTTTAAAAGGGAATTTAATAAGTTGCTAGTTTGCAGTTCTAAGGCTGAGAAAATGTCCCAATTAAGACAAGTCTATAGAAGTGTCCAATTTAAGGCATCCAGGGAAAGATACCTTGGTTCAGAAAAGCTGATGTTTCTCTCTCAGCTGGAAGGGCACATGACGAACATGGCGGCGTCTGCTGGCTTTCTCCTGGCTCTACCAGAAGGGACTCTCACCAAAACGTTTCCTCTTTTAAAGGATTCCAGTAAGCAACTCCACCTTCAGTGGGTGGAGACACACCACCATGGAAATCATCTAATCAAAAGTTACCACCCACAATTGGGTGGGTCACATCTTCATGGAAACAATCAAAATGCTCCCACCCAGCAATACTGAATGAGGATTAAAGGGCATGGCTTTTCTGGGGTCCACCACAGATTCAGTCTGGCACAGTTGTCCCCATTGCTTGTGAGAATATCAAGAATTCAACTTGGGGAAGTTGAATATTACCCGTTTCTCACCATTCCCCCAAGGGGACTCTGCAAATACTTTTTTATTCATTGTTCAGATCACTCTGGGATTTATTGGGGCATCACTCTGGACAAACCAGCAAAATCTCAGGGCCTACTCAAGGTTCCATGTACTTATGGTGTTCAATTAAGCTGTCTACATAAGTAATATTAGGAAATGCACTAGTCAAAATATAAATTTAAAAAATTAAAAAAATAAACATTTTTTGCTTTAGTGTCACACATAAGGTAAAATTTTAATATATTAATTACTATCTATTTTCAATACCCTGCCGTAATGACATTTCCTATGTTCTTCCTCATGCAAAAACATTTTTTTAATATGTACTTTGTCACTGTCATTATGCACTCTAGGCATTCCTAGATTATACCATCTCAGTCTCTATCATCTGTCTTTCTTTCTGATTTCATTTGTGCCCCCAGCCCTCCTCCCTCTATCATTCTCACATTTAGCTTCATTCAGTGTTCTAACATAATTGTATTACAGTTAGGTAGTATTGTGCTATCCATTTCTGAGTTTTTACAATCCTGTGCAGTCTTCAGCTACAATTATTCAATATCTTACCCTATATATCTATCTCCTGATGGTCTCTGTTACCAGTGAAATTCTCCAAGTTTATTGACTAATTCAGTTCATGTCAGTGAGACCGTACACTATTTGTCCTTTTGCTTCTGGCTAATCTCACTCAGCATAACGTCCTTAAGGTCCGTCTATGTTGTTACATACTTCATAACTTTATTCTATCTTATGGCTGCATAATATTTTATTGTATGTATATACCATAGTTTGTTTAACCACTTGTCTGTTGATGGACATTTTGGCTGTTTCCATCTCTTTGCAATTGTAAATAACGCTGCTATAAATCTTGGTGTGCAAATGTCCATTTGTGTTGTTGCCCTCATGTCCTCTGAGTAGATACCTAACAATGGGATTGCTGGGTCATATGGCAATTCTATTCTTAGCTTCCTGAGGAACCACCGAACTGCCTTCCACAGTGGTTATACCATTTGACATTCCCACCAACAGTGGATAAGTGTACCTCTTTCTCCACATCCTCTCCAGCACTTGTCGTTTTCTGTTTTATTGATAATGACCATTCTGGTGGGTTTGAGATGATATCTCATTTGGTTTTGATTTGCATTTCTCTAATAGCCAGGGAAATTGAACATCTTTTCATGGGCCTTTTGGCCATTTGTATTTCCTCTTCTGAGAAGTGTCTGTTCAAGTCTTTTGTTCATTTTGTAATTGGATTGTCTGTCTTTTTGTGGTTGAGTTGAATAATTTCCTTCTGTATTCTGGATTCTAGACCATTATCTGATATATCATTTCCAAATATTGTCTCCCATTGTGTAGACTGTCTTTTTACTTTCTTGACGAAGTTCTTTGGTGCACGGAAGTGTTAAATATTGAGGAGTTTGCGTTTCTTTCTTTCTTTCTTCAGTGCTTTTGCTTTGGGTGTAAGGTGTAGGAAAATGCCTCCTATTATAAGATTTATAAGATATCTCCCTACATTTTCTTGTAACAGTTTTATGGTCTTAGATCTAATGTTTAGGTCTTTGATCAATTTTGAGTTAATTTTTGTATCGGATGTGAGATATAGATCCTCTTTCATTCTTTTGCATATGGATATCCATTTGTTGAAGAGACTGTTCTGTCCCAGGTGAGTTGGCTTGACTGCCTTATCAAAGATCAATTGTCCACAGATGAGAGGGTCTATATCTGAATACTCTATTCGATTTCATTGATCAATATATTGATTCCTACCTTTTGAGGTGCTTTTACCGGAAAAGGATGTTGAATTTTGTTGAATGCTTTCAGCATCAATCGAAATGATTAAATGGTTTTTCCCTTTCAGTTTGTTGATGTGCATGCTATATTACATTAATTGATTTTCTTGTGTTGAACCATCCTTGCATTTCTGGTATAAGCCCCACTTGATCGTGGTGTATAATTCCTTTAATGTGTTGTTGGATTGGATTTCCTAGTGTTTTGTTAGAATTTTTGCATCTATGTTTGTTAGGGAGATTGGGCTTTTCCTTTCTTATAGCATCTTTACCTGGTTTTGGTATTAAAATGAGTTAGGTAGTGTTCCTTTTTCCTCAAATTTTTGGAAAAGTCTGACCAGGATTGGTGTTAGTTCTTTTTGGAATGTCTGATAAAATTCTCCTGTGAAGCCATATGGCCCTGGGCTTTTCTTTGTAGGAAGATTTTTAATGACTGATTGAATCTCTTTACTTGTGATTGGTTTGTTGAGATCTCCTATTTATTCCTGAGTCAGTGTCACTTGTGTGTGTGTGTGTGTGTGTGTTTCCAGACATTTGTCCATTTCATCTAAGTTGTCTTGTTTGTTGGAATGTAGTTGTTCATAGTATCCTCTTATTTCGTCTCAGTCTGTAGTAACACATCCCTTCTCCTTTCTGATTTTGCTTATTTGCATCCTCTCGCTTTTCTTTGTCAGCCTTTCTAGTGGCCCATTGATTTTATTGATTTTCTCGAAGAACCAACTTTTGATTTTATTGATTCTTTCTGTTGTTATTTTGTTCTCTCATTCATTTAACTCTGCTTTAATCTTTGTTATCTGTCTTATTCTGTTTGCTTTGGGGTTAGTTTGCTGTTCTTTTTCAGGTTCCTCCAGTCCTCAGTTTTTGTTCTTTCTTATTTTTTAGTACAGGTATGTTTATTTAGGGCAATGAATTTTCCTCTCAACACAAGCCTTTGCCCCGTTCCATAAGTTCTGATATGTTGTATTCTCCTTTTCATTATCTCCATATAGCTACTGATTTCTCTAGCAGTTTCTTCTTTGAGCCACTGGTTGTTTAAGAGTGTGTTATTTAATCTCCTTATATTAGTGCAAGTTTTTGTTCTTTGGTGGTTATTGATATCCAGCTTCATTCCATTGTGAACAGAGAAAGTGCTTTGAATAGTTTCATTGTTTTCATATTTATAAAGATCTGTTTATAAATCATATCCCCAGCATATGATCTATCCTGTAGAATGTTCCATGAGCACTAGAGAAGAATGTATATCCTGGTATTTTGGGGGTTGTATTAGCAAGGGTTCTCTAGAGAAACAGAATCAGCAAAACAAATAAATTTTATTTATTTTACCAATAAAATGTATAAAAGTGTCTCACATACTCATGGGAACATAGAGTCCAAAATCCGTACGGCAGGCTGTGAAGCTGGCAACTCTGATGAAGGGTCTGGATGAACTCTACAAGACAGGCTCGCCAGCTGAAGCCGGAAGAGAAACCGTCTCTTCTGAATCCTCCTTAAAAGCCTTCCAGTGATTAGATTAAGTGTCGCTCATTGCAGAAGACACTCCCCTTGGCTGATTACAAATGTAGTCAGCTGTGGATGCAGCCAACATGATCATGATTTAATTCTATGACATGTCCTCATAGCAACAGACAGACCAGCACTTGCCCAACTAGACAAACGGGCACCACCACCTCGCCAAGTTGACCGTGACATGATGAACCTGATTTATCAAGTTGTTTAGCCTCTCTGTTTCCTTGTTGATCCTCTGTCTGGTTGTTCTGTCAGTAGAGGAGAGTGATGCATTGAAGTCTCCTACTGTTATTGCTGAAAAAATATTATCATTCCTTTCAGTTTTGCCAACATCTGTCTCATGTACTTTGGAGTGCCTAGATTGGGAGCTTAGACATTTATGATTGTTATTTCTACTTGGTTAATTGTCCCTTTTACTAATATATAGTGTCCTTCTTTGTCTCTTTTGATGTCTTTGCATTTAAAACCCTTTTTATCCGATATTATAGCTACTTCTGTTTTCTTTTGGTTACGATTTGCTTGGAACATCTTTTTCCATATTTTTCAATCTGTTTGTATTTTGTGTCTAAGATGAGTCTCTTGTAAGAAGCTTATAGCTGGATTATATTTCTTAATCTGTTCTGCCAATCTTTATCTTTTAATTGGTAAGTTTAGTCTGTAAAGGCGTTTCTTGAATCCACCATCTTATCCTTTGAATTTTGTCAGATCTATATATTCTTTTCCTTTTTTCTCTTTTTATCCTTTGAGTTACCCCTACTGGTACTCCTCAATTCTGTGCTGTCCTTCAGACCTCCCTCTCCTTTTTTTCTCTCAGCCTTTGTTTGTCTATGAAAATTTTAATCTCTCCCTCAGTTTTGAAGGACAGTTTGGCTGGGTACAGAATTCTTGGCTGGAAGTCTTTCTCTTTCAGGATCTAATGTATATCATACCACTCCCTTCTTGCCTCCGTAGTGCCCTTGAGTAGTCTTAACTCAGTCTTATGTGGTTTCTCTTGTATATAGTAGATTGTTTTTCTATTGCTGCTTTCAGGATTTTATGCTTTTCTTCAACATTAGACAGATTGGTTAGTATGTGTCTTGGGGAAGGCCTATTTGGAATTATTCTATTTGGAGTTCATTGGGCCTCTTTGATTTGCCTATCTATCTCCTTTATAAGGGTTGGGAAGTTTTCCCCCATTATATCCTCCACTAATCTTCCTAGCCCTTTACTGTTCTGTTTTCCTTCTGGGATACCAATGATGCTTACACTTGTGCGCTTTGTTTTGTCCATCATTTCCTTTAGATCCAATTCAGATTTTTCTGTCTTTTTTGCCCTTTGCTGTTTTGAGTGTTCACAATCAATTGTCTTGTCCCAGTTTGCTTATTCTTTCTTCTGCCTCTTCAAATATGCTGTTGTGTGTTTCTAGTATATATTTTTGATTTGATCTACAGCATCTTTAATCTCTGTGCTATCTGCTATTTTTCTCTGTAGTCTTTCAAATTCCTCTTTATGCTCTTCTAGTGTCTTCTTGATCTCCCTTATATCATTAGTCATCCCATTTATTTTATTTAGTAGAGTTTCAGGAACATCTTTGATTAGTTATTCCAAAGTCTGTGTCTCCTCTGATATTTTAATTTGGTCATGCGTCTGGGCTGTATCTGTCTGCATCATGATAGGCTTAGTGATCTTCTAGGCATGTAAATATCTTGATAGGTATACTTTGGAAGTTGATTTCCTTCAGTAGTCCAAAGCTTTGTATTTCTAGGATGGATATGGAGCAGGATGTGGGGCATGGGGCAGGGCACAACAGTGTGGTGATGGGTTGCAGCACAGATATAGGCACAGGTTGGAGATGCTGTGCTGGTTTCTGTGAGCATGTGGTGTGGGTTGTGGGGTTGTGGAGGTGTGGTATGGGACCTGAGGGTATGGGGTGCAGGGCAGGCAGACCTGGGAGCATAGGGGCAGGGGCAGCTTGGGGGACACAGAGTGTGGTGGGAGGTGGATGGGGAGGCTGAGTGAATGCATAGGGGTTGGTGTGCAGGTAGGGTGTGGGTGGGCATGTCAGAGTGTGGGGGTCCTGCATATCAGGGTGTAGGGTAGGTGGCACAGAGTTTGGGGCATGGGGTGGGCAAGGTGTGGGTGTGTCTTTGTGCAGGGTGGGAAGGGGGGCATCCAGAGTACCCTGGATGTGGATGTGGGAGTGTATAAGGGTGGGCGTAGGCCTCTGGGGTTGCAGAACTTGGGTCATTGGGGGTGAAGGGGCATCAGTTGCTGAGGGTGCACAGGTGTGCAGGTGTGGAGGGGGTTGGAGCAGGTGTGCACACGTGTAGGGTGGTGGCTGTGTAGCACAGATTTGCCCATGAGCGCCTGCCAGGAATGGGAGCAGGGTGCTTGTGCTGGGGGATGGGGCAAGTGTGCATGTTTATTAGACAGGGGCTTGGGGTACAGGCGTCAAGAAGTTAGTGCACGAATGCGTGGGCACCTGGCGGTGGGGAGGATGTGGTTGTGGGTTTTGTGTGCATGCATGGGTCTAGGGGGCAGGGTCCTGTTGTATACTGGTCTGGGGGGTAGGGCCCCTGTGTGCGCATGTGCAGGGCTCAGGGACAGCTGGTTGGGGGTGCACCTTCATGGGCTGGGGGCAGGTGTAGCCTGCTTCACAGGTCAATGCTTGCCCAGAGTTGAGGGGTGTGATTGGGGGCCCATGTGCATCTGTGGACTGGGAGGGCCGTAAGCTGATGCCTGGGTATGAAGGTAAGAGCCCAAAGCCTTTATGTACTGGTGACCACCTGCAGGGGGCAGGGATGGGGAGGTGGGTCTTGGGAGGGGCGGGGTGAGACTGTGCTTGTGCAGTAGAGGTGGGTTGGGCTGGGGTAGATGTGTACATGTTTGGGTTGGGGGTGTGGGGTGGGTACGCATGAGGATTAGGTGTTTGGCGTTTGGTGCATGGGGAGTGAGGTTGGGTGATAGAGTTCAGGTGTGCGGGATGTTGGGTGAATCCTGGGTCACGGGGTCATGGGGCATGTCACCCCATGACATGGGTCATGGGGTAATGTGAGGGTAGCGGATACAAGGAACGTGGCTTGGCTTACTTCCTAGTCCTTTTCTCCCTATCCGTGCCCTCCTGAGAGCTCCAGACTTCCATTTGGAAAGGTGTGCGTTAGACTGTTTGCACCAGCCTGACGGTCTCTGGTTCTCTGCTTCTCAATTCTTCAACTTTTGTAACCAGGGTCTCCCTATGTGATGTAGAAAACCCTCCCAGGTCACTTATACCCTGAAATTGCCATCTTAGTTGCCCCCATCCCTTCTCTAGCTGTTCCTTGGAGCAGGAATGAACTCGACCTATCCTGTTCTGCCATCTTCCTGGAACCCCTCTTCATGGTTTTCTTCATTCAAGAAAGGCCGATGAAGTTCAGGGTCTCTCTCTCTACTGGAAAGGCACATGGTAAACATGACAACATCTGCTAACTTTCTCTCCAGGCTTACTTGTTTCATGAAGCTCCCCTGGGGGCGTTTTCCTTCTTTATCTCCACAGATCTCTGCCTGCTTGTACTCTTGGCTCTCATGAATCTTGTGGCTCTCCAGTTACTAAGTGAATTTTAAATTCATTTGCTTGTTCAGCAAATAGCTAACTTTCTCAATTGGTCCAGATTTAAAGGCTCTTTAGAGCTTGGTTTAGAATAATTTGGGGCAGAAAATCTCTATTTAGTGTAAATGTATCTGGTGGTTAAGTATAGATTGGATTGGAAATACCTGCATCAGGGAGACTGGGTAAAAGGAATTATAATAATCTAGGTCTAAAGTGATTAGGACCTGGTGGAAAGTCATGTGAGGGTAAAAGGTACAAAGTTCAGAAATACTGAAAAGCAAGAATTGCCAGATCTGATGATGCTGGATATAGGGAAGTCGAAGGTGATTGCAAATTATCTGATCCTTTCCCTTCTTTCAAGTTTTTCTTTTAATTTATTAGATGATTATAGGTTTTGTCTGACTTAATATGTGGGTCAGTATTGCAGGTTCTTGGTCTCTGACCTGCTAAACCTGTGAACAGAGCAATAAAAGGAGTGGATAACAAAGTCAAGCAAGGCAAGGCTGAAAGCTCTTCAAATTTTCAGATTTTAAATGTTGTGGGGACAGAAAACTGTGTTTTTTAGATATATACATATTCTGAGCCAGGCTTAATTCATCATCCTCTCATTGGATTTTACTTATAAGTCAATAGATTTGCTGTTGAGGTGAACATAGTGATTCTCGGGAAACCATAGGCCTGTTGGGTTGTATTATCTTGTTTGCTACTCTAATAGGTCTGAAGACAAATAAGTTAAGGTTTCTAGGAATCTAGGGCCCTTATACTCAGACTGTTACCTGTAGACTTGTTGCAGGTCCCCAAACTGCCCTGCAGTGTTGTACTAGTAGATGAAATATACAGTTTCTAAACTCAGTCTGAAAACACCAACCTGATTTTTTAAAATAAGTATGCCTATTTTTTAAAATTTATGTATAGTACACTTAACAGAAAATTGCAGAAATCATAAGCTATAGTGATCATCCTTGTAACTACCACTTACATCAAGAAATAGAATTTTAATACTGCCAGTACCCCCAAAATCCCCTTTCTCTGAAGGGGAAATACCAAGATCAGTTTTGCTTGCTTTTAAAGATTTTACAAAATGAACCTTAAAGTATATGTTCTGGCTTAATTGTATTTATGGGATTCATCCATGTTGTTGCATGTAGTAATATTCATTGTTATTGTCTTATGGTATTCTAGGGTACTAATAAACCACAATTTATTTATCTGTTCCTCTGAAGATGACCATTTGGATTCTTTCCCTGTTTTAGATATTATGGATAATGATGTTATGAACATTTGTTTACCTTTCTTTTGGTATACATGTACCACTTTCTGTTGGATCTGTATCTAGGAGTAGAATTGCAGTGTCATAATGTATGCACATGTGCAGTTGCCAAACAGTTTTCCAAAGTGGTTATGCTAGTTTAAACTCCCACCAGCAGTATGAGAGTTCTAGTTGCTTGACATTGTCACCGTTTGTTACTTTCAGTCTTTTAAATTTCAGCTATTCTGATAGATATATAGCAATATCTTGATTTTAATTTGAGCTTCTCTGATTGCTAATGAAGTTGAGCACCTATTATATATTTATAAAAGGTTTATTGAGTACCCTCTTTAATAAGTAACTATTTTCCTATAAAAAAATTGTCATCTCTTTCTTTTGATTTGTTTATTTGTAGGAGTTGTTCTATACTTTAATATGAGTTGTGTGTTGGATATCTGTATTGCAAGTATCTTCTTATTTTGTGGCTTTCTTTTACACTCTCCTCATTGTGCCATATAATGGACAGTTTGATTTACCAATCTTTTCCTTTATGTTTAGTGGTTTTTGTGTCCCTGTTTAATAAATTTTTCCCTACCCGAAAGTTATGAGGGTATTCTTCTGTATTATGTTTTAGAAGCTTTATTATTTTACTTTTCACATTTTATATCTACAATCCCACTGGAATTCTTGTATATGAACGTATTTCACCTGATTTTAAAGTAGTCTTATCTTTCCTCAGTGTTTCAAGTTCTGGGATTGAAATCTCAAGCACAACATGGAATTAGTCAGGTGTATCTGAATCCTGAATGTTCTTCAGAAATTAGTCCAGTCAGAAGAATATAGACCAAGGCAAAAAATAGAAGTGGCCAAGTTTGCATAAAACCTTTGGCAATTGAAGGCTTTTTTCACTTCCACATCATTGCCCTTGGTTTTTTTTTTTTTTTTTTTTTTTGCATGAGCAGGTGCTGGGAATTGAACTCGGGTCTCTGGCATGACAGATGAGAACTCTACCTGCTGAGTCACCGTGGCCCGCCTGGTTTTTGTTTTATGTTGTTTGTTCCTTTCATTGCTTAAAAGTGTGGTCTGTCCTGCATGTTGCCACTTCCTCACTTCCGTTAATTCCTTAAACCCTGCAATCTGGACTCTGCCTTCACCACTTGCTTGAAATAGGTGGCATAGGTTCCTGTGGTCATCCTGCCAAAAGGAAGGAATTCTCCAGTATCCTTCAGTTATTTGTAGGTTTTAACACAGCCTTGATGTCTTTCCATGTCTCTTCTGACTATATGACCTTGCCAAAGTCTCTGTTTTCTTTTCTTCCCCTATAAACTCTATGTAGTTCATTTTTAAATCTAGTTGGAAAAGCTCTGTTGGAGAGGTTTGGGACAAACTCTTTAAACCTCAGGGCATGAGTCTCTAGTTTCAAAGTATGCTTGGCCACTTCTATTTTTTGCCTTGGTCTCTCTTCATTTGCTATCTAAGATCCCCCAAAAGTGATAGCAGCCACAACTATGAATTAGATAATTCTTTATACTTTACATAGCATGACAATTTTGTATAGAACACCTCTTCTGAGCTTCATGACACCCTGTGAGCAAGTATTCGTTTTTAAATTATAGAAGTGATTGAAATTGCAAACAACCCATTATTTGGTGATGCCACCAAATTAGATTTTGGAGTCTCCTTGGAAGCTGTCTTTTTTTTTTTTTATTAATTAAAAAAAAATTTAACAACAAATGAACAAAAACATTCTTAACATATGATCATTCCGTTCTACATATATAATCAGCAGTTCACAACATCATCACAGTTGCATATTCATCATCACGATCACCCCTCAGAACATTTGCATCAATACAGAAAAAGAAATAAAAAGACAACAGAAAAAGAAATAAAAGACAAAATTAAAAAAAAGATTATACATACCATACCCCTTTCCCCTCCCCCTCATTGATCCACCAGCATTTCAAACCAAATTTATTTTAACATTTGTGGAACCTGTCATTTGATGGGAGCTTCCATACTGTGAGTCTTGTGAATATTTTTGTCTTTCCATCTTTTGCAGGAATTTTAGCTTCTTGGATTGGGGCAGTGTGTGGGGTGGGATTGGAAAAGAAGATAGAGTTGGATTCTTTTGGGAGATTGCCAGGAACTTGCTGTGGCAGCCTTTAAGGTATGGCTGATAATGGACAAGTTCAGAAAGCTCTGCTCTAAGAACCAGAATGAAATAAACCTGAGTGTTTGGTGTGATCACTTTGTCTGAATGTGCCGGGCTCAGGTATATCCCAGGATCTACTCTTAAGAAGATGTTATGAAGGTATGCTTTGAAGGTGTGTCCTTAGTTTTTAGGAACCCATTATTGATTTATTTTAACAAAATAACTGATCTTAATTCAACAAGTATTTCTTGATTTATATCATTAATTTTTTTCCCAGTAGCAATTCCTTTTTTCAAATGAAATAGCATACCAATCTTTATTTATTTTAACATTTGTTCCCCCTATTATTTATTTATTTTTAAATTAAAAAAAATTTTTTTTAAATACCAAAAAGCACCAAATGCAAACATTCTTAACTTTTGATCATTCCAGTCTACATATATAATCAACAATTCACAATATTATCACATAGTTGCATATTCATCATCATGATAATTTCTTGGAACATTTGCATCTATTCAGAAAAAGAGATAAAAAGAAAACAGAAAAAAATTCATATGTACCATACCCCTTACCCCTCCCTTTCATTGATCACTAGCATTTCAAACTAAATTTATTTTAACATTTCTTCCCCCTATTATTTATTTTTATTCTGTATGTTCTACTCGTCTGTTGACAAGGTAGATAAAAGGAGCATCAGACACAAGGTTTTTACAATCACACAGTCACATTGTGAAAGCTGTATCATTTTACAGTCATCTTTAAGGAACATGGCTACTGGAACACAGCTCTACATTTTCAGACAATTCCCTTCAGCCTCTCCGTTACCTCTTGACTAACAAGGTGCTATCTATTTAATGTTTAAGAATAACCTCCAGGATAACCTCTCGACTCTGTTTGGAATTTCTCAGCCATTAACACTTTATTTTGTCTCATTTCACTCTTCCCCCTTTTGGTCGTGAAGGTTTTCTCAATCCCTTGATGCTGAGTCTCAGCTCATTCTAGGATTTCTGTCCCATGTTACCAGGAAGGTCAATATCTCTTGGGAGTCATGTCCCATGTAGACAGGGGGGGGGTGGTGAGTTTGCTTGTTTTGTTGGCTGGAGAGAGAGACCACATCTCAGCAACAAAAGAGGTTCTCTTGGGGGTGACTCTTAGGCCTAATTTTAAGAAGGCTTGACCTATCCTTTGTGCGGTTAAGTTTCAGATGAACAACCCCCAAGATTTGGGGCTCAGCCTATAGCTTTGGTTGTCTGCACTACTTGTGAGAATATCAAGAATTCAACTTGGGGAAGTTGAATTTTTCCCCTTTCTCACTATTCCCTGAAGGGGACTTTACAAATACTTTTTAATTCACTGTTCAAATCACCCTGGGATTTATCAGAGCATCACTCTGGACAAACTAACAAAATCTCATGTCCTGCTCAAGGTTCCATGTACTTATTTTATGGTGTTCAGTTAAGCTGTCTACATAAGTTATGTTAGGAAATAGCATACCAGTCTTAATTAGTAAAAGAGACCAGAATATTTTATTTATAAAAATTCATTTTAGAAGTTTGAATTTATAACATTTACTTAAATCAGTTGTTGAGAAGAGTGAAGCTGTTTTGATGAACACAGATTTGAAGCAGGTTAAAAAAGACCATTGAAATCTTATTTTAGCACACACTCCAATTTCTGCAGTTGAAAAAATTGTGTAGTTTTGATAAAACAGCTTGGCTTGAGATCTAATGATATTTTTCGACTAAACTGATAGGGGTTTAAAACAGGAGTAGAGAAGGCTAATATTTGTCAGACAAGAAATACATAATAAAACTAAGATAAGAAAGTCCCTCAAACTCATAAATATTGAAACTAGAGTACAATAGTTCATCATTCAACATGTCAAACAGCTCATTTGTCATTGCATAGCCATCATATTCTAATTATAGTATGCAAGGGACATATGTGCCTGGCTTTGCTTGAACTTGGCCCACATTTGCTGAACAGTGTACTTGCATATGCTACTTGATGTAGACGGACTTGTGTAAGAAGTGCTAAGAAATGCAGGTATATCCACAGAGATGGCAGAAGAAGCTTTAGTTCCTTAGTTTCCACAAAAGTAAATTACCAGGGGGGAAACCTCTAATATTTTACATTTGATATATACACATCTGAGCGTGAGTTTTTGTTGTTGTTTTTCCATGCACTTTTTTTTGTTTTTGGGTGCATGGTTTGGAAATTGAACCTGGGTCTCCCACATGAAAGGCAGGCATTCCAACCACTGAACAACTCGTCCATGCACTTTTTTTTAAAATTATGAGGTATATCTACAAAACAGTAAATTTCCAAGTACATGTTAACAAGTAGTTGTAGAACAGATTTTAAAGTTTGGTATGGATTACAGTTCTACGATTTTTCCTTTTTTCTTCTAGCTACTCCAAGACACTGAAGACACTGAAATATCAATATAATGATTCAGCCGTCATACTCTTGTTAAATCCTGTCTCTTCTGTTATACTCCTTCTCTTTTTTCCTCCTCTTTTGTAAAAAATAACATATATAAAAAAAGCAATAAATTTAAAATTACATTGCAACAATTAGTTGTAGAAAAGATTTCAGAGTTTGGTATGGGTTACAGTTTCACAATTTTAGATTTTTATCTCTAGCTGCTCTATGGTACTGGAGGCTAAGTGGAATATCAGAGTAGTGATTCAACACTCATACTCATTTGTTAAACTGGACCTTCTCTGTATAATTCTACCATCACCTTTGATCTTTCTCCCACTTTTTAGGGGGTATTTGGGCTATGCCCATTCAACTTTCTTCATGTTAGAAGAGGCTATTAGTAATAAGGGATAGAGGGATGGAACTAATTGATGTTCTAGAAGGGCTAGCCCCTCTGCATTTCAGGACTTATCTGATCCAGAGACGCATCTGGAGATTGTAGGTTCTGGAAAGTTATCCTCGTGCATGGAAACTTTGTAGAATCTTATATAATGGTCTAGGTATTCTTTAGGATTGGCAGGAATGCTTTTGGTTGGAGTTTAGCAAGTTAAGATAGGTAGCAGTGTCTAACTGAAGAATGACCTTCAGAGTAGCTTCTTGACTCTTTTGAACTCTCTCAGTCACTGATACCTTACTTGTTACGTTCTTTTCCTCTTTTTGGCCACGATAACATTGTTGATCCTACAGTGCCAGGGCCAGGCTCCTCACTGTAGGGCATCTCCCATGCTGCCAGGGAGACTTTCACCCCTGGATGTCATGTCCCATGTAGGGGGAAGGGCAGTGGTTTCATTTGCAGTGTTGGGCTTAGAAAGAGAAAGGCCACAACTGAGCAACAAAACAGGTCCTCTGGAGGTGACTCTTAGGCATATCTATAGGTAGGCTAACCTTTTCTGCTACATGTATAAGCTTCATGAGAGCAAGCTTTCACGAGAGCAAGCCTCATCAAGCGCTTGGGCTCTTGATTTAGGTGTCCCTAGTGTTAGCACAGTATCTGGGGTTTCCCTGGTGGTAAAGTTTAATAGTTCCGTAATTTTTCTCCCATCCCTCAAGGGACTTTGCCAATACTTTTTGATTATCTGCTTAATATACTGTGGGATATATCCAGGCATTACATTAAACTGTACAGGAGTAAAAGCTCTCATTCTTATTCTGGGCCCCCTGTTCTTGGATTGTTTAAATGATCTGGCCAGACAGTTTGAGTTAGATCATGTGCTACAGAGAATTTAGATTCTAGACATAATAAAACCTTCTTCCTTTGGTCTCAAAGAGTAAGTGCAGTTCTAAAATACAGACAATGTCTTCCTTACCCCTGTATTCTGAATTACCTTAATCACGACCTGATTGGCTTCGTTATTATCTCTAAATACCAGGTTATACATATGTAAAACAGCCCCTTAAAATCCAGAAATAATATTTATCACTCTGGTCTAAATGTGACTGCTGTAAGAGCTTACAATCTAGGCCCCAACTTTCTTACAAATATTTTCTAAATGAGATGAGACAATATTTGCTCTTTTGTTTCTGGCTTATTTTGCTTTACCGAATGTCCCATAGGTTCATTCTTATCATTGCATGCCTCACAACTTTGTTCTTTTTGTGGCAGCACCGTGTTCCATCATATGTTTATGCCATTGTTCGCCAGTCTACTTCTCAGTCAGTGCATCTTTCAGCCACCTCCATCTACTGGGCTTCATGTATAATGTCCAAAGTCGACAGTCCATCAACACTTTCACTTTTAGGTAATTTCATTGTTCCCCAGAAAAGATAGCCAATAAACACATCGTCACCAAATAGAAAATCCAAACCTCCCCCTAACTCTTGTCCCTCCCCCCGTTATGTATCCCTGCTTTTACTTTGGTACTGTTGATGTTTTCCTGTTAAACAAGGCCCATAGCATGCAATATCATTTTTCCCCCTATACCCTGAAATTATACACTCTTTGTACAGGATTCATAGCTTTTCAGTAGTTCATGCAAAAACTTATTTATATTTGTAGCGTTAATTGGTGGGACATGTGAGTCTATACAACCTCTTTCAGTCATGTTCACCTTCAAGATGGTACTACTACTTATAGACCCACTAGTGAACTGCCTTCACTTTTGTCTAGTCTCTTACAATTAAGTTCAGCCTCATTAGCAAACAGTTCACCCATCTCAAGCTTTCATGTATCTCTAGGTTTCCTATATTCTGTGTATAAGCCTCTGATTTTACCTTTACCATGGTCATAAAAGTAGAATCATACAGTATCTGTCCTTTCGTGTCTGGCTTGTTTCACTCAGCATTATGTCCTCAGGGCTCATCCATCTTGTCATATGCTTTAGGATGTCACTATGTCTTACTGCTGTATAATATTCCATCATATGTATATACCACATTTTGTTGATCCACTTGTCTTTTGTTGAGCATTGGATTGTTTCCATCTTTTGGTGATAGTGAATAGTCCTGTGAATATCGATATGCAAATGTCTGTTTTTGTCATTGCTTTCAGTTCTGGGAATATACTGAGGTGGTGGTATTGCAGAGTTATAGATCAACTTGATATTTAGTTTTCTGAGGAACCACCAGACTGTCTTCCATAGTGACTGTAACATTATACATTCCCTCCAGCAGTGCATAAGTGTCCCAATTTCTCCATGTCCTCTCCAACATTTGTAGTTTCCTGTTTGTTTAATTGCAGTTTCCTGTTTGTTTAATTGCAGCCGTTCTTATAGGTGTGAGGTGGTATCTCATTGTAGTCTTGATCTGAATTTCCCTTATAGCTAATGAGAATGAGCATCTCTTCATGTGCTTTTTAACCATATGTATTTGCTATTCAGAAAAAATGTCTATTCATATCTTTAGCCCACTTTATAATTGAGTTGCTTGTTCTTTTGTTGTTGAGTTGTATGATTTCTTTATGTATATGGATATCAAACCTTTATCTGATGTGTGATTTCCAAATATTTTCTCTCGTTGACTTGGCTACCTCTTCACCTTTTTGACAAAGTCTTTTGAGGCACAGAAGCATTTGATTTTGAGCAGTTCTTATTTATCTGTTTTTTCTTTCATTACTTGTGCTTTGGATGTAAAGTTTAGGAAGCTGCCTCCTATTCCTAGATCTTGAAGATGTTTCCTTATATTTTCTTACAGAACCTTTATGGTACTAGTTCTTATATTTAGGTGTTTGATCCACTTTGAGTTTATTTTTGTATAGGATGTAAGGTAAGGGTTCTCTTTCATTCTTTTGGCTATTGGTATCCAGTTCTCCCATGCCCATTTATTGAAAAGACTATTTGTCCCCGTTCATTGAATTTGGGGGCCTTGTCAGAAATCAGTTGACCATAGGTTTGGTTGTCTGTTTCTGAGCTCTTGATTCAATTCCATTGGTTAACACCTCTATCTTTGTGCCAGTACCATGCTTTTTTGAACACTGTGGCTTTATAATAAGTTTTAAAATCAGGCAGTGTTAATCCCCCCACTTCATTCTTCTTTCTTTAGAATGCTTTTATCTGTCCGGGGTCTTTTTCCCTTCCAGACGAATTTGGTAAGTAGCTTTTTCAAGTCTTTAAATTAGGTTGTTGGGATTTTGATTAGTACTGCATTGAATATGTCAGTTTGGGTAGAATTGACATCTTAACTACATTTAACCTTCCTGTCCATGAGCATGGCATGTCTTTCCATCTATTTAGATGCCCTTTGATTTCTTTTAACAATGTTACGTAGTTTTCTGTGTACAAGTCCTTTACATCCCTAGTTAAGTTCATTCCTAGATAGTTGATTCTTATCGTTTCTGTTTTGAATGGATTTTTCCTTAATTGAGTCCTTAGGTCATTTTTTGTGTAGAAACATTACTGATTTTTGCACATTAGTTTTATATCCCACCACCTTGCTGATTTGTTTATTAGCTCAAGTAACTTTGTTCTGTATTTCTCAGGATTTTCCAAGTATAGTGTCATGCCATTTGCAAATAATGAAAGTTTTAATTCTTCCTTTCCAATTTGAATGCGTTTTGTTTCTTTTTCCTACCTGATTTGTCTAGCTAGAACTTCTGGTACAATGTTGAATAGTAGTGGTGACAGAGGACATCCTTGTCTCGTTTCCGATCTTAAGGGGGAAAGCTTTCGGACTCTCACTATTGAGTTTGATGCTGGCTACGGGTTTTTCATATATGCTTTTTATCATGTTGAAGAAGTTACCTCTTTTTTTTTTATCCATGAAATCATTACTTCCTTTTATTAAGAAATCTAGAGAAAAGGGCTATCTCCCTGAATTGTATCCCTGCACCACTTTTTTGTTTTTACTTTTATTTTTTATTTTAAACTTTTTCTATTGTATAGTATAACATATATACAAAGCAAAGAAATAAAAAAACAATAGTTTTCAAAGCACTCTTTAAAAGGTGGTTATAGGATAGGTCCCAGAACGTGTCATGGGCTACCATATGATCCTGTCATATTTTTCCTTCTTGTTACTCCAGAATATAGGAGGCAGAGGGCTTAAATACTCTTTTATCATCACAATCGACTTTTTTTTCCCGAACAATAACATATAGACAAAACTATAAATTTCAAAGCACAGCACCACAATTAGTTGTAGAACATATTTCAGACTTTGACATGGGTTACAATTTCACAACTTTAGGTTTTTACTTTTAGCTGCTTTAAAATACTGGGGACTAAAAGAGATATCAGTTTAATGATTCAGCATTCATATTCATTTGTTAAGTCCTATCTTCCATGTATAATTCCACCATCACCTTTGATCTTTCCATACCTCTCACTGGGGTTGTTTGGGCTATGGCAATTCTAAATTTTTAATATTGGAAGGGTCTGTCACTAATATAGGGTTGGGAGATGGACCTAGCTGAAGTTCTGGAGAGGCTGGGCTAGGTTTCAGGGTTTATCTGGACCAGGGACCCATCTGGAGGTTGTAGGTTTCTGGCAAGTTACTCTAGTGCCTGGAACCCTTGTGAAATCTTATAAATTGCCCTAGGTGTTCTTTGGCTGGAATGGTTCTGGTTTCGATTTGCAGGTTAGGTAGCAGGGTCTACCTGAAGCTTGCGTAAGAGCAACCTCCAGAGTAGCCTCTCTACTCTATTTGAGCTTTCTCTGCCACTGGTACTTTATTAATTACACTTCTGTCCCCTCATTTGGTCAGGATGGAATTGTTGATCCCACGTCTCCAGGAAGACTTTCACCCCTGGATGTCATGTCCCATGTAGGGAGGAGGGCAATGATTTCACTTACAGAGTTGGGCTTAGAGAGACTGAGGCCACATCTGAACAACAACAGAGGTCCTCCAGAAGTAACTCTTAAGCATGCCTATGGGTAGTCTAAGCTTCTCTGCTACCTGCATAAGCTATACAAGAGTAAGCCTCATGATCGAGGGCATGGCCTGTTGATTTGGGTGTCCCTAAAGTTTGACACAGTATCGGGATTCCCTGATGGTAAGGGATTCCCTGATGGTAAGACTAGTTCCATAGTCTTTGCCAATACTATTTGATTATTTGGTGGCTATAGTCTAGAATGTTTTGGGGAATTACCTTTGATTCCTACCTTTTGAAGTGTTTTTAACAGAAAAGGATGTTGAATGTTTTCAAATACTTTTTCAGCATCAATTAAAAGGATCATATGATTTTTCTTTGTAGGAAGATTTTTGATGACTGAATTTCTTGTGATTGGTTTGTTGAGATCTTCTATTTCTTCTTGAGTCAGTGTCACTTGTTTGTGTGTTTACAGGAATTTGTTTCATCTAAGTTGTCTAGTTTCTTGGTGTATAGTTTGTTCGTAGTATCCCATTATGATTTTTTTTTTGTTTCTTCAATGTCTGTGATTATGACTTCCCTCTTATTTCTGATTTTGTTTATTTGCATCTGTCCTCTTTTTTTCTTTGTCAGCTTTGCTGGTGGCTCATCAATTTTATTGATTTTCTTGAAGAACCAACTTTTTCATTCATTATGAATCTGCTTTAATCTTTATTTCTCTTCTATTTACTTTGGGCTTAGTTTGCTGTTATTTTTCAAGTTCCTCTAGGTGAGATATTAAGTCCTCAATTTTTGCTCTTTCTTATTTTTTAATATAGGCATTGGGTAATAAATTTTCCTCTCAGTACTGCTTTTGCCGGCATCCCATACATAAGTTCTGATATATTATATTCTCATTTTCATTTGTCTTCACATAGCTACCTATTTCTTTAGGAATTTCTTCTTTGACCCACTGTTTATTTAAGAGTATGTTATTTAATCTCCTTATATTTGTGAAAGTTTTTGTTCTTTGGTGGTTGTTGGTTTCCACTTTCATAGCATTGTTATCAGAGAATGTGCTTTGAGTAATTTCATTGTTTTCATATTTATAAAGATCTGTTTTATGCCCGAACATATGATCTATGCTGGAGAATGTTCAGTGAGCAGTAGAGAAGAATGTAAAAACTGGTGTTTTTGGGTATAACAACCTACATATGTTTGTTAGGTCTAATTCATCTATCAAATTGTTTAAGTTCTCTATTTCCTTGTTGATCCTCTGTCTGGTCATTTTGTCTGTAGAGGAGAGTGGTGTATTGAAGTCTCTTACTATTGTTGAAACATTTGTCGCTCCCTTCAGTTTTGCCAGTGTCTATTTCATGTACATGCTCCTTAATTGAGGGCATAGACATTTATGATTGTTATTTCTTCTTGATTAATTGTCCCTTTAACTAATATATAGGGTCCTTCTTTGTTTCTTATGATGTCTTTACACTTAAAGTATATTTTGTCTGGTATTGGTATAGCTATTTTTGCTTTCTTTTGGTTACAGCTTGCATGGACACTTTTTCCATCCTTCTACTTTCAATCTATTTGTATTTTGTTTCTAAGATGAGTCTCTTGTAAGCAGCATATAGCTGGATTATATTTCTTAATCCATTCTGCCAATCTGTATCTTTTAATTGGTAGGTTTAGTCAGATAATATTCAAAGTTATTAATGCAGAGGCATTTTTTGAATCCACCATCTTTTCTTTGGATTTTATTTGTCAAATCTATATGTTTTTTTCTCTCTTTTGCTTTTTGTCCCTTAAATTACCCTTACTAGTACTCTTCAATTCTTTGCCCTCCTCCAGACCTCCCTCTCCTGTCTCTTGTTTTCAGCCGGCAGAACTCCCTTTAGTATTTCTTGTAGGGCTGGTCTCTTGTTGACATATTCTCTCAGCCTTTGTTTGTGAAAATTTTAATCTCTCCCTCAGTTTTTCAGGATAATTTGGCTAGGTATCGAATTCTTGGCATGAAAGTCTTTCTCTTGCAGGATCTTCAGTACATCATAGCATTCCCTTCTTACCTCCATACTGCCAGTTGAGGACTTTGAACTCAGTCTTACGTGGTTTCCCTCGTATGTAGTAGATTGTTTTTTTCTTACTGCTTTCAAGATTTTCTGCTTCTTTTCAACCTTTGACAGACTGATTAGTGTGTGTCTTGCGGAAGGCCTATTTGAAGTTAATTTGGCTTCTTTAATTTGCATATTTATGCCTTTTAAAAAGGTTGGGAAGTTTTCCCCCATTATATCCCCCACTAATCTTCCTAGCCCTTTACTCTTCTCCAGTGATTCTTATATTTTGTGTGCTTTGTTTTGCTCAACATTTCCCTGAGATCTAGTTCAAACTTTTCCATCTTATTTTTGTTATTTGTTCTTATTTATATTCAAAATCAGTTGTCTTCTAGTTTGCTTATTCTTTCTTCTGCCTCTTCAGATTTGCTGTTGTGTGTCTCTAATATATGTTTTGATTTGGTGTACAGTATCTTTAATCTCTGTAATATCTGCTATTTTCCTATTTATTCTTTCAGATTCCTCTTTATGCTCTTTTAGTGTCCTCTTGATCTCTATTATGTTGTTAGCCATCCCACTTATTTTATTCAGCAAAATTGTATGAATATCTTTGATTAGTTGTTCTAAAGTTTGTGTCTTCTCCAGTGTTTTAATTTGGTCATTAGACTGGGCTGTATCAGTCTGCATTATGATATGCTTAGTGATCTTCTCATGGCTTCCAGGCAGTTAATATCTTGATGGGGTTACTTTGGTTGTTGATTTTCTTCAGTAGACTAAAGCTTTGCATTTGCAGGATGGGTTTGGAGCAGGATGAAGGTCATGGGGAGAGGCACAACAGTGCATGACAGGATGACAGGTTACAGTACAGGTATATCCGTGGTTCGGGGACTCTCTGCTGGTACCTGAACTTAGAATGCAGGTCACACAATTGTGGACATGTGGTGCGGGGGCTGTAGAGGCAAGGTGTAGCTCAGGCAGACTTTGGAGTGTAGAAGCCGGGTACAGCATGGTGGACACAGAGATAGGGCATGGCAGGAGGTGGATGGAGGGGCTAAGCAGATGTGCTCGGCTGGTATGTGTGAAAGATGCAGGTGGGTGTGTAAAGTGTGTGGGTGTTAGGGTGTGGGGTTTGGGGCACAGAGAGGTTGGGGCACAGATGTGTCCTTGTGCAGGGGCACAGGTTAAGGGGGCTGGGATGCGGATGCATGAGTTTGTTGAGGGGGGCCACAGGTCACAGAGTTTGTGGTATGTGTGCTAGGGGTGGGTGATGACCGGTGGGTAGGGCCATGGTGTGGGTCCACTGGTGCAGGGATGGGGTGGGGTAGGGGTACCTGTTGAGGCAGGACACAGATGTGCCTGAGAGCACCTGCCAGGTGTGGGAGAAGAGCACTTGTTTTGTGGGGTGGGATAAGGGTGTTCATGTATGCTGGGCAGTAGGTGCAGTAGTCAGGAGATCCGTGCATGGATATGTGAGTACCCGGCAGGGAGGATGTGGCTGTGCTGGTCTGTGGGTCTGGAGGACAGGGCCCTGGTGTGCATGTGTCTGGGGTGTAGGGAGGGGTGTTGGGGTGGGGGTGTTTGAAGTGTGGGGGTGGGTGGGTAATGGGATTCAGGTGTATGGGGTGAGGGGGATTTGCAGTTCATGGGGTGGGGGCTGTGTACATGAGGGTAGTGAGTTCAGGGAATGTGACTTGGCTTACTTTCTTGTCCCCATCTACCTGTCTGTTCACTCCTGAGGGCTCTGGGCCTCCGTCTGGAAATGGATGGCTAGGCTGTTTGCACTAGCTGGCCAGTCTCTGGTTATCTGCGTTTCAGTTCTTCTGCTTATTTAACCAGGGCCTCCTTATGTGGTGTATAAGACCCTCCCAAGTTACTTGCACCATGGAATCACTCTCGCGGTCTTTTTTCTGTCCTTTCTCTAGCTGTTTTTTGGAGCAGGGGTGATTCCGCCATCTTACTGGAAGTCTCTGTTCACTTCTTTTGGGTTTATAGAGTGTACCAAAACTTTGGGTTTCAAGCCAGCAGGTAAATTGCACAGTTTTTCTGGCTCATACTATGTATTTGAAGAATGTTGAACCAAGATATTTTGAGGAAGTATGTTGCTAGTGCTATTGAATGACCTGGAAGGAACTGTAGAACTGAAGATGCAGGTTATTGATTTATTTTTAAATTCTTTGTTAGGCATCTGAAGAGGCCTCCCTCAGGGCTTTGGAAAGTCTGATGACAGAGTTTTTCCATGATTGTACGACCAATGAAAGAAAACGTGAGATAGGTAAGTGAAGTGTTGAGTTATACAGTCATTTGTAATGAAAAGGCTCAGGTGGGAGGAAGGAGTGGCAGGTTTGGCCGGTCAAGCCTGCTTGTTTCCCTCTTGAATTCTTGCTCTTTGTACTCTGGTTCTGCTTGGTGGCTGGTGAGGTCTGCAAACCGAGCTACCGAGCTAAAAGAGGCATAGAATGCATTTTCCTTCCTTTGCCAAGTATGGGAAACCCCCCCCCCCCATTTCTTCTTACTTACAACAGAGTTGAACTTTTATAAGAAATGACTTAAATGAAGAAATGACTTAAATGAATATGATTTGGGTATGCAGAGGTCTGTTTTGAATCTCACCTAATGCCCCAGAGATCCTTTAACTGCTACTACTTTTGAGGACTTTAGCTTCTTTTGCTTTTTATCCTTTCTTCTCTCTCCTATTCTGCAAGTTTTGATGAAAAAGACTTCAGACAACTGAGAGATGTAAGTATAATGATTTCAGGTCTTCTGGCAACTTCAGTACCTTCTAGAATTTATGAATTTTGTATTCATTCACACAAACAGTAGTCACTAAAGCCTACTATGAACTAGAAAGTATATACAAGTGTTAGATCTCTGCCTCAGGGACATGTGTTTGTTTGTTTGTTTGTTTTTTTTTTCCTGAGGCTTCCTTTACCCTGAACTTGAGAACAAAAAATGTTTTTATCTCTATCTAAACCAAAAGTCATTGCTTCCACCTCATTGGAGGTCTTTTTCTGTGGCTCCAGAACTCTGAAGCCCATTTCTCTGTTTCCTTTGGCTTCTCTGCATTGTGTTGGCCAGATGTTATGGCTGATTCCACCTACGGTTCAAAAATCCTTTGGGGTTCATATTTTTGGGTGGCCAGTAAGCTTTCGACTGCAGTCTATTTTTCCTTGAATTCTTTTAATTATCTCATCAGCAGCTCCTGGTACATGCTAACTTCTTATCTCTTTTTATTTTAAATCTGGTGATCCCTGTTTTGGGCTTGCCCCTTCACATCATTCTTTTTCTGAGAGAGTTACACAATATAGAACCAGAGCATTTATAAACAAGGAATAGCTGACAGAAGCTGAGACCAATAGATGATTAAAAGATTCATCCTGTGATTTCCTGAGGTTTTCTCTTATAACTCGGTCTGACCCTTCTCTCACCCCCCGGGGTGATCCCTTGCTTAGTTTTATGCTACTAAAATTCTTTATTGTAGTAAAGATACCAGCAGTGATTTTTACCACAGGATGTGAGGATCTTTCTCTTACATTCCAGCACTTAATTTCTTGGAAGTCCTGTTTTTAGCTTATAATTGAAATGCTCTGGTCTTTTCTCTTAGGTTTGGTTTGCAGAGAAAATATTGCTCACCTTTTGTGTTCATGAATTAAAAATGGAGCCATCTGAGCATGTTCATATTCTAAACTGATTTTAAAACAGCTTTAAATAACCATATGCTACAAATGTCTAAATGTGGGCTAAGGGGAATCCGGGGGCTTGGTTCCACACAGTAGGTATGTCTTAGTTCAGCCCTCTTTGTGTCTAGTCTTAGTAGCTGAATTTTGTGTGGGCAGGAACCATTTCTTGCTTCTTTTTTGATGTCTTAGGGTATACTAAAAGCTTTTGTAGGTGAAAGAAAGGAGGGGACCTTTTCTTAAAAGGGTACCACCTCCTTCCCTCCCTCTTCCTCTTAGCCAAAGCTGAGTTATTAATACTGATGGAGCTTTTAGCAGGGACTCTCAAGAGACAATCTGGTCATTTTAACAGTGGAGAAAACTGAAGCATCTGAACGGAATGACTTGCTTGGGGCTGTGAATTAGTGGCGGAGTCAAGAAGAGAGCCCAAAGTTCCTCATTCCCGGCCAGAGCTCATTCTCTCTCGTTTGATATCATCACTGGGCTTCATAGAAACTTTTGCTTAATTATAAGGACAGGCCATCAATTTCCTTTTACAGAATTTTTATTGAGGCTGTCTTGTTGTCTTTAGCCTAAGTTGTAGGGAGCTGGCTGAGGAATGACTTCAGTATTAGAAAGGGGTGCTGTGCTTCTTGCTTTTTTCCCAAACCTTCTTAGAATTTTTCAGGGTTGTTGCCTTTGCATTTTTACCCTTTTTGTTTAATATTTCATGACCAGTATAGCAGGTCAGGGTGAGTAAGGGGCTAGTGTGTCCAGAAACATGGTGACAGACTGTTAATGCTGCCTTGTAGATTCTGGCTGATGTTGTAAGCAGCCTGAGGAGGAGGAGAACCATTTCTAACAGTGATTTGATGAGTGGACAGGGTTGCTTCAATTTAATTGCTACTCTTACTTAACAGATGCTTCTTTATGATATTTTAAAGTAAAACCAAACCCTTCTTGAATCTCTTTTATTTTCTTTGGTCCTACCTTTGTAAGGTTAGTTTTAACCTTTCCTTTTTCTGCTTTTCTGGCCTTAATTTTTAAGAAAATGAAATGATACTCTTTTAACTGTCCATCCACACAGTAGGTTCAGTAAGAACTTTTGACAGTGAAAGTTTCTCCATCTAAAATAGTGCCCATAAGAGAGATTGTTGGCTTTCAGATGGCTGAAAACACTCTCCGTGTTCATGGTCTCCTCTAAATCAGTCAGAAAACTATTATATAATTCTGTCCTTTCTGTCTCGAAGAATCAGCTGGGCTTTGTGGTTGATTCTGATAACATTTACCTTATGTGTGTTTAAGGGGGGAAAGAAAGGCAGCCCAGCCTTGCATTAATTTCATAGCCTTTTTTTTGTTGCTCTTTAACATTTCCAGAGGAGCTTCTTAATAACTTTGCCCAGCAGATAGGAGCCTGGAGGTTCTGCCTGTATTTTCTCTCCAGCACTAGGAATGACTATGTAATGATGTACAGTTTAACAGTTTTTGAGGTAAGTTGCCAGACAATTTTATACTCTTCCATTAAGTATTTTGTATTTACTTTGCCATGTTATTGGCACTAGACTTGAGCTTTGATAAACAGGTGGGTGGGAGACAATGGTAATTCAGCTAAGGGGCTTCTTCTAAATGGTCCCTTTATCAGGATGACTGGTGTTCGAAGGCATCTTTCCATTTTTGACACCAGAAAGGTGAGATAATTGCTGTTTTTAGGGTTAGGTAAGTGGGTCATTCATGGTAACATATAACTTATCCATTTGTGTTATCATTTAAAAGGGAAGAGAATTGAAAAAAAAAACATTTTGGGAGTAGGGGTGATACTCATAATGCCACTATCCCAATCAGAAACATTTTCATTTGCGTCAACTTTCTTCCAATCTTTGTCTTAATATGTATGGCTTTTTTTTTTTTTAACCTAATTATAATCAGGTTGCTCGTGCCTTTTTGTATTCTTTTTTTTTTTCCCCCACTTGCTTTTATATTATATTCCCCTATTTGGTTGTGCCATTGTTTACCAGGCCATTCCCCTGCTTTCTGTAGTAAGATTGTTTCTGGTATTATTTTTTGGCAGCCATTAGTAACAATGGTGTACTAAAAGGTTTTTTTGCACATGTAGCTTTTTGTTTTTCTTTAAGTATTTATTTGCTAATCTTCCTAGGAATGGAATTGTTCTATCACAGGATTTGAATATTTTTGTTATTTTTATTTTCGCACTGCTCCAAACTTTGTTTAAAAGCAGGGTTTCTTGTTTATTGAGGTGATAACTATTGGATGAAAACCATTTATTTTTCTATATAGGTAGCTAGCTTAAAAGATATATCTTTGTTTTTCAGAATTTGATCAATAAAATGTGGCTTGGGGTCCCCTCTCAGGATAAGATGGAAATCCGTAGCTGCTTGCCCAAACTCCTTTTGGCTCACCACAAAACCTTACCTTACTTTATCCGGAACAAGCTCTGCAAAGTTATTGTTGATATTGGCCGTCAAGACTGGCCCATGTTCTACCATGACTTTTTTACTAACATTTTACAGGTAAGGATTATACCTAAGAGAACTTTGAAAACAAACCTGGGAAACTTGGGTATTGTGTAAATTGTTGGTGGAAGTGATTATTTTTGTATCTTGAAGAGTAATTTTAAGATTAGCCTGTTGGAACTGTAGTGGTGAAGTCATTGTAGGATAGATTATCTCATTCACTTAACCTTTTATTCTTGGCATGTTATACCTTTGTACAGTAAAGAAAGAGGAAAAAAACAACAAATCCCATTGCTTTAACCTTTTGTGAATATTTGTTTACCAGGTACTTGAGACCCTAAGTGCTGTGCCTAGTGTTGGTAGTGCAAAGGTGAGGCTTCAATAGTTTCATAATTTAGTGGGGGAGATAGTTAGACAAAATCAGTTATTCCATTAAGTAATTACAGGACCGAAAATATACATGGGGTGCAGTGGTGGCATAGCATTAAGGCTCGAGGAGCGTAAGCAGTTTCAGTATTGTTGGTGATGAAATGGCAGAGTAAGAGGCTGGACTGGTAGGCAGGGATGAAACTCAGGAGGGTTGCCAGCGGCCTTTTAATGTTTGACTTATAGTCCTTTCCTTGGGAACTAATGAAAAGTTTTGAGAAGGCTGAAGACATGTTGGAATAATGATGACTCTACAGCAGTGTGGAGTCTGGATTGCAGAGGTATGAAGCTAGATGGAAGGAAATCAGTGAGGTTGCTGTTGAAGAAGTCTGAGTGAGACAAGGAGGATGTGAGCCAAGCAGAGACCCACCTGGGGGATGGAGGTGAGGAGATAGATTCCAGAGTCTTTGATCAGTGATTAAATGGTAAGGGTGAGGGGAGGGAAGAATCTAGAATGAGTCTCAGTTTTTTGGCTTATATAGCAAAGATGAGTTTTGATGCCATTACCAGGACTGAAGGAGTTTGGGTAGAAGGTGGTAAAGTCATTTTGGTAGAAAATGCTTTTAAGATTTGTGTGTTCCTCTTGAGTGATATCTTTGAGACATTGGGAAATATCTAGGGGTCAGTAAAGAGGTCTGGCTAAAGGTCAGGATTTGGGAGACACAGAAAATAGGTGGGACCTAAAAGCTGTGAAGGAGCTGCTCATTTGAATCTTGTGATTAAGTTGGAAACATGCACTTGGGTATGTAAGGAATAGGTATTATATTACAGTTTATAGAAATAAGTTTTTTGAAGATTGGTTATAGTGTCAGTAGAGTCAGGATTTTCCAGAACAAGATCAGTTTTTGATATTCTGCCTACTCTCCCTACAAATCATTTTAACATTGCAGCAATTACAAAAAAATCAGCTTTCTTATTGCTTCTTTCAGGTTGCTTCTCAAAGTGACACAAAAATCATTCATTCAAATTTGTTTACTTTTGTATAGTGATTAATTTACCTATAGACGTATTGGATTAATATGTCAAAGGAGAGGGAGGCTTTTGTTCAGTAAACTATTTGCTGAGCACCAGCCATAAGCACATGGTGGATTTATAGTAATGAACAGAACAAAATCCTGCCGTTGTGGAGCTTATAATCTAGAGGGAGAAACCATCAGTAAACACTAAGCAAATAAATACCTTCAGATAGTTTTTAAGTATTACAAAGAAACCTAAAGCTGGGTAAGAGGGTGTAATCTAGATAGGATGGTCATGGGAGACTTTTCTGAGGAGCAGGCATTTGACACTAAGTGATGGAGTGAGTCCTGTGGAATTTAGTGGCAGCAAATTTTAGGCAGGGAGAAGAGCAAATGCAAAGACCCTGAGGAATAGCAAGGAGGCCATTGAGCCAGGAGTGGTAGGAAATGAGGTTGAGATAGATTTTCCTGGCTCCCTCTGTGATTTACTTGCCTTCGTTCCAAGTTGAGGACAGTTCTGGTAACCATGGCTCTCTTAAGAGGGAGCCAGAAAGTCCATTGGAGATGGAAGAGATCAAGAATAGGGGTCTAAAGGAATTCATTCCTGGGTTGGGTCAGTGGCAGGGCCTGTGAGAAGGAGTAAGGGAGCATGAGATGAGGGCCGTGGTCCTGACAATAGCAGATGAGGAGGAGCTATATCTTCACCCAGCTGGGATCAGTTTCTATGATGAAGAACAGAACATTTCCTGCCTATCCCTGAAGTATAATTAATTATAAGCAAATGAGAGTTTGGAAGAGCATTTTTAGGTGAAGCATTCATAGAGGTTTTAAAAGGCTAGTTGTCCTCCTCTGTTTCCTAGTATTTCTCCTTTCCACCCCCTTCAAAATGGACTCATTTGACCTCATGCAGGCTTCATGACTTAGAAACTCCCCATAGTGGAAACAGCCTTGGGCTGGGAGGCACAGTGGATTTGGGTTCCGTCGCCATCTTTGTCACAACTGATCTTTAATTTTAGCAACTCCTATTATCTGTGTGAGTGAGCCTCCATTTCCTCCTTTGTGAAATGAGAGCTTTGGACTAAACAATCTTTAAAAGCCTTTCCAGTGTAACATTCTCTACTTCTTATATGTGCATGAGAACTTGTTGGTGGCCATGTGGGCCATGTCAGAAATGATTGATGGTTAGTTGCTAGCATTTCTGACATAAAGAAAATCTTTTCGTCAGGTATTGGTAAACAAGGCCTAACTGGTTCTAGAATCAACTTAGCCATCAATGATCCTTTGATTAAACTATCTTAAAGATTTTTGTGATTCAGTTCCATCATGGTCTGTTTGCAGTTTGGGTGTGTAATTTTGTTTGTTTGTTTTTATACTCTGAAAATTGGCTTGAGTATCTGTGCAGTTTATGTTATAATTGTTGGTGACCACCATACCAGGAAGAGAGGATTTAATTTGAGGCCCCAGAGAGATAATTGCAGTTCTGAGTGTGGGTGGGCCACTGAAGAAGAAAGTAGTTGGAATAAACCTCACCCCTACTGTCTCCTCTCAACCCCATGTGTATGCCCACACACATCTCCTCTTTCTACAGTCTGTTCTTCAGGTTCCTATCTATTGTGGTGGACCTGTGGTCATGATATGATGTACATGGGGCCAGATCATTCAGGGCAAGCAACATAGAAAAGAATTGCCATTTATTCTTTGGGTGATATAATAAAAAAATTATTGAACCCTTTTCAGAAGCTTACCTTAAAAACCTGAACTTGCTCCTTAACATGTAGGTGCTTATTATGGCCTGTTAAAATAAATAGTAGCAATTACCTATGTAAAGAACCTAAATAAGGTATGTGGAGACAGTAAAGTAAAACAGCATTTTAATAAACAGCTTCCTGGACACAAACCTAGTGAAATGAAAAATGATACATTTTATCAGCCTGTTCTCTCAAGGAATAACTTTCAGCCACCTTCTTGCCTGACCTTTTACCTTTTTTCCAAGTGGCAAGAGAAAGGAGAACTTTTTTTTTAATTTTTTTTTTTTAAATACCAAAAAAACACCAAACAAACGCAAACATTTCTATTTTGATCATTCCGTTCTGCATATATAATCAGTAATTCACAATATCATCACATAGTTGCATATTCATCATCATGATCATTTCTTGAAACATTTGCATCTATTCAGAAAAAGAAATAAAATGAAAACAAAAAAAATTTATGCATACCATACCTCTTACTCCTCCCTTTCATTGATCACTAGCATTACATACTAAATTTATTTTAACATTCATTCCCCCATTATTTATTTTTATTCCATGTGTTTTACTCATCTGTTGACAAAGTAGATAAAAGGAGCATCAGACACAAGGTTTTCACTATCACACAGTCACATTGTGGAAGCTGTATCATTATACAGTCATCTTCAAGGAACATGGTTACTGGAACACAGCTCTACATTTTCAGGCAGTTCCCTCCAGCCTCTCCATTACAGCTGAATAACAAGGTGGTATCTACTTAATGTGTAAGAATAACCTCTAGGATAACCTCTCGACTCTGTTTGGAATCTCTCAGCCATTGACACTTTATCTGATTTCACTCTTCCCCCTTTTGGTCGAGAAAGTTTTCTGAATCCCTTGATGCTGAGTCTCAGCTCATTCTAGGATTTCTGTCCCACGTTGCCAGGAAGGTCCACCCCCTGGGAGTCATGTCCCACGTAGATGGGGCAGGGTGTTGAGTTTGCTTGTTGTGTTGGCTGGAAAGAGAGGCCACCTCTCAGCAACAAAAGAGGTTCTCTTGGGAGTGACTCTTAGGCCTAATTTAAGTAGGCTTGACCTATCCTTTGTGGGGTTAAGTTTTATATGAACAAACCCCAAGACGGGGGCGGGGGGCGGTGCTCAGCCTATAGCTTTGGTTGTCCACACTGCATGTGAGAATATCAAGAATTCAATTTGGGGAAGTTGAATTTTCCCCTGTTCTCAGCGTTCCCCAAAGGGGACTTTGCAAATACATTTTTATTTACTGTTCAAATCACTCTGGGATTTATCGGGGCATCACTCTGGATAAACCAACAAAATCTCATGTCCTACCCAAGGTTCCATGTACTTATGCTATTCAATTAAGCTGTCTACATAAGTTATATTAGGAAATGCTCTAGTCAAAATATAAATTTTGTAACAAATAAACATTTTTTGCTTTAGTCTCACACCTAAGTTGAAATTTTAAAATATTAAATTACCATCTTTTTCAACACCCTGAAATAATGACATTCAAAAGGAGAACTTTTAAGATACATTTTTTTCCTTTATTGAAGGAATTTTCTGTTACTGGGGAGCTCAGAAACATTCGTTCTATAGCAAAGTATTCCATTTGACAATAATAGCATCCCAGCTGAGAGAATAATGAGGGCTTGGGGGAAGAACAGAGAACAAAAGAGGTAGAGGAGGAATAAAAGTAAAGGGAGATGTAATATTATCTTTTATAATATAGAGAACCCAGAGGTCTCTGGATGGAAAGAGATATTTACAATACTACTTATATGTAAAGAAAAATTGTTGGAGGAGGGGTTTCCTGTGCCTTCTCTACTATATTATCTGCATTCAAGCAGGTGCTAAAAGTAGTCTGGACTTGCAGAAAATGATGGGGGAAATTGTAGAGGATGTATTTGAAATTTTAATGTTCAGAAGAACTGATTTAACAGAGCATGTTTGATACCACTAATTACTGCTAGTTTTACACAGTGCTGCTTCTGAGGGCATTGCATTTTTCAGTTCACTTTCTTTATTACTTTCCCTGCTCTTTGGGGATGAGCTTTTCCTTGGCCTATGATGGGAGTTATTTTCAAGGGAAACGTAAGTGCCCTGTATTCCTTCAAGTAGAGAATATATGATTTATATGGCTACGGTTCCTGGGTGCCCTCCTCTACCTTAAAGCTTGAGTAAAATTAAAAAATTTATTTGTGTCAGGGCGTGAACTCCATTTAAAGTTAATTATGACTAAAGAAAAGAGTCAAGTGTTCCTTAATTTGTGGATAACTCACTTATATTTTTACTATTTCTGGAAACTAAAAAATAAACACATTAGTAATGCTTTGAATTTTGTGAAATTGATTAGAGAAGTGAAAGTACAGATAGGCTGTTGAAGGTGTACCACTTATTTCTCTCTTGTTTAATGAAAACTTCTCAGTGATGGTACAGAGGATATTGCAGATTATAGAAAAAGTAACTTAATTTGCTAAATAGGTATTTGCAAAGTCACAACTATGGTCACAGGTAAATGACATGTATACATGTTTCTGCTCTGCTACATGTTGAATCTGAGAACTTTTTTGAAGTGTACAAAGTTTAGAAGTGGAAAATTGATACCTGAGTAAAATTGAAAAGATATCACAAATCCATTTATACATATTTTAATTACTAATATATTAACCTGTGCGAGATAACTGAGGTGCTCTTGGGAATCTGGATATATGTTAAAATTGTTAAAGTAGGTATTAAAGAGCATTGTTATCTTGCTGTTTTTAAGCTTGTGGTATTAGGATTTTGTCCTTAAAAAGATGAAAAAATATTTTGAGTTGTTAAAAAAGCTATATATAGGTGCCATTTTTTCTAGTGTTGGAATATGTGACCGGCCTATATATGTAAAATTAAGCACACAGAGGTACTTCATGGGATTTGGTGCTACTCAGTCCTTCTAGTCTCTTATTAGTTAGGCTTTCTGTTCTGAACTCACTTTTTCCTGGCAGTTGATCCAGTCCCCTGTGACAACTCCTCTTGGGTTGATCATGCTGAAGACGACTTCAGAAGAGCTGGCTTGTCCCCGGGAGGACCTCAGTGTTGCACGGAAGGAGGAGCTGCGGAAGCTGCTGCTGGACCAAGTGCAGACAGTACTCGGGTTGCTGACAGGTGAGCGGTTGGATGGTGCTTGGAGACAGAGGTTGGCTTGGTGCGGTGTTCTTAGCTCTGTGTTTAGTATGTCATAGACCTCAAGACGTTTTTGTGATCTTTTTTCCTCATAGTATTTTATTAATTGGTTGTTGTTATAACTATGATTAGTGGGTATAGGACAGATAATAGGGATGTGACTGAAATACCTGTTATTTCATTCTAAGTAAGGTGCGGGGACATGAGCTTTTCCTTGGCCTGTGATGGAAGTTGTTTTCAAGGGAGTTGTTTTCAAGGAAAACATAAGTGCCCTGTATTTAAAATAACTTGAATTTAAGATTAGGAGAAGTTGGAGGTGGTGGCAGATGTGAAAATTTCAGATTCTGAGATGTGGGGTGAGACGAAGAATGGAGTCAGCTCCCCCTTTGCATTAGGTTATAGTAGTGTGGGGCATTTTCTTATTTTGCTTCTGTTTTCTCAGAGCCTCGTGATAGTGGGTGAAGGGTAAGAACAAAATGAAAGCAAACCACAAAATGAGACAGAAAGATGGGGTGAGAGTGGGGAAGCCAGAGTTGTGAAGCCACAGCAGCCACACTGCTGCTAGAGCTTGCTGGCCTGGGAGGCACCGTGTGGGGAGATACCGGTGCTGGGCAGGGTAGCTCCAGGAGCCTGCCCTTGCTACCTGAAGGAATGTTGTGGTGAAAAGAAGTGCTTTTTTCTCTAGCTTTCCTACCCAGTGTTTCTTCTCAGATGTCTAAGAACTTTTTTCTATTGTATGTCCAGTTCAGTGTGTGTCATGTAGTGGCATTTAAAATTGAAAGAATGATTGATCAAAAATGTTGAACTTGGGCGGGCCGCGGTGGCTCAGCGGGCAAAGTGCTTGCCTGCTATGCCGGAGGACCTCGGTTCGATTCCCGGCCCCAGCCCACGTAACAAAAACGGAGAAACAGAATACAATAAAACAAGAAAATGTTTAAAAATGTTTCCCTTTCTTCCTTCCTTCCTTCCTTCCTTCTATCCTTCCTTCCTTCTCTCTGTCTTAAAAAAAAAAAAAAAAAAAAAAAAAAAGAAAAATGTTGAACTTGTAATTTACCGCCATCCTTCTCCAATCCCCAGAGGGAACCTAAACCTTGGCGTTCATTTGTTCAAACCCGTTTTATTGACATACCCAACTAGATGTTAAGTTTCTAGAGTTAGGGACCATGTCTTATACCTCTATGTCCTACTGTGCTTAGCACCATTAAAAATTGAAATATAATTGTATATCATTGTACATACCATAAAAGTGTGTACAATTTGGTGGTTTTTAGTATATCTATAAGATTTTTCAACTATCACAACTTTCTTAATTCCAGAACCACTTTATTGCCTCTAAAGAAGCCCTGTATCCTTTAGCAGTCACTCCCCGTTCTCCTCTGTTCCCCAGCCCCTGCAACCAGTAATCTACCTTTCTGTCTCTATGGATTTGCCTGCTTTGGACATAACATATAAATGGAATCATGCAATATGTAGTCTTTTATCCTTTTTTTTTTGTAATATTTTCAAATTTCGTCTGTATTGTAATATGAAATATTTTGAGAACAAGATATCTTCAGAGGTTTTATGAGCATTTTATATGCCAGGTTCTGAATTGGGGATACAAAGAGTAATAGAGTTCCTGCCATCTAGTAATTTAGTCTAGTGGAGGAAATAGACAAGTAAACAGACAGTTAAAATACAGTGTTTTTTTGCTGTTATAATAGAGATATCTTCAAGATATAGCAAAACTGATCAGATAGGCAGACTTCATGGAGGAGGTGACAGCTGAATGAAATCCTGAAGGACAGACAGGTAGCAGTTAGTCTGGTGGAATGATCAATTTGGGATTAGAGGAAAGAGGGCCTGTTAGAGGTTGTGAAAGAAGACACGTGTTCCAGGAACAACATATAGTTTAACATGATAAAACCTGTGTGTGTAGGATGGGCTGAAGTCTGGGAGAGGGTGAGCAGAGGCCACAGACTGAGATTGGGTAGAGTGCTGCCATTTACTGAGTGAGAAGTGTAAGCAGAATAATGGCAGGTTTGTGGGGGAAGATAAGTTGAGTTTAGGATACTAAGTGGGGATGTCCACAAAGTAGGTGGATATGCAGGTCTTTGAATGCATTGCCTTGTCTCTAAATCTCTGCCATATGGCACAGAGCTTGGGATACATGGGCAAGATGAGTTTTGGACTGAGAGAGAGAGAGAGAGAGAGACAGATGTGAGAGGCTTTAGAATGTGTTTTTTTTTTGAGGTGTGGTGCTTATATGGGTCAGCCCAAAAGAGGGAAATGAGAGGACAACAGTGCTAACAAGGGAACTTGGGGAAGATGTGTATTTAAGAGATGAGCATAAGATGAAAGAGACCAAATCAGGTGCAAAGAAACAGAAAAAGCAGGAAAAGGTAATATGGGCTTCAGGGAAGGGAGTGCTACAGACTGGCAAAGAAGAATCAAGATTAAAGTGGCTGCTGAGTGGACTCAGCAAGCAGGTGACCTTGGCAAAGAACAATGTTGGTAGAAATAGTAGGGGAGAAGCCACGCTGTAAGGTTGAGGTGCGGCAGTGGAAATCCGTGAGTGGGGACAGTACTGTCTAGAAGATAGCTGGGAAGTGAAGTAAACACACGGCCATTAACTGGAAGGGGTCTTTGGTTGAGGGAGGAATGTTTAAATACTGATGTTGGATTAAAGGTACCAGAAAATCTTTTTTTCTAAATCTGATTTTCGTATGTTGGAATTTCTCTCTTAAAGCAGTTCTTCTTTTTTTGGTAGGTATCTTGGAGACTGTCTGGGACAAGCACAGTGTTACTGCTGCCACTCCACCACCATCCCCAACCTCAGGAGAAAGTGGTATGGACTGCTGCCACATATGGCACATCTCTTCTTTTTTTTAAGCTTTTACAAAGGGGATTTATGGGTTACAAATTTACAGTTCTAAGGCTGTGAAAATGTCCAAATTAAGGCATCCAGATAAAGATATCTTGACTTTGAAGAAAGGCTGCCAGCATCTGGAACACCTCTGTTGGCTGGGAAGGCCTGTGGCTGGCATCTGCTGTTCTTGCTCCTGGTTCACTTCTTTTTTTTTTTAATTTTATTTTTTTTAAATACCAAAAAACACCAAACAAATGCAAACATTCCTATTTTGATCATTCCATTCTGCATATATAATCAGTAATTCACAATATCATCACATAGTTGCATATTCATCATCATGATCATTTCTTGGAACATTTGCATCTATTCAGAAAAAGAAATAAAATGAAAACAAAAAAAATTTATACATACCATACCTCTTACCCCTCCCTTTCATTGATCACTAGCATTACATACTAAATTTATTTTAACATTCATTCCCCTGTTATTTATTTTTATTCCATGTGTTTTACTCATCTGTTGACAAGGTAGATAAAAGGAGCATCAGACACAAGGTTTTCACTGTCACACAGTCACATTGTGAAAGCTGTATCATTATACAGTCATCTTCAAGAAACATGGTTACTGGAACACAGCTCTACATTTTCAGGCAGTTCCCTCCAGCCTCTCCATTACAGCTGAATAACAAGGTGGTATCTACTTAATGTGTAAGAATAACCTCTAGGATAACCTCTCGACTCTGTTTGGAATCTCTCAGCCATTGACACTTTATCTGATTTCACTCTTCCCCCTTTTGGTCGAGAAAGTTTTCTGAATCCCTTGATGCTGAGTCTCAGTTCATTCTAGGGTTTTTCTCAATCCCTTGATGCTGAGTCTCAGCTCATTCTAGGATTTCTGTCCCACGTTGCCAGGAAGGTCCACCCCCTGGGAGTCATGTCCCACGTAGATGGGGGAGGGTGGTGAGTTTGCTTGTTGTGTTGGCTGGAAAGAGAGGCCACATCTCAGCAATAAAAGAGGTTCTCTTGGGAGTGACTCTTAGGCCTAATTTAAGTAGGCTTGACCTATCCTTTGTGGGGTTAAGTTTCATATGAACAAACCCCAAGACGGGGGTGGGGGGCGGTGCTCAGCCTATAGCTTTGGTTGTCCACACTGCATATGAGAATATCAAGAATTCAATTTGGGGAAATTGAATTTTCCCCTGTTCTCAGCGTTCCCCAAAGGGGACTTTGCAAATACTTTTTTATTCACTGTTCAAATCACTCTGGGATTTATCGGGGCATCACCCTGGACAAACCAACAATCTCATGGTTCCATGTACTTATGGTGTTCAATTAAGCTGTCTACGTAAGTTATATTAGGAAGTGCACTAGTCAAAATATAAATTTTGTAACAAATAAACATTTTTGCTTTAGTCTCACACATAAGTTGAAATTTTAAAATATTAATTACCATCTTTTTCAGCACCCTGAAGTAATGACATTCAAAAGGAGACCATTTTTTTTTTTTGATTTTAAAATGGGCTAGTTTTTTTTTGCATTTTAAAAAATTTTTTATTAATTAAAAAAAATTACAAGAAACAAACATTCCCAACACATACACTCAGCAATTCACAATATCATCACATAGTTGCATATTCATCATCATGATCATTTCCCAGAACATTAGCATCAATTCAGAAAAAGAAATAAAAAGACAACAGAAAAATATAACAAACAGAAAAAAAAAATTTTACAGTCCATACCCCTTACTGATGATCCCTTTCATTGATCACTAGCATTTCAAACTAAATCTATTTTAACATTTGTTCCCCCTATTATTTATTTTTCTTCCATATGTTCCTCTCGTCTGTTGACAAGGTAGATAAAAGGAGCATCAGACACAAGGTTTTCACAATCACACAGTCACATTGTGAAAGCTATATCATTATACAATTATCATCAAGAAACATGGCTACTGGAACACAGCTCTACATTTTCAGGCAGTTCTCTCCAGCCTCTCCATTACTTCTTGGATAACAAGGTGATATCTACTTGATGCATAAGAATAACCTCCAGGATAACCTCTCGACTCTGTTTGGAATCTCTCAGCCATTGACACTTTGTCTCATTTCATTCTTCCCCCTTTTAGTCGAGAAGGTTTTCTCAATCCCTTGATGCTGGGTCTCAGCTCATTCTAGAGTTTTTCTCAATCCCTTGATGCTGAATCTCAGCTCATTCTGGGATTTCGGTCCCACGCTGCCAGGAAGATCCACACCCCTGGTAGTCATGTCCCGTATAGACAGGGGGAGGGTGGTGAGTCTGCTTGCTGTGTTGGCTGGAGAGAGAGGCCACATCTGAGCAACAAAAGAGTTTCTCTTGGGGGATGACTCTTAGGCTTAATTTTAAGTAGGCTTGACCTATCCCCTGAGGGGTTAAGTTTCATATGAACAAACCCCAAGACTGGGGGCTCAGCCTATAGCTTTGGTTGTCCACCCTGCTTGTGAGAATATCAAGAATTCAACTTGGGGAAGTTGAGTTTTCCCCCGTTCTCACCATTCCCTGAAGGGGACTTTGCAAATACTTTTCCACTCACTGATCATATCACTCTGGGATTCATCAGGGCATCACCTGGACAAACCAACAAAATCTCATGTCCTGTACAAAGTTCCATGTACTTAAGGTGTTGAATCAACTATCTACCTAAGTTATATTAGGAGATGCACTAGTCAAAGTATAGATTTGTACCAAATAAATATTTTTTGCTTTAGTCTCACACATTAGTTGAAATTTTAAAATAGTAAGTACCATCTATTTTCAGCACACTGCAGTAGTGACATTCTTTTGTTCTTCCTCATGCAAAAACGTTTTTTAAATTTGCACATTTAGTCACTATCATTATACCCTCTAGGCATTCCTAGATTACACCATCTCAATCTTTATCATCTATCTTTCTTTGTGATTTCATTTATGCCCCAACCCTCCTCCCTCTATCATTCTCGTATATAGCTTCATTCAGTGTTTTAACGTAATTGTATTACAGTTAGGTAACATTATGCTGTCCATTTCTGAGTTTTTATATTCAGTCCTGTTGCACAATCTGTATCCCTTCAGCTCCAAATACCCAATATCTTACCCTATTTCTATCTCCTGATGGTCTCTGTTACCAAGGAAATATTCCAAGATTATTCACTAATGTCAGTTCATATCAGTGAGACCACACAGTATTTGTCCTTATGTTTCTGGCTAATCACACTCAGTGTAATGTCCGTAAGGTCCATTCATGTTGTTAAATACTTCATAACTTTATTCTTTCTTACAGCTGCATAATATTCCATCTTATGTAAATGTCACAGTTTGTTTAGCCAACTATCTGTTGATGGACATTTTGGCTGTTTCCATCTCTTGGTAATTGTTAATAATGCTGCTTTAAACATTGGTGTGTAAATGTCCATTTGTGTCTTTGGCCTTGTGTCCTTTGAGTAGAGACAGCATATAGATGGGTCCTGTTTTTAATCCATTCTACCAGACTATGTCTTTTGATTGGAGAGTTTAGTCCATTACCATTCAGTGTTATTACTGCATGGGTAGTACTTTCTTCTACTATTTTGCCTTCTGGATTTTATATGTCCTATCTAATTTTCCTTCTTTTTACCTTTACTTATAGTCTTCCTTTCTACACTCTTCTTCACAGTTCTCTCTTCTATCTTCGTATCTGTCTCTAGTGTTCCCTTTAGTATTTCTTGCAGAGCTGGTCTTTTGGTCACAAATTCTCTCAGTGAAATTTTGTCTGAAAATGTTTTAATTTGTCCCTCATTTTTGAAGGACAATTTTGCTGGATATAGAATTCTTGGTTGGCAGTTTTTCCCTTTTAATAATTTAAATATATTATCCCACTGTTTTGTCACCTCCATGGTTTCTGTTGAGAGATCTGCGCATAGTCTTATTGGGCTTCCCTTGTATGTGATGGATTGCTTTTCTCTTGCTGCTTTCAGGATCCTCTCTTTCTCTTTGACCTCTAACATTCTGATTATTAAATGTCTTGGAGTATGTCTTTGGATCTATTCTTTTTGGGGTATGCTGCACTTCTTGGATCTATAATTTTAAATCTTTCATAAGAGTTGGGAAATTTTCAGTGATAATTTCCTCCATTAGTTTTTCTCCTCCTTTTCCTTTCTCTTCTCCTTCTGGGACACCCACAACACGTATATTCATGCGCTTCATATTGTCTTTCAATTCCCTGAGTCCCTGCTCATATTTTTCCATTTTTTTCCTATAGTTTCTGTTTCTTGTCAGATTTCAGATGTTCCGTCCTCCAGGTTAGAAATCCTATGTTCTGTCTCTCGAAATCTACCATTGTAGGTTTCCATTGTTTTTTTCATCTCTTCTACTGTGTCTTTCATTCCCATAAGTTCTGTGATTTGTTTTTTCAGACTTTCAGTTTCTTCTTTTTGTTCTTTCCTTGCCTTCTTTATATTCTCCCTCAATTCATTGATTTGGTTTTTGATGAGGTTTTCCATGTCTGTTTGTATGTTCTGAATTAAATGCTTTAGCTCCTGTATGTCATTTGAATTGTTGGTTTGTTCCTTTGACTGGGCCATATCTTCAATTTTCCTAGTGTGATTTGTTATTTTTTGCTGGTGTCTAGGCATTTAATTACCTTAATTAGTTTATTCTGGAGATTGTTTTCACTTCTTTTATCTAGGGTTTTCTTGCTGGATGAATTTGTTGTCTATCTGTTCTTTGACATTCCGTTCAGCTTTATCTGGACCTTTAGCTTAAGTTTTGTTTAACAGAGGAGGATTTTTCAGTTCTTGTTTTCTTGTTTCTTGCCCTGCTTGTGTGGTGCCTTCCCCCCACAGACACTTGGGAGGGTCTACTTAGATATTATAGACCCCAGCCAGATTTTCCCAGACCAAACTGGCCTCCTATCAAGAGGAAAGGGTCATTTGCTTTGGTTTTCCCTGAGGGTGAGACCCAGCAGGTTGAAAGACTTTCCTGTGAAGTCTCTGGACTCTGTTTTTCTTATCCTGCCCAGTATGTGGTGCTTGTCTGTCTGCAGGTCCCACCAGCATAAGATGATGCGGCACCTTTAACTTTGGTGGACTCTCCTTACTGGGGGCGTGGTGGAGACAGAAGAGAGGTTGTAGGCTGGTTTTAATGGCTTCAAATTACCAAGCCCTGGTGTCTGAATTCCTTGATGGAGGGATTCCACCCGAGTTGGGCTTCACCCCTCCCCTGGGGAAGGCACAGGCTCCAGACAAGCCCCCAAAAGAACTCACTTCTGCCTATGCCTGGGGCAGTTTCAGCCTGAGAAGTCCTGCCGCTGTATCCAAAGGGAGTCAAGCCTTTGTAGATACACAGCCACAAAAACCTGTGTTTCCTTCTTTTTTTTCCCCCCTTTTTCTGTCAGTCCTGTCCTCTTGGTGCCTGGGCAAAAATGAGCAACCTCCACTTTGATCAGGTTCACCTAAGCTGGGGGCCTATTTTTAGTAGTCAGAATTTGTTAATTAGTTCCACAATTGGCGTTTGATTGTTCTCAGTCCCTGCTGCTGGTCAAGTCCTATCCTTTTCCCTCTGGGACACGGCCTGTGGGGGAGGGGCGCTGGCCGCCGCAGCTTTGGGAACTCACGGTTCTGGGGGGTGCTCACAGCTGGTCCAGCTGGTCCAGACTGGGGTACGCTGTGTGTCTGGTCATTATTGTGGCTCTGGGAGGTGTTCTGTACTGTTTCTGGTTATTTAGTAGTTCTGAAGGACGAACTAAAATGTACCAGTTAAGCCACCATCTTGACCCGGAAGTTCTCCCTGGCACATCTCTTCTTAAGTGCAGCTGGGGGTCTCAGCAGGGCAGCAGCAGCTCATCTAGGCCAGTTTCAGATGATCCGTCCTTAATCTATTTCTGGCCTTTTCCCCCATGTTTTCTGAGTTCTGGTTTTCTTAGTTCCTTGTAAGTAATTATACTTTCAAATATAACATATATATATATATTTAATTTAATTTAATTTAATTTTTTTATTTAGTAAACATACGAACATACAAACACAAATGTTCTTACCATATGATCATTCCCTTCTACATATATAATTAGTAACTCACAATATCATTATATAGTTGTATATTCCTCATCATGATCATTTCTTAGAACATTTGCATCAATTCAGAAGAAGAAATAAAAAGAAAACAGAAAAAATATTCATGCATGCCATACCCCTTACCTTTCATTGATCACTAGCATTTCAGTCTGCTAAATTTATTTTGACATTTGTTTCCCCTGTTATTTATTTATTCTTAATCCATAACTCATATCACATTTGATCAACACATTAGTTCCTTGCTTTTCTAGTTTTCTTAGTTCCTCGTAAGTAATTGTATTTTCTCATATAACATTTGATCAACACATTTTGTTCCTTGCCTTCGTTTTTCTCTTTTTCTCAAATTTCCTGGTTGCATTTCTTTTGCTGAAGTTGGTATGAGTCGTGGGTTTGCAGCTCTGCAGTGTTGCAGGAGGTAGGCAGCAGCCCAAAGAAGAGGACATCAGAATTCAGGTGTTTTCTTCCCAACCCAGTGAAGGGAAGTCGTGTTGGCCAGCACAGATTGGGACCAGTAGGATTGTTTTTCAGTCAAGAATTGAGTAACAGATGTGTCATTTATATTTAGTCAGCATTGAATTTTTATCAGTTAAGAATAAGTTGGTAAAGTTTGGGTTAGTCAGTACTTTACAGGTTGCTAGTTGTTATCATGACATATTTATTTTTGTTTCAAAGTTAGAATGCAGTTGATTTAATGATACTTGAAAGGATGGATGGAAAGAGGAGATGTGTCTGAGCAGGAACTTTTAGTTTCTAAATGCTTTTTTTACACTAAATGATCATAAATACATTACATGTAGAATACATTCTGTAAACTGGCACATATTTCTTCCTCTATTGTAAAGGATGTTGTGGCTGATGAAAAATATTTCTATATCTTTCTCTTTTAAGCCGAGGAAATATCTCTAAGCCCAAGTTTTTTCATGTTGCCTCTTGTTAATATGTGGAAGTTGAAGTTCTTTGCAGAGTTAGTGTAGAATTGAAAATATATGATGGGCTTTAAGGACTGCTCATGGTACACTAGTTTATTCCAGATTCCATTTATCATATTTCTTTTGAGTTAAAAGCTAGTGCAGAGTTCTACAGTATTTTAAAGGCATATAGGAAATTGGGTTTTCTCTGTACTTAGTGGCAAACTTGCATTCTTAAAGTGGATGTTTGAGGGGGCTCAGCAGATTTATATTTTACAATATTTGAGAGAAAAGAAACATTTGCAAATGATGCAGAGATTTAATTTTATGAGATCTCCTGGAATTGCTTTCAGTTGGTTGATCCTTAAATTTGTCATTTATTTAAATACAATTTACAGAGATTAGTTCTTTTGAATTAGATTTGTTTTTGTATTCCATAACTTGAATATTAGCTTAGCATCCATTTTAAGTTAGCAGCAGCTGTTTACTCCAGTAAAACTTACTGAGATTATTTTATTTTCCTAGATCATTTTCTAGTATCAAGAGCCATGTGTTTCAGTTGGTTTAAGTCAAATATATGCCCTCTACTAACTCAATTTGCTTTGGGGGCTAGCCTGAGGGAAGGCAGATAATACACACCATCTGTTTTACCCCTTTTATATGTTGTCTAGACTTTGTTTATGTGGTTAGTGAAAATAATATGAGCTAACTGGACGTTTCCATAAAAATGAAATCCAAAATATGCTGCCCGCTTCTTGAGAATTACCTTCTAGAATCTATTAAAAATATTTAAAGTCTTGTGGGCGGGCCGCGGTGGCTCAGCGGGCAAAGTGCTTGCCTGCTATGCCGGAGGACCTCGGTTCGATTCCCGGCCCCAGCCCATGTAACAAAAACAAAAAGAAACAAAATACAATAAAACGAGAAAATGTTTAAAAATGTTTCCCTTTCTTCCTTCCTTCCTTCCTTCTATCCTTCCTTCCTTCTCTCTGTCTTTCCTTTAAAAAAAAAAAAAAAAAAAAATATTTAAAGTCTTGAATTTTAGTGTTTGAGAAAAGTCAAAATAAATTGAGATTATGTGGACCTAGGGAGTTAAGTAAACTTTGAAGCTGATACACTTCCCCTTGAAAAAAAAAAAGAAAGAAATTGTGTATTTATTTGTTATAATGTTTTTTTCCCTCTTTATGACAATTTGACAACTGTAAATGAAGTCATTAGCTCTTGTTCCAGTATTTGAACAGTGTTGATGATTCATTCAACATTTATTTCGATGGTTTTGCTCAGCTGAGACACCAGAAAGTTGATTAGGTTCTTTGACCTTAAATTTTCTAGAGGAAATTCATTATGAGAAATTTTAGGGTTCAGTGAATAAACCAAATAGTTCCTAAATACCCTGCTGGGTTCTTCTCTGCCTGGATTTCTATGAAGCTCCCTGTCATGGAGCTTTTTTTTTTTTTTAAGTGTCTCAATTGTATTTTTATACTCCCCAGATTATTTTGAAAACAATCTTTTCTCATATATAGATCCCAATGAATTGAAATTACAGTTATGTCAAATACACAGTAATTACCTTTTATAAGTGAAACACTGATAAAAGAACACAACATATTATTTAAGGATTTCAGCATAATAGAATGATCTTTATTCCAGCTTTTTAAACTATTTTTTTCCCCTATAAGTCAGTATAGCATATTTGAAATTTGGGTAATATATGCATATAAAGCAGACATATTTGTCAAAGTGAGCATAAAAAGAAACAGCATACATCCTTTCTGGGTGTAGGTAAAATTTCAGAGGCAAAGTGATCCAAATGGGAGCAAAAAAAGTTAATTTCCTCATGAAATAAACTAGATAAAAAAAATTAAGACTAATGCTAAAGATTTATACCAAAAATCATTCTTTTTCCTACCTTTTTTTTTTTTTGTATGGTGTGGTCACATTTCATTGTTTTTCCATATGAGTATCCCATTATTGCAGCACCATTTGTTGAATTTTTTGTCCATGTTTTTTGTTGTTGTTCATTAGTTTTGTTTTGGAGAAGTGTGTGGGCTGGGAATCAAACCTGGGTCTCCCGTATGTCTTTCCTATCCATTTAATATACAGGTGTACACTCTGGGTATGTGTGAATAAAAATATTTGCAATCAAGATTGTGAACTCTTATGACTAGGGGAGCATGTAATTCAATAAAAGGCTCAGGAGTAAAAAAAGAGGTAGTTTAAGTGAATAGAGGACATTTGTCCTTCAAGTTATACATATCGGCTTTGTAGAAAGATAGATTATTTAAAAGTCTCAGTGGGCTCAGTATTGACTTGGGTCTGAAAGTGATGTTTTAATTATTTATTAAGACCATAATTAAGCATATTAGAAACCTAGCCATCACTGGGTAGTACCTTAAGGTTAAACTCTGAAAAGAAATGATTATTACAAAACACGAGACATATTTTGTGGTTCTACTATTTTGTTTGTTCCATATTTTTGTAACTGGGATAAGAGAGGAGGTCCAATTTGTTTAAGAACATTTAATGTATCCCATAAGCAATCCCAAAATTCCATGTACCCAATTTATTTAACCTTTGTTCCCCCATTCTTTTTTTTTTGTTGTTGTTGTCATCGACAGGCACCAGGAATCAAACCCGGTTCTCTGACATGGCAGGTGAGAACTCTGCCTGTTGAGCCACCATGGCCCACCCTGGTCCCCCTATTAATTTGTTTATTTTTTTATCCATATTTTTGACTCATCTGTTCAACCTAGTTAAAAGGAGTATCAGACACTTTTTTCACAGTCACACAGTCACATTGTAAAAGGCTTATCATTATACAGTCATCTTCAAGAAACAAGGCTATTGGAAAACAGTTCTACAGTTCAAGTACTTCCCTCTATCCGCTCTAATAAACCATAAACTAAAAAAGAGATATCTATATCTATGTGTAAGAATAACCTCCAGGATAATCTCTCGACTCTGTTTGAAATCTCCTAGCCACAGATACTTTATTTTGTCTCATTCCTCTCTTCTCCCTTTTGATCAAGAAGATTTTCTCCGTCCCTTGATGCCGGATCCCGTCTTAATTTGGGATTCTGTCTCATGTTGCCAGGGAGGTTTACACCCCTGGGAGTCATGTCCCACGTAGAGGGGGAGGTCAGTGAGTTCACTTGCTGTGTCGGCTTAGAGAGAGAGAGGCTACATCTGAGCAACAAAAGAGGTTCTCTGGGGGTGACTCTTAACACCCCAATTTTTTTCTAATTAATATATTTTTAAAATATAACAACGAACAAATAAAAACATCATTCCGTTCTACATATGTAATCAGTAATTCACAATATCATCACATAGTTGCATATTCATCATCATGATAATTTCTTAGAACATTTGTATCAATTCAGAAAAAGAAATAAAAAGACAACAGAAAAAAATTCATATATACCATACCCCTTACCCCTCCCTTTCATTGCTCACTAGCATTTCAATCTACTAAATTTATTTTAACCATTGTTACCCTTATTGTTTATTTTTATTCCATATGTTTTACTCATTTGTTGATAAGGTAGATAAAAGGAGCAATCACATAGTCACGTTGTGAAAGCTATATCATTATACAATCATCTTCAAGAAACATGGCTCCTGGAACACATCTCCACATTTTCAGGCAGTTCTCTCCAGCCTCTCTGCTATGCCTTAACTAAAAAGGTCTTACACGCAATTTTAAGTAGGCTTAGCCTGTCTTTTGCAGGAACAAGTTTCATAGGGGTGACCCCCAAGATTGAGGGCTTGACTTATTGATTTGGTTGTCCCCACTGCTTGCTAGAGTATCAGAAATTCTCCAAATGGGAAAGTTGAATATTGCCACCTTTCTCCTCATTCCTCCAAGGGGACTTTGCAAATACTTCTTTATTCACTGTCCAGATCTCTCTGAGATTTATCAGGGCATCACACTACCCTGGACAAACCAACAAAATCTCACACCCTATTCAAGATTCCATGTACTTAATGGTATTAAAAAAAAAACTGACCATACAAGTTAAATTAAAATGCACTACCCAAAATACAAATTTTGCACCAAATAAACATCTCTTCTTTTAGTCTCACACAGAAATTGAAGTTTTAAAACATGGATGATATAGTCCTTTACCCAGTCTTCTGATATACCTTAGTCCTATCCCGATCAGATTTGTATTAATTTTTCTGCAAGCACAATATTAATTTCCATCTACAATTATTTTTTATTTATTTATTTTTGTATGCTGTATGGTGGGGTTACATTTCATTCTTTTTCCATGTGAGTATCCCATTATTGCAGCACTGTTTGTTGAATTTTTGTTTTGTTTTCCTTTGTTTGTTTGTTTTTGGAAAGTGCATGGACCGGGAATTGAACCCTGTCTCCTGTACCATAGGTGAGAATTCTACCACTGAACTACCCTTGCACCCCCCCCATCTACAATTATTTTTTTTCTTATCCTGCCCAGTATGTGGTGCTTGTCAGCCTGCGGGTCCCACCAGCATAAAATGATGCGGCACCTTTAACTTTGGAAGACTCTCCCTGCTTTGGGTGTGGTGGAGACAGAGGAGAGGTTGTAGGCTTGTTTTAATGGCTTCAAATTACCAAGCCCTGAGGTCTGAATTCCTTGAGGGAGGGATTCCACCTGAGTTGGGCTTCACCCCTCTCCCGGGAAAGGCACAGACTCGAGACAAGCCCTGCCTGGAAGGAGCTTGTTACTACCTATGCCTGGGGCAGTTGTAGTCTGAAAAGCCCTGCCGCTGTATCCAGAGGCAGTCAAGCCTTTGTAGAAATGCAGCCACAAAAACCTCTATTTCTTTCCTTTTTTTCTTTTTCCATTAGCCCAATGAGTGACCTCTGCTTTGACCAGGTTCACCTGAGCTGAGGGCCTATTTTTAGTAGTCAGAATTTGTTAATTAATGCCACAATTGGTGTTTGGTTGGACTCAGTCCCTGCTGCTGTTAAAGTCTCTTTCCTTTCCCTCTGGGAAGCAGCCTGTGGGGGAGGGGTGCCGGCTGCAGCGGCTTGGTGAACTCACAGTTCTGGGGAGGCTCGCAGGCGGTCCAGCTGGTCCAGACTGGGGTACACTGTGTATCCGGTCACTGACGTGGCTCCAGGAGCTGTTCTGTACTGTTTCTGGTTATTTAGTAGTTGTTCTGGAGGATAAACTAAAACGCGCACATTGCTAAGCCGCCGTCTTGGCCACCCAGACTCTACAATTATTTTTTAAGATAGAAAAGTCAATTGGAAAAAAAAAGTTGTGGCCTTGAGCTATGAAGCATTTGACTTTTAGCACACTGATTGACTGAAAAACCTAAAACATCACTGTAAAGATGTTAAGCATTATTGGCCTTTAGCAGTGAATGTATGCCGCTTTACTGTGATTTCTCCAGAAGTGCTTTGCAGCACGTAACATACTGCTGGTACAGTCTCAAAGTCGGAGTCATTCCCATAATAGGGATCTTGTTGTTTCTTGTGGATCATAACTCCCAAGTAGTTCAGTTTTTGCTTTGCAGTTTTTAACTTCACTACCTTTTTTATTCATATCTCTGAGATTGCGTTTACCCATATGCAGTGTATAATCAAATGTGCCAAAGTCTTCTTTGCCTGTCGGGCAATGTGATGCATGGAAATATCATGATTCTTCATGTAGTTTTGCCCTTGATAATCAGGAGGATTTCCTGTCTCATAATTGCATGTTGCAGCACTGTCTATCCTCCAGGTATCTGAAATATTTTGATCAGTTACAAATTTTCTGAAAACTACTTCTGCAATGGGTGACCGACAAATGTTAACCAGACATACGAACAGCACCGACTTGGGTGGCTGCTCTGCTGTCTTCTCAGGTGCAGAGAGAGGCACAGAGTCTGTCACAGAGCTTTTGATGTCCTTTCTCGTACAATTTCTTTTAAATTTGTTTTCTGTTTGATCAGTTTCAAGGAACAAGGCCCAGGGACCAGTCCTCATAAAAGTTGTTATAAACAGCCTGGATGTAGAAGAAGGTTTGAAGGGTGTGTGTGTCTTATTTTTCAGAATAGTTCCCCAAATTGTTGCCTCATCTTCTCAGCGCTCTGCAATAGTGATTACTCACCTTTTCTAGACCAGAATCTGATGAAATTGATGATGGTTTCCTCTCTCATTTACAAATGAGGAAACTGGCTTATGGAGACTAGCTCCTGAAGGTCACATCACCAGTAAATTGTGGAGCAGGGGTGTGAACCCATCACTCTGCGTCCTGACTTTGCTTTCTTGGTCACTCTGTGCACTTGTGCGTGTCTCCTCCTTCCCCTGGTTTAGAGTCCTGGCTCTGCCTTGACAGGATCCTTTATACTTTCTCTGAACACCTCTTTGGCTGTAAAAGGAGAATAGCTATCTCTTGAGGATGACATTTGGGAAGAAGTGGTTAGCACCCTGCATACATTTTGTCTGTTCCTTCCTGCTGCATGTGTACAGCTGCAGCGCTCTTTCTTAGATATTCTCCTCTGGCCACACTTCTTTTTGCTTGGGCAGATGGAAAAAAGTGAACAAAATTGTGTAAATACTACAATCCTGAGATAGTTTTGTTTGCTCTGCAATAAAAATTAGGAACTGTATCTTCCTTATCTATATGGTATATTAGTTTTGAAATATAGATCACTGGGGTGATGAAAAGTTTTCAGGGCAAGGACATATTAGCTAGAGTTGACCAATTTATACCTTCCTTCTTTATCCCAAACTCTTTTAAATTGAATATCTTTGTGCACTTGCAAAACTTTCCACGTACTCCCTTATAAGCCTACCTTATAGAAAAGTGAAACTTGAGAGGGTCACTACAACTCCTGTGATATTTCCTCCTCCCAAGGTCTCCCTGAATAAAGTGTGTCCCCTTAGTTTACTAACTGAGGGTACAGTTAGATCATTGGTTCTCACCTGGATAATTTTGTCTCCCAGGGTACATTTGGCAGTGCTTGGAGACATTTTTCGATTAACACAACTTGGGGATTAATTACTAGTGGCCTCTAGAGGCCAGGGATGCTGCTAAACGTCCTTGACTGCACAGGATAGCGTTTCACAACAAAGAACTATGTAGCCCAAAATGTCAGTAGTGCTGAGACTGAGAAACCCTGAGGTTAATAAACTCAGAACTCAATAGAAAACATATGAGATTTCAATAATTAAAAACAAAACAAAACTGAAAGCCCCATTACCACGTGTTCTAATCATGTCTGAGTTGCTTCCAAGTCAATAGATGCACCAAAGTCCACAGAGCTCTTTGGGCATGAGCACATACTGGCCCAATTCAGGGAAGATTAAAGTTACTTGACAGGTTTTAAAAACAAGATGCCCTGTTATATAGGAAACTTGTTAAATCTCTCTAAAGTTTGTATTAAAATGTTGCAGCTGGGCAGGCCACAGTGGCTCCGCAGGCAGGAATGCTTGCCTGCGATGCCAGAGGACCCGGCTTCAATTCCTAGTGCCTGCCCATGTAAAAAAAAGAAGTTGCAGCTAACTCTCTTCTGTAGTGGTTCCTTCCATTTTGATTAAAATATATTTCTGAAGAACTTTCCCATAATTGAAAATACCTTGAAACATTTAAATTTGATTAAAATCCTTCTTATTGAGAAACATTAAATTTGTTTTGTTTTTGAGGGGAAAAAAAATCACAGATCATCATACCTATGCAAACAGTTTTTACCTTTGCATAATCTTGTCCAGTTTTTGTCCATGTGTATCCATCCATCTGTCTTTCTACAGTTGCGCTTATGGCATAAACACACCAGTTTACATTCTGCTTTTTTCCATATAACTTTAGATCATAAATATTTTTCTACATTTAAATTAATATTGTGTTATTTATTGTTTTTCCTGGTCACATAATCTTTCCTGTTGACTTGCCTTCTGGCATGTCAATAATGTTTGTATTCACGTAATATTAGTATAAGACAGCTCAGGTCTGGGCGGGGGTGGTTCCCAGATGTCAGATACATTTTCATTAACATGTTAAGACATTGCTTGTCATTTTTACTCTTAGTCTCTCATGAGTATACAGAATAAAAGAGCTCATTGACATGGTTTTGGATTCCACTTTGCAGTTAACTTTTAAGAAATTACTAGTTAAATTTTAATAATAATATTAAAGAATAGCCCGGTTATCTGAAAAGCCATAGTTATCTCTTTTTCAGTTTTATTTGTGTGAAGCTCGATTTTCTTCATATACTTCAATGAAAACAACATATTGCAACAGATTGAATGCAGAAGCAGATGTGAGAATCTAGCTATCTTAAGTCAAACATTAGATTATCAAAAATATAAAAACAGTGCTATTCTCACTAATTTTTTGAGGGTAAAATACAGTTTTTTAAATTAAACAATTTTATCTTAACATGTAATCAGTTTTGTTATTAAGTGAATTAATAGATACTTAAAAAATTTCTCAGCTTTAATTTCTAATATGGCAAATATCAATAAAGATAACATAAGCTCTTTGGAGCCCTCAGTATTTTTTTAAGAGTTGAAAGATGTTTGAGAGCAGCTGCCAGAGTCTAAAAAATAAGTAAAAATCTGTCCATTGTTCCAGCATTCAAGATAAAATCAAATAACGTTTTGTAATCATTCTAGACATCTCTCTACACAGTATAGACACAGATAGGATAGATTAGACTAGATAAAAATGCAAAATGGCCTCATGTTTATAATTTTTAATAAAAGCAATGAATTTTAGTTATACTTAAATTTAGTAGGTGGCATTAAACTGATGGAATTGGTGATCTTGAGATGCTTTTTCAACAAGGGATATTAGTTCCAAAAAGATAACTCTAAGGTTAAGGAAAAAAGATGAAAACCAGTTTCTTACTGCATATTTTAGTTTTAGACTGTCTTTTGAGATCTTACTTGTGAAAGATCAGAAAATAAGCCAGCACATCCTTCTATAATTCTTATTATATTTACTTAATTTTGATTCCCATATTTATTCAATGCTTATACCAGTCCTTTTGCCACAGTTCTCCATTCCTTAATCCCCTTTCTGCCCCCCCCCCCCCAGCTCTTTTATTCTGTATACTCATGAGAGACTAAGAGTAAAAATGACAAGCAATGTCTTAACATGTTAATGAAAATGTATCTGACATCTGGGAACCACCCCCGCCCAGACCTGAGCTGTCTTATACTAATATTACGTGAATACAAACATTATTGACATGCCAGAAGGCAAGTCAACAGGAAAGATTATGTGACCAGGAAAAACAATAAATAACACAATATTAATTTAAATGTAGAAAAATATTTATGATCTAAAGTTATATGGAAAAAAGCAGAATGTAAACTGGTGTGTTTATGCCATAAGCGCAACTGTAGAAAGACAGATGGATGGATACACATGGACAAAAACTGGACAAGATTATCAAAATCTTCATTTTGATTTATCTCTGTATCTACATAGTTTCATTGCCAACATCCTCTGTAAGAAGAATCTGTGGAGTTTTTACGTGCTTGTGAAAATATCATCTGCTTTATTACTCAAAGGATAACTTAGGACTAGTTGTACTTCCCCCAGAACTTGTAGACATTGCCACTGTCTTCTTGTTTGAATGTTACTGTGGAGAAATCTGAGTTAGGCATACATTTTCTCCTTTGTATACATGCTTTTTCTGCCTAAATTCCTTCTTTATTTCTAAAGTTGTTTAGTTGATCACTCTGTATAATTTTTCCTTGGAGTACAGTATGCCCTTTTATCTTGTAAAGTCACATCTTTATTTCAGGAAAGTTTTCTTTTGGGTATTTTTCTTCTTTTGTCTTTTCTGAAATCATTTTTATAGCTTTGTTTCTTTTTCATTTCATTTTGCATAATTTACCTTAGCCCAGTGCTTCTCAAAAATTAAGTTAGCACAAGAATCAGCTGGAGGGCTTGTAGAAACAGTTTCCTGGACCCCACCCATCTCCTGCGGTTCTACTGCAGTAGGTGTGGGGTGGGGCCGGATAATGTGCGTTTCTGACAGACTCCAAGATTATGCTGGAGTAGGTCCACAGAACACACCTTGATTAGCCCAACAGTTCTCAAATGCTTTTGGTTTTGGGATCCCCTTAATGCTTTAAAAAATTGAGGTTTTCAAAGGGCTTTTGTTTCTGTGGCTTATGTCTTTTGATACTAGAACTGAGAAGTTTTAAAAATATTTATTAATTCATTTTAAATGATAATGAGTCCACCATATATTAGCACAGATAATATATTTTAAGGAAAAATAACTATACTTCTTAAAGCAAACAAAGCACTAAGAAGAATGGCAATGTTTTACATTTTTGCAGATCTCTTTGGTGTGCTCATTTATCTGCTTCTGCAATCTGTCTTTTGCAATATTATGTGTAATGTTTCTGTATATGCAATGTATACCACTGTACACTTGTGAGATAATCACTGAGAAAGGCAAGTAAGATCTTAGTATTCTCATTCTTCTTTTTAATTATTTTTTAATTTTTTAAAAAAACCAAAAAACACCAAACACAAACATTTGTAACTTTTGATCATTCCGTTCTACATATGTAATCAATAATTCACAATATCATCACATAGTTGCATATTCATCATCATGATAATTTCTTAGAACATTTCCATCTATTCAGAAAAAGAAATAAAAAGAAAACAGAAAAAAATTCATACATACCATACCCCCCCACCCCTCCCCCTCACCAATCACCAGCATTTCACTGTAAATTTATTTTAACATTTGATTCCCCTATTATTTATTTATTTTTATTCCATGTGTTTTACTCGTCTGCTGATAAGGTAGAGAAAAAGAGCATCAGACACAAGGTTTTCACAATCACACAGTCACATTGTGAAAGCTATACCATTATGCAATCATCTTCAAGAAACATGACTACTGGAACACAGCTCCACATATTCAGGCAGTTCCCTCCAGCCTTTCCATATCTGCCATATCTGAGCAACAAAAGAGGTTCTCCTGGGGGTGACTCTTAGGCCTAATTTTAAGTAGGCTTGACGTACCCTTTGTGGGGTTAAGTTTCATATGAACAAACCCCAAGACTGGGGGCTCAGCCTATAGCTCTGATTGTGTGCCCTGCTTGTAAGAAGATTAAGAATTCAACTTGGGGAAGTTGAATATTCCCTGTTTCTCACCATTACCCCAAGGGGACTTTGTAAATACTTTTTTATTCACTGTTCGAATCACTCTGGAATTTATCGGGGCATCACTGTGGACAAACCAACAAAATCTCATGCCCTACTCAAGGTTCCATGTACCTACAGTGTTCAATTAAACTGTCTACATAAGTTATATTAGGAAATGCACTAGTCAAAATATAAATTTTGTACCAAATAAACATTTTTTGCTTTAGTCCCACACATAAGATAAAATTTTAAAATACTAATTACCATCTACTTTCTGCACCCTGCAGTAATGACATTCCATTGTTCTTCCTCATGCAAAAACATTTTTTAAATTTGTACATTTAGTCACCCATTTCTGAATTTTTACATTTAGTCCTGTTGCAAACCTGTATCCCTTTAGCTCCAATTACCCAGTATCTTACCCTGTTTCTACCTCCTGATGGTGTTGGTTACCAATGAAATTCTTCAAGTTTATTCACTAATGTCAGTTCATATCAGTGCGACCATACAGTATTTGTCCTTTTGTTTCTAGCTAATCTCACTCAGCATAATGTCCTTAAAGTCCATCCATGTTGTTACATACTTCATAACTTTATTCTGTCTTATAGCTGCATAATATTCCATCGTGTGTATATGCCACAGTTTGTTTAGCCACCCGTCCATTGATGGACATTTTGGCTATTTCCATCTCTTGGTAATTGTAAATAATGCTGCTATAAACATTGGTGTGTAAATGTCCATTAGTGTCCTTGGCCTCGTGTCCTTTGAGTAGAGACAGCATATAGATGGGTTCTGTTTTTTAATCCATTCTGCCAGTCTATGTCTTTTGATTGGGGAGTTTAATCCATTACCATTTAGTGTTATTACTGCACGGGTAGTACTTTCTTCTACCATTTTGCCTTTTGGATTTTATATGTCATATCTCATTTTCCTTCTTTTTACCTTTACTGATAGTCTTCCTTTCTACACTCTTTTCCACACCTCTCTCTTCTGTCTTTTCATATCTGTCTCTAGTGCTCCCTTTAGTATTTCTTGCAGAGCTGGTCTCTTGGTCACAAATTCTCTCAGTGATATTTTGTCTGAAAATGTTTTAATTTGTCCCTCATTTTTGAAGGACAGTTTTGCTGGATATAGAATTCTTGGTTGGCAGTTTTTCTCTTTTAATAATTTAAATATATCATCCCACTGTCTTCTCGCCTCCATGGTTTCTGCTGAGATATCTATGCATAGTCTTACTGGGCTTCCCTTGTATGTGATGGATTGCTTTTCTCTTGCTGCTGTCAAGATTCTTTCTTTTTCTTTGACTTCTAACATTGTGATTAGTAAGTGTCTTGGAGTATGTCTGTTTGGATCTATTCTCTTTGGGGTATGCTGCACTTCTTGGATCTTTAATTTTAAGTCTTTCATAAGAGTTGGGTAATTTTCAGTGATAATTTCCTCCGTTAGTTTTTCTCCTCCTTTTCCTTTCTCTTCTCCTTCTGGGACACCCACAACACGTATATTCATGCGCTTCATATTGCCTTTCAATTCCCTGAGTCCTGCTCATATTTTTCCATTTTTTTCCCTATATTTTCTTTTTCTTGCCAGATTTCAGATGTTCCATCCTCCAGTTCAAAAATCCTATGTTGGGAGGGCCACGGTGGCTCAGCAGGCAGAGTTCTTGCCTGCCATGTTGGAGATCCGGGTTCAATTCCCAGTGCCTGCCCATGTAAAAAAGTAAATAAATAAAATCCTATGTTCTTTCTCTCAAAATCTACCATTGTAGGTTTCCATTGTTTTTTTCATCTCTTCTGCCATGCCTTTCATTCCCATAAGTTCTGTGATTTGTTTTTTCAGACTTTCGATTTCTTCTTTTTGTTCATTCCTTGCCTTCTTTCTAGCCTCCCTCAGTTCATTGATTTGTTTTTTGATGAGGTTTTCCATGTCTGTTCGTATATTCTGAATTAAATGCTTCAGCTCCTGTATGTCATTTGAATTGTTGGTTTGGTCCTTTGACTGGGCCATTCTTCAATTTTCCTAGTGTGATTTGTTATTTTTTGCTGGCGTCTAGGCATTTAATTACCTTAATTAGTTTATTCTGGAGATTGCTTGCACTTCTTTTACCTAGAGTTTTCTTGCTGGATGAATTTGTGTCTGTCTGTTCTTTGACATTCAATTCAGCTTTATCTGGACCTCTAGCTTAAGTTTTGTTTAACAGAGAATTTTTCAGTTCTTGTTTTCTTATTTCTTGCCCTGCTTGTATGGTGTCTTTTCCTCCCCTACACTGAGGAGGGTCTATTTAGGTATTATAGACCCCAGCCGGATTTTCCCAGACCAAACTGACCTCGTATCGGAAGGAAAGAGTCACCTGTGTCGGTTTTCCCCCGAGGGTGAGACCCAGCAGGTTGAAAGACTTTCCTGTGAAGTCTCTGGACTCTGTTTTTCTTATCCTTCCCAGTATGTGGTGCTTGTCTGCCTGCAGGTCCCACCAGCATAAGATGATGCGGTACCTTTAACTTTGGCTGGGGGCGTGGTGGAGGCAGAGGAGAGGTGTAGGCTACCTTTAATGGCTTCAAACTACCAAGCCCTGGTGTCTGAATTCCTTGAGAGAGGGATTCCATCTGAGTTGGGCTTCATCCCTCTCCTGGGGAAGGTACAGGCTCCAGACAAGCCTTCAAACGAGTTTGTTTCTGCCTATGCCTGGGGCAGTTTCAGCCTGAGAAGTCCTGCTGCTGTATCCAAAGGCAGTCAAGCCTTTGTAGAAACACAGCCACAAAAACTTCTGTTTCCTTCTTTTTTTTTTTTTTTTTTTTCCTGTCACCCCTACCCCCTTGGCGCCGGGACAAAAATGAGCAACCTCCACTTTGACCAGGTTCACCTGAGCTGGGGGCCTATTTAGTAATCAGAATTTTTAAATTAATTTCACAATTGGCATTTGGTTGGGCTCAGCCCCTGCTGCTGGTAAAGTCTCTTTCCTTTCCCCTCTGGGAAGCAGCCTGTGGGGGAGCGGCACCGGCCACTGCATCTTGGGGAACTCACGGTTCTGGGGGGCTCGCAGCGGTCCAGCTGGTCCAGATTGGGGTATGCTGTGTGTCCGGTCACTGACGTGGCCCCAGGAGCTGTTCTGTACTGTTTCTGGTTATTTAGTAGTTGTTCTGGAGGACGAACTAAAGTGTGCACATTGTTAAGCAGCCATCTTGGCCCGCAAGCCCTCTTTGATCCATTTTGAGTTCGTTTTTGTATATGGTGCGAGGTAGAGGTCCCCCTTCCTTCTTTTGCATCCAGTTTTCCCAGAACATTTGTTGAAGCTACTGTTTTTTCCCAGATAAGGTGGACTTGGCACCCTTGTCAAAAATCAGTTGGCCATGGATATGAGGGTTTATTTCTGTACTCTTGGTTCTATTCCATTGATCTGTATTTTTCTCCTGTACCAGTACCGGTACCATGTTGTTTTGTATAAGTTTTAAAACTGTGAATTTGTAATAAGTTTTAAAACTGGAAAGGGTGAGTCCTCCAACTTTATTTTTCTTTTTAAAGATGATTTTGTCTTTTTCGGGCCCCTACCCTTCCAAATATATTTGATGATTGGCTTTTCAGTTTCTGCAAAGACAGTTATTGGCCTTTTGATTGGGATTGTGTTGAATCTGTAAATTGTTTTGGGTAGAATTGTTACCTTAACTTTTGCATGCGTGTGAAAAATAATATATACAAAAAAAGCAATAAATTTCAAAGCACACTGCAACAGTTGGTTGTAGAACAGATTTCAGAGTTTAGTATGGGTTATTGTTCCACAATTTTAGGCTTTTACTTTTAGCTTCTCTAAGAAATGGAGATTAAAAGAAATATCAATATAATGATTCAGCAATCATACTCATTTGTTAAACCCCACCTTCTCTGTATAACTTCACCTTTTCCTTTCTTTGGTCTTTTCCCAGTCTTTAAGGATATTTGGCCTATCCTTATTCTAATTTTTTCGTGTTGAAAAGGGCTGTCTATAATATGAAATAGGGGGATAGAACTAGTTGATGTTCTGGAGAGGTTGGCCCCTCTGGGTTTTAGGAATGATTTGATCTAGGAACTCATCTGGAGGCTGTAGGTTTCTGAAAACTAATCATAGTGCATGAACCTTTGTAGAATCTCAGATAAAGCCCAAGGGTTGGCAGTGATGGTTTTGGTTGGGGTTTGGTAAACTATGATAAGTAGCAATGTCTAGCTGAAGATTGCCTAAGAATATTCTCCAAAGTAGCCTCTCAACTGTATTTGAACTCTCTCAGCCACTGACACCTAATTTGGTGCAATTCTTTTCTTCTCTTTGGTAAGGAAGGCATTGTCAATCTCACTGTGCCTCCCAGGCTCAGCTCTGGGAGTTAATATCCCACATTGCCGGGGATACTTTCACTCCTGGATGTCCCATGTAGGGGGGAGGGTAATAATTTCACTTGCAGAGTTGGGCTTAGAAATAGAGGCCACATCTGTGCAAAAAAAAGAGGTTCTCTAGAAGTAACTCTTAGGCATAACTATAGGTAGACTTAACTTCTCCACTACACAAATAAGCTGCACAAGAGCAAGTTTCCAGATTAAAGGCTTGTTCTGTTGACTTTGGTGTTCTAATGTTTGAGACAATATCAGGGTTTTTTCAGTGGTAAAGTTTAATAGTTCATTTTTTCTCTCCCATTCCTCAAAGGACTTTTTGATTATCTGCTCAACATACTCTGGAATATATCCGGACATTACATTAAGCTGTACTGAATTATAAGCCCTCATTCCCATTCTGGGCTCCCTGTGTTTCTGTTTTTTAAATAATGTTTCCAGACTGGTTGAGTTAGATTATGTGCTACAGAATTTATGTTCTGGTCAAAATAAGCCTCTCTTCCTTTGGTCGCATAGATGAGGTGAAATTCTAAAATACGTCTTCTTATACCCTGTATTCTGATTTACCTTAGTACCACCCCAATCGGTTTGTTCTTATCTCTAATTGAAGCCTGATCTCTTTTTCAATTTCTTTAACAGTTGTATGTGTCAATGCTGACCTTCAGAACTACAGAACTCCTACTCTGAATTTTTAATGTCACACAGGTACCCATAGTTGCAGGGAAATGCCAGGTTTTACATATATAGCACAGCCTCTCAAAATCTAGTAATTGCAGTTACAGCTCTGGGCTAAAGATGACTGCTGTAAGAGCTTACAATCTTATGCCCCAGTTTTCTTTTGTTTTCTAAATGAGACCATACAATATTTGCTCTTTTGTTTCTGTCTTATTTTGCATCACATAATGTCCCACAGGTTCATTCACAATGTTTGCATGCTTCACAACTTCAGTCCTTTCTGTAGCAGCGCAACATTCGATCATGTGTATACACCACAGCTGACCATTCTACTTCTCAGTCAGTCTATCCCTCAGCCACCTCCATCCATTGGACATCATATATAATGTCCAAAGTCAACAGTCCATCAGCACTTTAAATTTTAGATAATTTTTCATTGCTACCAAGAAAAAAATAACCAATAAACACATCCTCACCAAATAAAAATCCAAACCTCCCTTTAACCCTTGTCACCCCCCCCCCCCCATTATTTACCCCTGGTATTGCTGTGGTACTGTTAATGTCTTCCTGTTAAACATAGCCCATAGCCTGCAATAGTAGTTTTCCCCCTATACACCAATATTATGCACTCTTTGTACGAAATTCATAACCTTTAAAGTGGTTCATGCAAGAACTTATATTTGTAGTATTAATTGATGGGATGCATGGCTCTATATAACCCCTTTCAATCATGTTCACCTTCAATATGGCATATTACATATAGACCCACTAATGAACTGCCTTCACTTCTGTCCATTCTCTTACATCTAAGTTCAGCATAATTAGCTAACCGTTCACCCATCTCTAGCTTACATGTATATTCCATATATATATATATATAGCTTCCTATATATAGGTCTCCTATATATTATGAGCCTCTGGGTTTACCTTTACTAAGGTCATAAAAGTGAAGTCATGCACTATCCTTTTGTGTCTGGCTTATTTTACTCAGCATTATGTCCTTCGGGTTCATCCATCTTGTTATGTGCTTCAGGACATCATTTTACCTTATTACTGCATAATATTCCATCATATATATACCACATTTTGTTTATCTACTTGTCTGTTGATGGGGACTTGGATTGTTTCCATCTCTTGGTGATTCTGAATAATGCTGCTATGAATATTGGTATGCAAATGTCTATTGTTGTCACTGCTTTCAGTTCTTCTGGGTATATACTGAGTAGTAGTATTGCTGGGTCATAGGACGACTCAATATTTAGTTTTCTAAAGAACTGCCAGACTATCTTCCATAGTGACTGTACCATTATCTATTCCACCAGCAGTGCATAAGTGTCCCAATTTCTCCACATCTTCTCCTACGTTTATAGTTTCCTGTTTGTTCAATAGCAGCCATTCTTATAGGTGTGAGATGGCATTTCATTGTAGTCCTGATATGTATTTCCCTTATAGCTAATGAAAGTGAGAATCTCTTCATGTACTTTTTAGCCATCTGTATTTGCTCTTCAGAAGTGTCTCTTCATATCTTTAGCCTGTTTTATAATTGCATCGTTCTTTTGTTGTTGAGTTGTATGATTTTTTTACATATACAGGATATCAAACCTATATCCTATATGTGATTTCCAGATGTTTTCTCCCATTGAGTTGGTTGCCTCTTCACCTTTAACAAAGTCTTTTGAGGCACAAAAGCATTTGATTTTGAAGAATTCCCATTTGTCTGTTTTTTCTTTCTTTGCTTGTGCTTTGGGTATAAAGTTAGGAGACTACCTCCTATTACTAGGTCTTGAAGATGTTTCCCTATAATTTCTTCTGGGAGTTTTATGGTAGTGATTCTTATATTTAGGTCTTTGATCCACTTTGAGTTAATTTTTATATAGGGTGTAAGGTAAGGATCCTCTTTTATTCTTTCGGCTTTTGATATCTAGTTCTCTGATGCCCGTTTACTGAAAAAACAATTGTGTCTCAGTTCAGTGGATTTGGGGGCCTTGTCAAGGATGAATTGACTATAGATTTTTGCACTCTTGATTTGATTCCATTGGTCAATACTTCTATCTTTGTGCTGGTACCATGCTGTTTTGACCACTGTGGCTTTATAATAAGCTTTGAAATCAGAAGTTAATCCTCCTGCTTTGTTCTTCCTTTTTAGCATATTTTTAGCTATTCGAGGTCTCTTTCCCTTCCAAATGATATCTAGCTTTTCCAGGAGTTCAAAGTAGGTTGTTGGAATTTTGATTGGTATTGCATTGAATCTGTAGATCAATTTGGGTAAAATTGACATGTTAACTACATTTAACCTTCCTATCCAGGAGCAAGAAATGCCTTTTCATCTGTTAGGTCTTCTTTGATTTCTTTTAGCAATGTTATTTAGTTTCTGTTTCTTTTAGGTTTTTTTTTTTTGGTGGTTGTTGTTACGTAGTTTTCTATGTACAGGTCCTTTACATCCCTAGTTAAAAGTTTGTTCCTACATACAATTGTTTATCTCTGCTCTAATCTTCATGTCCTTTGTCTGAGCTATGAATTTCCCTCTCAGTGTTGCCTTTGCAACATCCCATAAAAGTCTAGTATTTTCATTTTCATTAGCCACAAGATATTTCCTAACTTTCCTTGTGATTTCTTCTTTGACCCTATTACAACTACCAATTTTGTGTGTGTGGTGCATTGGCATCCATCTTACTTCGGCTAAGCCACTTGCCCCAACAGTGACTTTGGGCCTTGTGCAGCCCTGGGACATAAACCTCTCCAGACCTGCATCTGTAGCTACCACCCACACTCACAGACCTCAGCTAAAAACCCATAGCCGGTCCCAAATGACCTACAGTCCCTTTCTCTTTTCAGGTGCGTTGGCTTTAAACTAACCATTCCTTTGACCTGAATGGAAAATCCACCAACTTCTTCCCTAGACCTCAGTAAAGTCACAAGCCCATGGGTCCTTCTTGCTCTTTTTGCATGCTTCCCACCTTTTGGGTAGCCGATTGAGCTTTCCATTGACGCCTCATAGCACCCCTCTTTCTCTGAGACCTCTGAGCAACAGCTATTTTCTGCCATGCGTTATGGCATCAGAATCCCATTGTGGGACTTACGTCCACCCTCAAGTTTAAAAGCCAGCTAAACTAATTTGGAACAGACACATTGTTTAAGAGGACCTTGTTTAATTTTCACATATTTGTGAATTTTTCAGTTTTCCCTTTGTTATTGAATTCTATCTTCATTACATTATGGTAGAAGAATATACATGTGCATGATTTCAGTGTTTTTGAATTTATTGAGACTTATTTTGTGACCTAAAGTATAGTCTATCCTAGAGAATGATCCTTGTGCATTAGAGAAGAATGTGTATTCTGCTGTTCTTGCATGAACTGTCCTATATAGGTCTGTTAGGTCTAATTGGTGTATAGTTTCATTCAAGTCTTCCATTTCCTTGTTGATCTTCTGTCTAGATGTTCTAACCATTATTGAAAGTGGTGTATTAAGGTCTTGTACTGATATGTAGGACAGTCTATTTCTCCCTTTGCCTTTTGACTGGAAACTTTAATCCATTTATGTTTAATTTGACAACTGATAATGCAGAACTTGTTTTTACCATTTTGCTATTTGGTCTTTGCAAGTCTTACATATTTTTTTTTTTTTATTTCTTCTATTAATGCCTACTTTCATATTTACTTGACTTTTTTTTTTTCTTGAACCATTTTGTTTCTGAATGTATTTTTCAGATATTTTCTTCCTGGCTACCATGGGGCCTAAATTTAACACCCTATATCTATTACGATATGTTTGATTTGATACCAACTTAATTAATTTCAATAGCATTCATACACTGTGCCTATACTCCTCCATCCCTCTACCTTTTTTTGGTGTATGTGTTATGCATTACATTTTTATACGTCATGTGTCCCAAGAACCATAGATTTATCATTCCTTTTCTTTTTTAAATGTTTTTAATTAGTGTATTAGTTTGCAGGCTGCCGGAATGCAATATACCAGAAATGGAATGGCTTTTAAAAAGGGGAATTAAATAAGTTATAAGTTTACAGTTTTAAGGAAGTAAAAGTGTCCAAATTAAGGCACCAATAAGAGGTTACCTTCACTCAAGAAAGGCCAATGGGTCAGGAACACCTCTGTCAGTTGGGTAGTCGTGTGGCTGGCATCTGCTGGTCCCTTGTTCCTAGGCTCTGATGCTTTTAGTCTCTATCCCTATGGGGGTTCCTCACTTTGGTTCCCTGAGGTTGGCTTTCATCTCTTGACTTCCCTTGGCTCTCTCCAGGTTCTGGCTTGTTTAGCATCGCATGATGACCTCTGCTGCTCTCCAGGTGTCTCCAAACCTCCGTGTCTCTGTCTCTGTTCTCTGAAGCAACTGTTCTCCAAGCATTTTCATCTCCTCTCTCTGTTGACTCTAAAGAGTCTGTTGTTTCTTCAGGCTCTGTCTGGTTCGAGGTTTCTCCAAAGTGTTACTTCTTTTAAAGAGTTCCAGTAAACTAATTAAGACCCACCTGAAATGGGTGGGGTTACATCTCCATCTAATCAAAATTTAGCACCCACAATTGGGTGCGCCACATCTCCATGGAGATAATGTAATCAAAAGATTCCAGCCTACAGTGCTGAATAGGGATGAAAAGAAATGGCTGTTCCCACAAAATTGAATCAGGATTAAAAATGACTTTTCTGGGGTTTTGATACTTTCAAATTGGCACAATTGGGAAATATATATACAAAGAAAAGAAAGAATGAACAATGATTTTCAAAGTCTACTTCAACGAGTAGTTACAGAACAGATTTCAGAGTTTGTCATGGGTTAATCATGTCACTATTTCAGATTTTTCCTTCTGGCTGCTCTGAAACACTTGAGGCTAGAGGAAATATCAATATAGTGATTCAGCAGTCATACTAGTTTGTTAAATCCGATTTTCTCTGTTATACCTCCTCCTCCTCTGAATCTATAAGGATCTTTAGGCGGTGACTGTTCTGACTCTTTCATCTTGAGAAGGGTTCTCAACACTAAAGGATAGGGGGTATGTAATCAGTTGATAATCTTGGAGAGGCTGGTTCCTCTGGGTTTTAGGATTAATCTGACCTAGGAACCCTCTGGAAAGTATAGGTTCCAGGAAAGCAGACTTTTATAGAACTTTTATAGCATGAAACTTTTATAGAGTTTCAGTTCGAGCCCTAGGTATTCTTAAGAGTTAACAGGAGTGATATTGGTTGGGTTTAACAAACCACGACAATTAGCACTGTCTAAGTGGAGTTTGCAAAGGAGTAGCCTTCAGAATAGCCTCTTGATTCTTTTTGATCTCTCTTAGCTACTGATGCCTTATTTCCCTCTTTTGGTTAGGAAGGCATTGTCCATCTCAGGGTGGCAGGGCCAGAGTCATCCTTGGGAGTCACGTCCATGTTGTCAGGGAGATATTCACCCTGAATGTCATGTTGCATATGGGGAAGGATAATGATTTTCCTTTCAGAGTCGGGCTTAGAGAGAGGCCACATCTGAGCAACAAAAGAAATTCCTGGAAGCAACTCTTAGGCCTCGTTATAGGTAGTCTTAGCTTCTCCACTACAAAAATAAGTTTCATAAGGGCAAGCCTCACAGTCAAGGACTTGGCCTATTTTCTTGGGAGTCCCCAATGGTTGAGAAGGGTACCTGGGGTTTCCCAGGTGGAAAAGTTAGATAGTTACATATTATTATTTTTTTTACTTGGACCCTCAAGGGACTCTACCAATACTTTTAATTATTGGCCAATCATAGTCTGAGATGTATTCTGGTATTATATTAAACTATACAGAATTCCAAGGGCTTTCCCTTTCTGGATTGCAGGAGTTTGGGTTGTTTAAAAGAACTGTCCACATGGTTGATTTAGATTGTGTGTTACAGAAAATTTAGGTTTTAGATATAATAAACCTCTCTGCCTTTGATCTCTAACAGTAGGTGAATTCAGGTCTAGAATACATACACTATCATTTGTTACCCTGTGTTCTGATTTTTCTTAGGCCCAGCCAGATTGGCTTCACTTTTTCTCTAGTTGAGGCCTGATCTCTTTTTCGTTACTTTAACTGTTATTGTATATGGCTATGCTCACTTTCAGCCTGAAGAACTCCATTTCTGGATCTTAGGTGTCACAGAGTTACTCAAAGTTCCAGGGAAATTCCAGCTTATACGCTAATAGCTCAGTGTCTCAGAATCAAGAAATATACTTACAACTTCAGACTAAGTGTGACTGCTATAAGGGCTTACAATCTAGGCTTGTTTTCTTTTAAGTATTTTCTAAAAGAGACCTCAGCATATTCTTTTGTTTCTGGCTTATTTTGCACAATATGTTGTCCCCAAGGTTTAATCAGTTTGTTACCTGCCTCTCGACATCCTTTCTTTTTGTAGCTGTACATATTCCATCATATAAATATATCACAGTTCACCATTCTACTTCTCATTGTACCCTTCAGCTCCCTCCATCTATTGGTAATCATGGATAATGTCCAAAATAAACAAACCATGTTTTATAGTATCCTTGGTTGATTCTCTAAAATTGAGAGCTCTGCTGATTGTACAGTTTTTGTTGGTCCACAAAGACAAAAGGACTCAACAAACACAGCCTATACAAAATATCAAGTCAAAATTACCTTTTATCATTTGTCCCTTCCCATCAGTTGCTTGCCCCTCATAGTGCTGTGGTACTTTTGCTGTCTTCTGTTAACTATTGGCCATAGCATATAATTTTGGTTTTCCTCCATATCCCTTTACTATTTATTGACTCTTTGTCCAATATAAAGTCTTCGAAATAGTTCATGTGAGAACTTACTTATAATCGTAGATGCAATCCATGGGATACATGGCATTGTGCATCCCCTTTCTTTTTTTTTTTTTTGCCTTTTTATTTTTTTATTAACAGAAAGAAAAAAAAGAAATTAACACAACATTTAGAAATCATACCATTCTACATATGCACTCAGTAATTCTTAACATCATCACATAGATGCATGATCATTGTTTCTTAGTACATTTGCATCGGTTTAGAGGAACTAGCAACACAACAGAAAAAGATATAAAATGTTAATATAAAGAAAAGAAATAAAAGTAGTAGTAATAGTAAAAAACAACAACAACAAACAAACCAACAAGCAAACAAAAACAAAAAAAACCCTATAGCTCAGATGCAGCTTCATTCAGTATTTTAACATGATTACTTTACAATTAGGTATTATTGTGCTGTCCATTTTTGAGTTTTTGTATCTAGTCCTGTTGCACAGTCTGTATCCCTTCAGCTTCAATTACCCATTGTCTTACCCTGTTTCTAACTCCTTCTGAACTCTGTTACCAATGACATATTTCAAGTTTATTCTCGAATGTCCGTTCACAACAGTGGGACCATACAGTATTTGTCCTTTAGTTTTTGGCTGGATTCACTCAGCATAATATTCTCTAGGTCCATCCATGTTATTACATGGTTCATAAGTTTATCTTGTCTTAAAGCTGCATAATATTCCATCGTATGTATATACCACAGTTTGTTTAGCCACTCTTCTGTTGATGGAGATTTTTGTGCATCCCCTTTCAATCATATTTACCTTCACTATGGTATTGTTGGATGTAGAATTCTTGGTTGGCAGTTATTTTCTTTTAGTATTTTAAGTATTTTGTCTCACTGCCTTCTTTCATTGTCAGAAATGGTGAGAAATCATCAATTCTTATTTTTTTAAAGTTTTTATTCATAAAATCAATCAGTATGCAACGTGAACATTCTTAATATATGGACATTCCATACTTGGTGTGCAATCAGTAGCTCATAATATCATTACATAGTTGTATATTCATCACCATGATCATTTCTCAGAACATTTACATCACTCCAGAAAAAGAAATAAAAAGAAAAAAAAAACTCATACATACTGTATTCATTTGTTAAGCTGCTGGATGCAATATACCAGAAATGGAATGGCTTTTAAAAAGGAAATTTAAGGGATGCAAGGGTAGTCCCATGGTAGAATTCTTGCCTGCCATGTGGAAGACCTGAGTTCAATTCCTGTGTGCCTATGCACTTCCCAAAACAAAACAAAACAAACAAACAAACAAAGAAATTCCACAAATGGTGCTGCAATATTGAGATATTCACATGGAAAAATAATGAAATGTGACCTTTCCATATAGCATACAAAAATAAAATAGAAATTTAATAAGTTACAAGTTTACACTTGTAAACTTATAAATATATATATGTATATATATAATATACATATATACATAAATATATATATGTATATATACCTAAGGCATCCAGGGAAAGATATCTTGGCCCAAAGAAGGGTGATCTGGGAATGCATATGGCTAGCATCTCTGGTCCTTGTTGATGGATCTGTAGCTTCCAGCTTCTGATGCCAGGGGTTTCCTCTCTAAGCACCTTGTGGCCATTTACTTTGCTGCTCTGGGATAAAACTCTAGGTTTCATCTCTTAGCTTAGCATTTGCTGGGGTCAGATAGTTTTTCACTTCAGGTTCTGGCTATTTCTGTGAGTCCTTGCCTAGCACCTGAGCTATTTCTGTCGATCTCCAAATATTTACATCGGTTCTGCCTGTCATTTCTGAACTTTCTCCAAACGTCTCCTCTTTTATAGTATTCCAGTAGAGAAATCAGTACCCACCTTGAATGGGCGGAATCACATCTGCATCTAATCAGAATGTCACATGGCTACTGGAACACAGCAACTGCAGGCATCACATCCCTGTGGAAATAATTTAGTCAAGTGAGGAGAGCTATAAAGAAAGCTTCCTCATCTTAGAGAAAACATAGATCATCATGAGCAGAATGTCGCTAGAAATATGAATGTTAAAGGTGCGTCTAGTAAAAGCTTAGAAGGAAATGATAAATGTATTATTGGATACTGGAGGAAAGGCAATCCTTATTACAAAGTGTCAGACAACTTGGCAGAATTATGTTCTGATGTCAGATGGGGGACAAAATTTACAAGCAGTGAACTTGGATATTTAGCTGAGGAGATTTCCAAGCAAAGTGTGGAAGGTAGAGATGGTTTCTCCTTGCCAAGCAAAAAACAAATCAGCACTTGACAAATTAGAAACTTTTAAACTTATCCAGATACTGTTCTCTGGCGACAGGACCAAAGTGTGACTGGACAACCCTTTGTTAAAAAGATTGGGTATGTGGATTGTGGGAAGATGGCAGAGTAGTTAGCTCCAGGATTAAGTTTCTTTACTAGAACAACTATTAAACAGGCAGGAACTATCTGAAAGACTGTTTCAAAACTCTGGAATCCAGTAGATCACTGCACAACATCCAGGGAAGAGGGAGAGGAAGTGGCTGATAAATCAGGGTAAAGACCAGTAAATTAATTCCATGTATGCAGTGCTAAAGATGCCCAAGATTAGGGGTGGCGTGGCCTGGTAACAGCTCACAGGTTTCGATTGCTGTCACAGCTTTAGTTAGCAACTTCAGATCTCTGAAGCCCTGCTCTAAGAGAAGCCACTGTTCCAAACCACCCCAGACAAAGGTAGTGCTATAGAAGACCTGAAAATACTGTGCTTCCTCAGGGCTACAGGCTATGGTCCAAGGAATGCATTTGCTGGGCCCTTTGGGGAATCATGAGAGAAGCTCCTTGTATTAGGGTTCTCTAGAGAAGCAGAATCAACAGGAAACACTTGCAGATATAAAATTTATAAAAGTATCTCACGTAACTGGGCACACAGAGTCCAAAATCTGCAGGGCAGGCTGTGAAGCCTAAAATTCCAATGGAGGGACTGGATGAACTCCACAGGAGAGGCTTGCTGACCGAAGCAGGAAGGGAGCCTGTCTCTTCTGAATTTTCCTTAAAGTCTTCCAGTGATTAGATTAAGCACCACTCATTGCAGAAGACACGCCCCTTGGCTGAATACAAATGGAATCAGCTGTGGATGCAGCTGCCATGATCATGATTTAATTCTGTGAAATGTCCTCATAGAAGAAGACAGGCCGGCACTTGCCTAACCAGACAAACAGTTGACACATACCATACTCCTTACCCCTCCCTCTCATTGACCACCAGAATTTCCCTCTACCCAATTTATTTTAACATTTGTTCCCCTATTATTTATTTAGTTTTAATCCATATTTTTTACTCATCTATCCATACGGTAGATAAAAGGAGCATCAGGACAAGGTTTTCATAATCACACAGTCTCTTGCAAAAGCTGTATCATTATACAGTCATCTTAAAGAAACATGGCTACTGGAACACAGCTCTATTGTTTCAGGCACTTCCCTCTAGCCTCTCTAATACACCTTAAATTAACAAGGGGTTATCTTTATGATGCATAAGAACAACTTTCAGGATAACCTGTTGACTCTATTTGAAATCTCTCAGCCACTGACTCTTTATTTTGTCTCATTTCTGTCTTCCCCCTTTCAATCAAGAAGGTTTTCTCAGTCCCTTGATGCTGTGGGTCCCAGCTCTTTCTAAGATTTCTGACCCATTTTGCCAGGAAGGTTTACACCCTGGGAATCATGTCCCATGTAGAGAGGGGGAGGACAGTGAGTTTGCTTGTCGTGTTGGCTGAGAGATAGGCCACATCTGAGCAACAAAAGAAGCTCTCTGGGGGGTGACTCTTAGGCCTAATTTTAAGTAGGCTTAGTTTTTCCTTTTGGGGATATGTTTCATATGAAAAAAAAAACCCAAGATTGAGGATTCGGCCTGTTGATTTTGTTGTCCTCACTGCTTGGGAGAATATCAGGCCTTCTCCATATGAGGAAGTGGTGAAAAATCATAACTTAATCTTAATGGGACTCCCTTATCCATAATATGTTGTTTTTTCTCTTGGAGCTGTCAGAACTCTCTCCTTGTCCTTGGCAGGTCAGTTTGACTACTATATATCTGGGCATGGTCTTTTCAAGTGTATCCTGTTTGGGGTTCATTGGGATTCTTGAAAATGTGTATTCATGTCTTTTGTTAAATTAGAGCAGTTTTCTGCCATTATTGTTTTGAATATTCCTCCTGCCCTTTCTCTCTTTTTTCTACTTCTTGGACTTGCATTTTGTGTATATTGGTGTGCTTGATGGTGTCCAATAGTTCTCATGTATTCTGTTCATTTTCTTTCTGCTTCTCAGGCCAGATCATTTCAGTTGTCTTGTTTTTAAGCTCATGATTCTTCTGCTAGCTCCCTCTAGGGAGCTTTTTATTTCAGTTATTGTGAACTCCAGTATTTCTGCTTGGTTTCTTTTTTATAACATTTCTATCTCTGTTTTGAGATTCTCATAGTGTTCCTTTATTGTTTTTCTTATATCCTTTAGTTCTTTCTCTGTGTTTTCTTTTATCTCCTTGAGCATATCTTCTGTGTGTGTGTGTGATGTACAATTTTTTAATTAAATGGTGTACTTAACAGAACAAAGGAGTAAACCTTACTAAGGAGTATTTGTGCTAGTTCAGTTGTAGACACCAAGGATGGTTTAAAAAATAAACACAACCACTGACATAGTATTAAAAAAAGCAAATTTGAGGACTTCCGGAGAAGATGGCGGCTTAGTAAGATGCGCGGATCTTAGTTCCTCCTCCAGAACAGCTACTAGGGGAGTAGAAACGATACAGAACAGCTCCCGGAGCCACGACAGAGATCAAGAAGACAGCGTACCCCATTCTGGAACGGCTGACTGGCTGGGAGAACCCACTCTGGTGCGATCGCCGAGGGGCGCGGGCTTCCCCGGGCCGGGGCGGCAAGCAGCCGGAGTCCCTCCCTTCCTCCTTCCCGGGCCAGCTGGGAGAATTGGACAGGCGGTCCCCTCAAGCTGCGGCAGCTGGGCCCCCCCCCCCCCCACGTTCGGCCCCCCGGACCAACTGGGAGAATTGAATCGGAGATCCCAAAGCCGCGGAGAACGATGACCGGGGTCCCTTCCAAACACGTGGCTTCCCGGTCCGACTGGGAATGGTGCACTCTCCTGGGCCGTGGCGGCTGGCGCCCTCCCGCCATGCTTGGCGCCCCGGGCCGGCTAGGAGATTCGGACAGGCGCTCTCCCGGGCTGCAGCTGCCAGTGACCCTCCCCGCGTTCGGATCCCTGGGCCAGCTGGCACTCTTCCAAGTCGCTTCAGCTGGCGAACCTTCCCCACGGCGAGAGTTTTCCAAACTTAAAGGACCCACAGCACCTTTTACTGGTGGGACCCGCAGACAAACGAGTGCCACGAGCGCCACCTACTGGGCAGGATAAGAAAAACAGAACCCAGAGAAAAATCTTTCAACCTGTTGAGTCCAACACCCAGGGAAATCTGACTAAATGCCCAGACACCAGCAGAAGATAACGGATCACGCTCAGAAAATTGAAAATATGGCCCAGTCAGAGGAACAAACCAGTAGTTCAAATGAGATACAGGAGCTGAGACAACTAATGCTGAATATACGAACAGAAATGGAAAACCTCTTCAAAAACGAAATCGCTAAATTGAGGGAGGACATGAAGAAGACATGGGCTGAACAAAAAGAAGAAATACAAAAACTGAAAAATCACAGAACTTAGGGAAGTGAAGGATAAAGTAGAAAAGATGGAAAAAACAATGGATACCTACAATGCTAGATTTAAAGAGACAGAAAATAGAATTAGTGATTTGGAGGATGGAACATATGAATTCCAAAAAGAAACAGAAACTATAGGGAAAAGAATGGAAAAATTTGAACAGTGGATCAGGGAACTGAAGGACAATATGAAGAGCACAAATATATGTGTTGTGGGTGTCCCAGAAGGAGAAGAGAAGGGAAAAGGAGGAGAAAAACTAATGGAAGAAATTATCACTGAAAATTTACCAACTCTTATGAAAGACCTAAAATTACAGATCCAAGAAGTGCAGCGCACCCCAAAGAGATTAGACCCAAATAGGCGTTCTCCAAGACACTTACTAGTTAGAATGTCAGAGGTCAAAGAGAAAGAGAGGATCTTGAAAGCAGCAAGAGAAAAACAATCCATCACAAGCAAGGAAAACCAAATAAGACTATGTGTAGATTTCTCAGCAGAAACCATGGAAGCTAGAAGACAGTGGGATGATATATTTAAATTACTAAAAGAGAAAAACTGCCAACCAAGACTCCTATATCCAGCAAAATTGTCCTTCAAAAATGAGGGAGAAATTAAAACGTTCTCAGACAAATAGTCACGGAGAGAATTTGTGACCAAGAGACCAGCTCTGCAAGAAATACTAAAGGGAGCACTAGAGTCAGACACAAAAAGACAGAAGAGAGAGGTATGGAGAAGAGTGTAGAAAGAAGGAAAATCAGATATGATGTACATAATACAAAAGACAAAAAGGTAGAGGAAAGTATTATCCAAACAGTAATAACACTAAAAGTTAATGGACTGAATTTCCCAATCAAAAGACATAGACTGGCAGAATGGATTAAAAAACAGGATCCTTCTATATGCTGTTTACAGGAAACACATCTTAGACCCAAAGATAAACATAGGTTGAAAGTGAAAAGTTGGGAAAAGATATTTCATGCAAATAACAACCAGAAAATAGCAGGAGTAGCTATACTAATATCCAACAAATTAGACTTCAAATGTAAAACAGTTAAAAGAGACAAAGAAGGACACTATCTACTAATAAAAGGAACAATTAAACAAGAAGACATAACAATCATAAATATTTATGCACCGAACCGGAATGCCCCTAAATACGTGAAGAATACACTGCGAACACTGAAAAGGGAAATAGACACATCTACCATAATAGTTGGAGACTTCAATTCGATTTTTTTGAAGAGTTTGAGCAGAGTTGGTACTAATTCTTTCTGGAATGTTTGGTAGAATTCACATGTGAAGCCGTCTGGTCCTGGATTTTTCTTTTTGGGAAGCTTTTGAATGACTGATTCAATTTCTTTACTTGTGATTGGTTTGTTGAGGTCATCTATTTCTTCTTGAGTCAAAGTAGGTTGTTCATGCCTTTCTAGGAACTTGTCCATTTCATCTACATTGTTGTATTTATTAGCGTAAAGTTGTTCATAGTATCCTGTTATTATCTCCTTTATTTCTTTGAGGTCAGGGGTTATGTCTCCTTTTCCATTTCTGATGTTATTTATTTGCATCCTCTCTCTTCTTCTTTTTGTCAATCTTGCTAAGGGCCCATCAATCTTACTGATTTTCTCATAGAACCCACTTCTGGTCTTATTGATTTTCTCTATTGTTTTCATATTCTCAATTTCATTTATTTCTGCTCTAATCTTTGCTATTCCTTTCCTTTTGCTTGCTTTGGGGTCAGTTTGCTGTTCTTTCTCCAGTTCTTCCAAGTGGACAGTTAATTCCTGCATTTTTGCCTTTTCTTCTTTTCTGATATAGGCATTTAGGGCAATAAATTTCCCTCTTAGCACTGCCTTTGCTTTCTCAGTTTTGATATGTTGTATTTTCATTTTCATTTGCCTCGAGATATTTACTGATTTCTCTTGTAATTTCTTCCTTGACCCACTCGTTGTTTAAGAGTGTGTTGTTGAGCCTCCACATATTTGTGAATTTTCTGGTGCTCTGCCTATTATTGATTTCCAACTTCATTCCTTTATGATCTGAGAAAGTGTTTTGTATGATTTCAATCTTTTAAAATTTGTTGAGACTTGCTTTGTGACCCAACATATGGTCTATCTTTGAGAATGATCCATGATCACTTGAGAAAAAGGTGTATCTTGCTGTTGTGGGGTGCAATGTTCCATAATTGTCTGTTAAGTCTAGCTCATTTATTGTAATATTCAAATTCTCTGTTTCCTTATTGATCCTCTGTCTAGATGTTCTGTCCATTGATGAGCGTGGGGAATTGAAGTCTCCAACTATTATGGTAGATGTGTTTATTTCCCTTTTCAGTGTTTCCAGTGTTTGCCTCATGTATTTTGGGGCATTCTGGTTCGGTGCATAAATATTTATGATTGTTATGCCTTCATGTTGAATTGTTCCTTTTATTAGTACATAGTATCCTTCTTTGTCTCTTTTAACTGTTTTACATTTGAAGTCTAATTTGTTGGATATTAGTATAGCTACTCCTGCTCTTTTCTGGTTGTTGTTTGCATGAAATATCTTTTCCCAACCTTTCACTTTCCACCTATGTTTATCTTTGGGTCTAAGATGTGTTTCCTGTAGACAGCATATAGAAGGATCCTGTTTTTTAATCCATTCTGCCAGTCTGTGTCTTTTGATTGGGGAATTCAGTCCATTAACATTTAGTGTTATTACTGTTTGGCTAATACGTTCCTCTACCATTTTGCCTTTTGTATTATATATATCATATCTGATTTTCCTTCTTTCTACACTCTTCTCCATACCTTTCTCTTCTGTCTTTTCGTATCTGACTCTAGTGCTCCCTTTAGTATTTCTTGCAGAGCTGGTCTCTTGGTCACAAATTCTCTCCGTGACTTTTTGTCTGAGAATGTTTTAATTTCTCCCTCATTTTTGAAGGACAATTTTGCTGGATATAGGAGTCTTGGTTGGCAGTTTTTCTCTTTTAGTAATTTAAATATATCATCCCACTGTCTTCTAGCTTCCATGGTTTCTGTTGAGAAATATACACATTGTCTTATTGGGTTTCCCTTGTATGTGATGGATTGTTTTTCTGTTGCTGCTTTCGACATCCTATCTTTCTCCTTGACCTCTGACATTCTAACTAGTAAGTGTCTTGGAGAACGCCTATTTGGGTCTATTCTCTTTGGGGTGCGTTGCACTTCTTGGATCTGTAATTTTAGGTCTTTCATAAGAGTTGGTAAATTTTCAGTGATAATTTCTTCCATTAGTTGTTCTCCTCCTTTTCCCTTCTCTTCTCCTTCTGGGACACCCACAACACATATATTTGTGTGCTTCTTATTATCATTCAGTTCCCTGAGCCCCTGCTCAAATTTTTCCATTCTTTTCCCTATAGTTTCTGTTTCTTTTTGGCTTTCAGATGTTCCCTCCTCGAGTTCACTAATTCTATCCTGTCTCTTTAAGTCTACCATTGTAGGTTTCCATTGTTTTTTCATCTCTTCTACTGTGTTTTTCAATCCCATAAGTTCTGTGATTTGTTTTTTCAGACTTCCCATTTCTTCTTTTTGTTGATCCCATGCCTTCTTCGTGTCCTCCCTCAATTTATCGATTTGGTTTTTGAAGAGGTTTTCCATTTCTGTTCGTATATTCAGAATTAGTTGTCTCAGCTCCTGTATCTCATTTGAGCTATAGATTTGTTCCTTTGACCGGGCCATATCGTCAATTTTCCTGGTGTGATTTGTTATTTTTTGCTGGTGTCTGGGCATTTATTCAGATTTCCCTGAGTGTGAGACCCAGCAGGTTGAAAGACTTTCCTGTGAAGTCTCTGGGCTCTGTTTTTCTTATCCTGCCTAGTATGTGGTGCTTGTCTGTCTGCGGGTTGCACCTGCAAAAGACGTTGTGGCTCCTTTAACTTTGGAAGACTCTCGCTGCTGGGTGTGTGGTGGAGACAGAGGAAAGGTTGTAGGTTGGTTTTAATGGCTTCAAATTCTGAAGTCCTGGGATCTGAATTCCTTGAGAGAGGGACTCCACCTGAGTTGCATTTCACCCGTCCCTCGGGGAAAGTTCAGGTGGTAGAGAGCCCTGAAAGCAGCCTGTTTCTGCCTTTGGGACAGTTGTCACCTATGTAATCCCAGCTCTGAGCCCAGAGGCAATGAAGCCTCCATAGAAACAGCTGCAGAAGGCTCTGTTTCGACCCCTTTCCTCTTTTTCAGTTAGCTGAATTGGCGATTTCCGCCTTTATCAGTTTTGCCTGAGCTGAGGGCCTATTTTTAGTAGTCAGAAGTTGTTCCTTAATGCCACTATTGGTGTTAGGTTGGGCTCAGTCTCTACTACTGTTGGAGACTCTTTCCTTTCCCTCCAGGAAGCCGCCTGTTGGGGAGGGGCGCCAGCCGCGGCGGCTTGGGGAACTGCTGTTCCGAGGCTACCAGCCGGCCTGGGAAGCCGTGAGTGGGGGAGGGTTGCCGGCCGCCGCGGCTTGGGGAACTGCTGCTCCAAAGCTCCCAGCCGGCCCAGGAAGCTGCGTGTGGGAGGGCCGCCGCCACTTGGGGAACCGTCGATCCAAGGTTTCCAGCCGGTCCGGGACGCCGTGTGTGTGGAAGGGGCTCTGATCACCGCGGCTTGGGGAACCTGATCCAAAGCTCCCAGCCAGCCTGGGAAGGAGGAAGGGAGGGGCTCCGGCCGCCAGCCGCCTCGGCCTTGGGAAGCGTGCGCCTCTTGGGGACCTCACCGCACTGGAGTCTCTTAGCTGGCCCAGCCGTACCTGAATGGGGTGCGCTGTGTGTCTGGTCTCTGTTGTGGCTCCGGGAGCTGTCCTGTACTGTTTCTAGTTCTTTAGTAGTTGTTCTGGAGAAGGAACTAAGACCCGCGCGCCTTACTAAGCCGCCATCTTCTCTGGAAGTTTATCCAACATTCTTATTTTCTCAATCTTATTTTTTTTAAAAACTTTTAAAATTGTATATAGTATAACATATATGCAAAGCAAAGAAATAAAAAGGCAATAGTTTCCAAAGCACTTTCAACAAGTGGTTATAGGACAGATCCCAGAGTTTGTCATACGATCCTTTCATATTTTCCCTTCTAGCTGCTCCAGGATATGGGAGGCTAGAGGGCTTAAATTTTTTTTTTTATATCACAGTCGATTTTTTTTATTCTTTTTTTTTGTGAAAAATAATATATATACAAAAAAGCTGTAAATTTCAAAGCACCACCGTTAGTTGTAGAACATATTTCAGACTTTGACATTGGTTACAATTTCACAAGTTTAGGTTTTTACTTCTAGCTGCTCTAAGGTACTGGGGACTAAAAGAGATATCAATTTAATGATTCAGCATTCATATTCAGTTGTTAAGTCCTATCTTCTATGTATAACTCCACTATCTACTTTGATCTTTCCATCCCTCTCTTTAAGGTTGTTTGGGCTATTGCAATTCTAAATTTTTGATATTAGAAGGGTCTGTCACTAATATGGGGTAGGGAGATGGAACTATCTGAAGTTCTGGAAAGTCTGGGTTAGGTTTCAGGACTTACCTGGAACAGGGACCCATCTGGAGGTTGTAGGTTTCTGGCAAGATACTCTAGTGCCTGGAACCCTCGTGGAATCTTATATATTGCCCTGTCAGTCTTATTTTAACTTGCATGTTCCTGATTACTAATGAATTCAAGATCTCTTTAAATTCTGGTTCCCCTTTTGAGTTTCTTCTTAAAATTGTCTCTTTTATACCCACTGTCTGTCTTTATTTTGGAGGTGTAGGTGTTATATGCAGGATTTATCTTGGTTTATTTTAGATTTTAGTTCTTCCTGGTATTAGAAATACAACTGTCTCTTTCTCACAGACTGCTATCTGCCTGATAAGTTTCCTTCATTGATTAGAAGCTCTTAATTTTTAAACTCGTCAATATTTTCTGTTAAGGTTTGTGGTTTGGTAACTTTAAGATGTCTTTCCCTTATGTAGAGCTCAAATTCTCAAATGCTTTATCTTTGGTTTAGGTCTTCAGTTTATTTGAAATTCAAATCTATATGTGGTGTTAGGGATCTATTTATTTACTTAATGGTCATGTATCATTTTTTCAACGTCAAGCTCATGCTTTTGAGGGGAAGCAGAAAGAAAAGAGAAACTTGGGTGGACAAGGGGTTTTGCAGGAAATGAATTGTCCTTCCCTTATCTTCCTTGTTTCGGTCTCCTGAGAAACTACTTTCTAGAAGTCTCATTAAATTTGAGAGAAAATGCTGAAGATTACCCAATTTGTGTTTTCAAGAAAAGAATTAGTTATCTTAGTTGACATACAGTGTTCAATTTTTAAATAATTAATGTTTAATGTTGAACATATTGATTTTATCCTTTGGTTTAAATTAATAGGTAATTAAGCTTCTTTTGGGGGGGCAAAGAGATTTACTTAAGAGTGGTTTATAAAGATTTGATGGTGGATATCTTAAAAACCTTTCTGATTTTTAGGTGATTTACTAAGTAACCTGTTGCAGAGTCCTAGTTCAGCCAAACTGTTGAATCAACCCATTCCCATCCTTGATGTGGAGAGTGAGTATATCTGCTCCCTGGCCTTGGAGTGCCTGGCTCATCTCTTCAGTTGGATTCCTCTGTCTGCCAGCATCACCCCATCCCTCCTTACCACCATCTTCCACTTTGCCCGCTTTGGCTGTGATATCCGGGCCAGAAAGATGGCATCAGTTAATGGCAGCAGCCAGAACTGTGTGTTGGGTCAGGAACGTGGCCGGCTTGGGGTTCTGGCTATGTCCTGCATCAATGAACTCATGTCCAAGAACTGTGTGCCTGTGGAATTTGAGGAGTATTTGCTGCGGATGTTCCAGCAGACTTTCTACCTCCTGCAGAAAATCACCAAGGAGAACAATGCCCACACAGTGAAACGCAGGCTAGAAGAGCTCGATGAGAGGTAATGGAAAGAGGTAGGGCCGGTTGTGCCCTGAGAAAGGGCCGTGAGTTCATCATGTTGTGCTGCATAGTGTCTCTAATCCTCTTTGATTTCAGAATCTGGGGCTTCTGGTGAGGAACGGAAAGGTAGGTGTGTATCAGTAAGTCTGAGTTCAGCTGCAAGGGCTAGGGCGGTTAAGGGAAAGAAGCTGAGTTTAAAAAGTAACTGTGAATTGTGTAGGTTTGTTGTCTCCCCCCCCCCCCCCCCATCCATCTCCCATCCTCCCTACCCTTCTTCCCCCTTTTCCTCACTATCTGCCTGCAGGTCTGAGGTGGTACAGGAACCAACACTGCTGCTCATACAAAGCCAAGAACAGGAGAAAAGAGGGCCGTGGAGGTACAGGAGTTAAAATCTGCCCTTTCTTACTTGGTGTTGCTGGTCAGGTTTTACTGTTTGATTTTTCCCAAGTGAATATCTTACAGGGTATAGGAATGTCGTCATTATTGTGTTTTACCTAGGCAAGTTTTCATCAGAAGATAAGAGAGATGTTCAAGTGGGCAGGTGACAGTGTGCACACAATTGTGTTTCTTTGTTTTTGTCCTCTTGAATAGTACCTAAGAAATGCATCTACCTTTTTTTTTTCTTAAAACATTCTGAAAGATGCATCTATCACAACAGGTTGAGGCACAGTTTATTTCCTTTGCAGATGATGTCATTTTTGTATCTTACAACTTTCACAAACATGATGATACTGCTATTTAAAAGCAAGAGGGAATATTGGAAAGTTATATTAAGTGCATTCATGTTAACTGTGTTCAGAAACTTCAAGTGGACATATTATATTGGATTAGTAGGGATTTATAGATTGCCTGGCAGCTGCAGTTGTTAATATGTTAACCAACTTTCCTTGAATTTTTTTCTGTTGTTCAACTATATGGAATTAAGCCATTTTCTTTGCCTTAGCATATAGCAGAATATAAAGACAAGTGCCTAAAGTCAAGAAGGTTTTATTGCTTTTTAAATTTGATGTTTTAATTTTTCTAAAGTTAAAAAAAAATGGTACGTAAGATTATTTTTGTTTGGTTCATAATAAACAAGCTTTCTGTGAAATTCTTTTAGAAAATCACAAGAGATCTCATCTGATATGATAATGCTAATAGCTTTCTATATGAATTCAAGGGTACTGTTTTTGAACATACAATTTTATGTCCTTTTTAGGTTTAATTAAGAAAGATTGTATTTTCTTCATCTGTTAAAAAACATCTAGCTGCTTGTGAAAAAGCATCAGATATCATTTGTTTTGTCTTTTACTTGTAGCATAATGTACTCACCCAGTCTGTAACTGCTGACATTCAGGCGGTGTAGAAATGTCATTGTGGATTATCTGTGTACTGATTTTGTTATGTGTAACTTTTGTGCTCTTGGTTTTGTATTTTAATGCTATGCTTCCATTTGCCCTGTGAAAGCTGAGAGGTGCCTGGAAGCAGAAAGGTGACATAAACAATACTGCGTGCTTGCTTCCCAGCTATTGAGTCCCTTACCACTAATTCTAAACAGCTAAGTCCATTCTCAGTTGTTTAGGAACTGCTTAACCCAGGCCCTTTGCCTTCTCTTCACTACTGCCTTTTTCTAACTTTCTACTGTTCATTAGCACCTGTACCAGAAGGTGGGCAAGGGAAAGAAAATGAGGTGATATAAAATCCATAGTTGTAGCTATTGACCAGTCCTGTTTTTTATTGATTTTTTAAAATTGGGTTGCAGATTAAAATAAAATTGAGATTGCTAGATATTTTACACATGACTTCTCTTTGTTCTTATATGGGTGGTAGGAACTTACTTGAGTACCTCTTCCTAGAGAGCAGTGAACTGGTTGACAAATTGGGATATCCATATACAAATATAATGTAAAAAATAAGCTGAATGAGGAATAAGGAGCTCCTACTCTTGAGTGTTAGTGATTGAAGAGGTCAAATTAATTTTAGTGCCTTATTAGTGTTATTCTAGTAGTTGGCCCCTTGATTCACAGAGATAGTTATTCTCCTTATACAAATTACATTTTTTTTAAAGCTGCAGATAAACTTATTTCTCTGTGTGTGAGGCAGCCATATAGGGTCAGATAGGCAGGTTGGCTACCCTCAGGGTGATGTGTCACAGGAATCATATGGGAAATTTTATTTCTGGGCCAGTTTTGTTCTTTTGAGGGATAGTTGTCTTCTTCCCCTTTATTATTTCACACATCTCTGCTTTAAAAAAAATAATAACCTTTTGTAATTATGAGATTCAGAATTGCTTTTAGCCATTATTTAATTTTTGGCCAAGACCTAGTATATCTTTTCATTTTTTATTGGTCTCTAAAATGTGGTTGATGAAGGTATGTCCATCTCATTTTCTAATCACCTTTTGGTATTTAGGGGCTTAAAATGACAGTTTCTGAAATGTGAGAGTGATGATGTGCTGTGTATTTAATAACAAAAAATCTCTTATCCTTGCAGCTGTGACCCACACTCTTCTGTGAAATGTTTTGTGAATACAAATGAACTGGGGTTCATTGTAATGTGAGCAGAAAGAGCAGCGGATTGGGAGTGGATGATGATAGTCCCTTTCTGCCTTGAGCTGGCTGAGTGACCTTGGACCAGTCACTTTATCCAGTTGGGCCTTGGTTTCCTCACCTGTATGCTGGAAGCCCTAGACTCAATTTTCCCTAAGGCCTTGCAGCTCTAACAGACTTCCTCCCTTATGTTTGAAATCACTTTTAGAATGGATTGGGATGTATGTTTAATTAGCACCAGGAGCCAGAGGGTAGGGAAGAAAGTGAACATTTAGGTTGCCAGCCTGAATATGTCTTTCTTGGATGCCAAGCCCTTTGAATAGTTTTGTTTTAGTTTTGTGTTTTTAGCACATTTATTTTGATATTTTGGCCTCCTAGCAAAGAAAACTAGCCTTCCAGGTTTCCCAGATTGAAGTGATACACATGATCTGCCCATCAACCTTTTTGCACCATTTCCTTTCACTTAATTTGGTCTTATCACTAATGAATTAGAAAATATGAGAGCACTAGTGAATAAGAAGCCTTCATAGATAGTGTCTGAGGATTAAAGTTGCTTTTCTGCTATGTTTCAGGTGGTAATGGAATGAAGGGTTGCCTGACCTGTAGGTAATTGTTGCAGGCCTTTATGTTTTTAATTGAAAATACATTATAAATCCATACAGTTCTTTACTGAAAGAATTTGAATTGAATTTAACTTCTCTTTTAAGGCAATGAGTAGGTTTCTTATTGTCACTTTTTGTCTTGTCTCATTTAGCTACATTGAGAAATTTACTGACTTTCTGCGACTCTTTGTGAGTGTTCACTTAAGAAGAATTGAGTCCTACTCCCAGTTTCCCGTGGTGGAGTTTTTGACGCTCTTGTTCAAGTACACATTTCATCAGGTAAAGCACCAGAATTGCCCTTCCCTTCAAAAGAATAAAAGTCTGCCTAGTTATTTTCAGGGGATTTATTTTCATTTTTATTTCCCAAACATTTGTACAGTGCTTTCTTTGTGAAAATCAATATATTTAATTTTCATAACAACCCTAGAAGGTAGGTACCATTATTACTGTCATCTCCATTTTATAGACAAACCGAGGCACAGAGTAAATAACTTGCTCGGAGTCAGACATTTAATAAGTGGTGGAGCCTGGATTTGAACCCTCAAAGTCTGTGCTGGTAACCACTATTGTGTTAAAAAACCTAAAATATATAGAAAAAGTCTGGAGGGCCTTTAGTTCTGTAACTGTCACTAAAACTTCCCACAAGAAGAAAATATATAGAGAAGTTTGCAGGAGTTAAGTTTTGGTGGTGTCCAATTTTTCCTATTCATCAAATATTTTTGGAGCCCCTGTTATTTCAGGAGCTAGGCACATTAACTCACCCAAGCAAAGTTCTTGCCCTCCTGGTGTTTACATTACATTGCTCCAGTAATAGTAATAGTAATAGTAATAATAATAATAAATATATACATCTTTTTCAGCAGCTTTATTGAGGTATAATCTACACACCATGAAATTTACCCATTATAAGTTTACAATTTAGTAAGTGATATTTAGTAAATTTGTAGATCACACAGTCCAGTTTTAGAACATTTCTCTCATGCCTAAAATTTCTCTTTTGCATTTTTTTAAAATAAAATTTTTAATGAAGTATAACACATATGCAGAAAAGTTCATCCTAAGTGTATTGCTTGATGAATTTTCCCAAAATGAATGTGCCACTCAAGAAAGAGAACATTACCAGCATCCCACAACCCCCCCGCCCCGAGTCTTTTTCTACGTTTCCTCCCTTTTCTCCAAGATACCCTCAATCCTGACTTATAACACTACAGATTAGTTTTGCCTGTTTTAAAACTTCTACAAATGAAAGCACAAGATATATTCATATTGTCTGCCTTTTTTCATTTCAACATTATGTTTGTAGGTTTCATCTGTGTTATGTGGCTGTAGTTTTGTTTAAGTCGTTATCTGGCAACACCTCATTTTACCCGTTCCACTGCTGATTTGGGTTGTTTCTAGATTTTAGTGATCCAGTATCATGTTACTGTGAACATCCTTGTACAAGCTTTTGGAGTACATATATAGCTCTTTTAGTTAGCATGTACTAGCTAGGAATGTCACTGCTAGACCACTGGGGCCATCTCATTTTAAAAACAAACTTCTCTTTGCTTAAACTACTAGTGTTATGGCTTAATGAAGCTAAAGAGGCAAGAGTTTAGGGTGGAAAGGGTACATGTATGTGATAGGGAATTTGAAACAAGGGTCTAGCATGAAAGCTAGCCTTTCCCAGGGAAGTGCTTGGCATATAAATAAAAATAAGAGTACCCATGGTAAGGGTGAACCATTCTTGGGCGATAGGGGTGGAAAGACAGGTAGAAGGGTCCAGATGTCTGATAGAAAAGTCAATGAGAGCAGAGTAAGAAGGAAAGCAAGCAGAGCTTACCAGGCCAAGACAGAATAGAGGAGGTGATGAAGAGATTGTTGGAGGGTGAGGATGTAAGAAAGAGGCATCAGAGGTGTGAAAGTTTCGAGATGCATCCAGAGAAATCTTAAAGGACACCAGGAAAAAAGAAGGTTTTAGGAGAAGTGTGTAATAAACACCTTAGGATAAGTGTAGCACAAATGAAAGAAAGATAAGAGTCAGTTCTGAAGTCAGAAGAAATGGGTTTGGGAAAATGGAATGAAAATGTTGATATTTTGCTCCTTATGCAAAATGAGATCTTTTTGTATATATGGTATAGAAGAAAGCCAAAAAAATATTTTCAAGTGTTCATGTCTTTAGGTCTACTTTTTTGAACTTGGACCCCAAAATTCTGTGTTTGAGCTCTTTTTTTAAATTTTCAAAGTAGAATTTAACAGGTAGTTACAGAACAGATTTCTTTCTTTTTTAAATTTAATTTTCTATTTATTAAACATACCAACATACTAACACAAACAATATTACCATATGATCATTTCTTGATATATAATCAATAACTCACAATATCATCACATAGTTGTATATTCATTATCCTGATTATTTCTTGGAACATTTGCATCTATTCAGAAAAAGAAATAAAAAGAAAACAGACAAAAGTCCATACATATCAGACTCCTTACCTCTCCCTTTCATTGATCACTAGTATTTCAGTCTACTATATTTATTTTAACATTTATTCCCCGTTATTTATTTATTTTTAATCCATATGCTTTACTTGTCTGTCAATAAGGTAGATAAAAGGAGCATCAGACACAAGGTTTTCACAATCACACAGTCACATTGCAAAAGCTTTATCATTATACAATCATCTTCAAGAAACATGGCTACTGGAACACAGCTCTACATTTTCAGACAGTTCCCTCCAGCCTCTCCATTACGCCTTAACTAAGAAGGTGATATCTATATAATGCATAAGAATAACCTCCAGGATAACCTCTTGACTCTGGAATCTTTTAGCCATTGACATTTTTTTTTTTTTTGTCTCATTTCGCTCTTCCCCTTTTCAGTTGAGAAGGTTGTCTCAATCCCTTGATGCTGAGTCCCAGCTCATGCTAGGATTTCTGTCCCACATTGCCAGGAAGGTCCACTCCCCTGGGAGTCGTGTCCCATGTAGAGAGGGGGAGGGCAGCGAGTTTGCTTGTCGTGTTGGCTGGGAGAGAGAGGCCACATCTGAGCAACAAAAGAGGTTCTCTTGGGAGTGACCCTTAAGGCCTAATTTTAAGTAGGCTTAGCCTATCCTTTGTCAGGTTAAGTTTCCCCAAGATTGGGGACTGAGCCTATTGCTTTGGTTGTCCCCACTGCTTGTGAGAAAGAATATCAAGAATTCTCCACTTGGGGAAGTTGAGTTTTCCCCCCTTTCTCACCATTTCCCCAAGGGGACTTTGCAAATACTTTTTTATTCACTGTTCATCACTTTGGAATTTATCGGGGCATCACTTACAGAACAGATTTCAAGGTGGAATGGTATGGGTTACCATTCCACATTTTCAGATTTTTCCTTCTATCTGCTCTGAAACACTGGAAGCTAAAAGAGATTCCGTTATAGTTGTTCAGCAGTCATGCTTGTTTGGTAAATCCTGTTTTCTCTGTTATAACTCCCTGCCTTTGACCCTACTCCAATCTACAAGGGTTATGCCCAATTCTAACTTTTTCATGTTGGAAAGGGGTATCAGTAATACAGAATGGGGGATAGAATTAGTTAATATTCTTAGAGAGGTGGCCTCTCTGGGTTTCAGGATTTATCTGGCCCAGGAGCCCTCTGGAGGTTATAGGTTTAAGGAAAGTAAACTTAGTATGTGAAACTTTTGTAGAGTCTCAGAGCCGTAGGTGTTCTTCAGGTTAATAGGAATGTTGTTAGTTGGGGTCTGGCAAACCATGGCAGTTAGCACTACTAGCTGAAGCCTGTGTAAGGGTAGCCTCCAAAATAGCCTCTTGACTCCATTTGAACTGTCTTAGCCATGGATACCTTTTTTCTTTTTTGGGGACATGATCCAGGAATCGAACCTGAGTCTGCAGCATGAAAGGTGGGCATTTTAACCACTAAACTACCTGTGCACCCTGATACTTTTTTTTGTTACATTTCTTTACCCCCTTTTAGTACAGAAGGTATTTTTGATCCCACAGTACCAGGGCTGGACTCAACCTTGGGAGTCAAGTCCCCCGTTGTCGGGGAGACTTTCACCCCTGAATGTCATGTCCCATGTAGGGGGTTGGATAAAAATTTTCCTTTCAGAGTTGGCTTAGAGAGAGGCACATTTGAGCAACCAAAGAGGTTTCCTGGGAGCAACTGTTAGGCATAATTATAGGTAGTCTTAGCTTTTCCACTATAGAAATAAGTTTCATGAGGGCAAGCTTCGAAATAAACTGCTTGGCTTATTTTCTTGGGAGTCCTTAATGTTCGGGAGAGTATCAGGGGTTTCCCAGATGGGAAAATTAATATTTCCATATTTTTTGTCCAGTCTCTCAAGAGACTCTACCAATACTTTTGAATTCCCAGCCCACCGTAGTATTGAAACTCCAGTATTAAACTAAACTATACAGAATTACAAGGCCTCTTTCTCATTCTGGACTCCATATGATGGCGTTAAATGAGCTATCCAGTCAGATTGATTTAGATTGTGTGTTACAGAAAATTTGGGTTTTAGACGCAATAAATCTCTCTGCCTTTGGTCCCATACAGTAGGTGAAGCTCTGGAGTACCTACACTGTCATCTTTTGCCTTGTATTCTGATTTACCTTAGTCCCAACCAAATCAGCTTCTTGTTTTTTTTTTTTGCATTGTTTTTTTGTTTTGTTTTGTGAACTATAACATATACAAAAAAAGCAATAAATTTCCAAGTCAATTTTAACAATTAGTTGTAGAACAGATTTTAAAGTTTGGTATGGAATATTGTTCTATGATTTTTTGTTTTTTCTTCTAGCTGCTCTAGGATACTGGAGACCAACAGAAATATCAATATAATGATTCAGCAGTCATACTCATTTGTTAAGTCCTATCTTCTCTGTTATGCTCCTACTCTTTAAATAACATATATACATAAGAGCAATAAATTTCAAAGTACATTGCAGCAGTTAGTTATAGAACAAATTTCAGAGTTTAGTATAGGTTACAATTCTACACTTGTAGGTTTTTATTTCTAACTGCTCTAAGGTACTGGAAGGTAAAAGAAATATCTGCATAATAATTCAGCACTCATACTTATTTGTTAAACCTGACTTTCTCTGTATAACTCCACCATCACCTTTGATCTTTCTCCCATTCTTTAGTGTTGTTTGGGCTGTTCCTGTTCTTACTTTTTCATGTTGGAAGGGGCTGTAGATAATATGTGATAGGGGGGTGGAAGTAGTTGATATTCTGGAGAAGCTGGCCCCTCAGTATTTCAGGACTTATCTGGTCCAGGAAAACATCTGGAGGTTATAGATTTCTGGAAAGTAATCCTAGTGCATGGAACCTTTGTAAAATTTTATATAATGGCCGAGGAATTCTTTGGGATTGGCAGGAATGATCTTGGTTCAGCTTCGTTTTCTATCTCTAATTGAAGCCTGATCTCTTTTTTGTTACTTTAACTGTTATCATATGTAGCAATGCTGACTTTTAGAGCTGCAGAACTCCAGCTCTGAATCTTACATGTCACAGAGCTACTCACAGTTCAGGGAAATACCAGCTTATACACATATAGCTCAGTGTCTCAGCATCAAGAAATATACTTACAACTTTGGACTAAGTATGGCTGCTGTAAGAGTTTACAATCTAGGCTCCAGTTTTCTTATAAGTATTTTCTGAAAGAAACTTTAGCCTATTTGTTCTTTTGTTTCTGTCTTATTTTCACAACATATTATCCCTAAGTTTCATTCAGTTCATTGCTTGCCTCATGACATCATTCTTTTTTGTAGCTGCACAATATGTATAACATCACAGTTCGCCATTCTGCTTCTCAGTCATTACCCTTCTATTGGGCATCATGGATAAACAAACTATGTCTTTCAGTGTCCTCACTTGGTTGTACAATCAGCAGCATTCTCAACTTTAGAAATTTTTCAGTGGTCCAAAGAGTCGAAGAGCCGATAAACATAGCCTTCACCAAGTATCAAATCAAAACCTCCCCTAATCACTTGTCCCTCCCTCCCAATTATTCACCCTGGTAGTGCTGTGGTATGTTTCTTCCTACTAACTTAAGTCCATAGTATGTAATAATAATTTTCCCCCTATATCCCTATATTATTGACTCTTTGTACAAGATGAAACCTTTGAAGGAATTCATGTGAGAACTTACTTATAATCCTATAGTTAATCAATGGGATACATAGTACTATGCATCCCCTTTAAATAATATTTACCTTCAATATGGTAGTGTTACTTATAACCCCACTAATTAGCTACCATCGCTTTTGTCTGTTCCCTTGCATTTAAGTTCAACCTCATTGGGTAACCTTTCCCCTGTCTCTGGTTTCTGTGTACCTTGAGGTCTACTATATTCTACAGTGTAACCTCTGAGAGTACCAGAGTCATAATAGCGAAATCATACAGTATTTGTCCTTCTGTGTCTGACTTATTTCACTCAGCATTACGCCCTCAGGGTTCATCCATCTTGTCATACGCTTCAGAACATTATTTCATTTTACTGCTGCATAATATTCCATTACATGTATATACCACAATTTGTTTATCCACTCATCTGTTGATGGGCACTTGGACTGTTTTAATCTTTTGACAGTTGTGAAAAGTGCCGCTGTGAACATTGGTGTGCAAATGTCTGTTTGTATCACTGCTTTCAGCTCTTCTGGGTATATATTGAGTATTGGTATTGCCGGATCATAGGGCAACTCAATATTTAGTTTTCTAAAGAACTGCCAAATTGTCTTCCATAGTGGCTGTACCATAATACATTCCCTGTCAGCAGTGAATAAGTGTTCCACTTTTTCCACATCCTCTCCTACATTTCTAGTTTTCTGTTTGTTTAACAGCAGCTATTCTTATAGATGTGAGGTGATAGCTCATTGTCGTCTGATTTGCATTTCCCTTGTAGCTAATGAAGGTGAGCATCTCTTCATGTGCTTCTTCTAGCCATTTGTATTTGCTCTTCGGAGAAGTGTCTGTTTACATCCTTTCCCCATTTTATAATTGTATTGTTCTTTTGTTGTTGAGCTGTATAATTTCTTTATGTATACAGGATATCAAGCCTTTATCTGATATGTGGTTTCCAAATATTTTCTCCGGTTGAGTTGGCTGCCTTTTCACCTTTTTGACAAAGGCCTTTGAGGTGCAGAAGCTTTTGATTTTAAGGAGTTCCTATTTATCAAATTTTTTCTTTTGTTGCTTGTGCTTTGTGTGTAAAGTTGAAGAAGCTACTTCCTATTCCTAGGTCTTGAAGATATTTCCATATATTTTCTTCTAGGAATTTTATGGGACTAGCTCTTATATAGTCTTTATCCATTTTGAATTAATTTTTCTATAGGGTGTATGAGCTCTGTGTACTTTTATCAGGTCTGTGTACTTGAACAAGTCCTTAAAAACTTCTGTATATTTCAGTTTTACACCTAAGATGATTATCT